>NC_090451.1:116650825-116953855 GCF_031143425.1 Pleurodeles waltl | reverse complement strand
CGATTCTGATCCAGGCTTCCGGAACAAGGAGCCTAGGTAGTGGACGTATTGGTGATAAAGTGGCTGAGAAGTGTCCTTTATACATTCCCCCACTTTTTATTGATCCAGATGGTTCTCTTCAAGTCTCACCAGGGGAGAGGGAACTTTATTCTTGTGGGCCCTTACTGGCCAGAGATGTCATGGTTTCCTCTTCTGAACGTCTGGCTCTTCTACCTCCTTCAGTACTGCTCAAGTGTGTCTCTGTCAGAACGTCGTCCCTGACCTTCTTGCTCCAACTCACTCTATCGCTTTTGAGGTTGAGAAGTCTGGACTGCTAGCAAAGGGTCTTTCCTCTTCCTTAGTGGAGTTAATTCAGCACTCCAGCAGGCCTTCTACTTCGAAGTCTTACTCAAAGAACTGGAAGTCTTTTGAGACGTGATGTTCTGCTCATGATCTTTTGGCACCTACCTGTAGTTTGTCTGCTATTGTGCATTTTCTTCTGAATGGGTTTCACTTGAATCTCTTTCCACTCTGAAAGCTCATTGCTTTGCGATAAAGGTTTTTAGGGACTTTTCTGTACCTTCGTCGATGTTACAGTCTTTGGTGTCTAGACTGTTCTGATCTTTTGTCAATTGTAAGACCAGTTGAAAAATCCCTTTTCTCCAACTCAGAATCTTCCTACTCTTTTATAGGCTTTGCAATTTTATCTCTTTGAGGATCTGGATACTGTAGACATAAAGATTGTTTCCTATAAAGTTATTTTCCTATTTCCTATCACCTTGCTGAGAACGATTGGGGAGCTGGGAGCCTTAAAATGCTGTCCTCTCTTCATTTGACACTTTGGAAGATGGGGTAACTTTAAGGCCTAACCTTACCTTTGCTGCAAAGGTTAAGTCTATTTTTGATAGATCTTAGGAAATAATTCTTCCTTCTTTCATTCCCTCTCCTTCCTCTCCGGAGGAACATTTGCTGAATACACTTGATGTTTAAAGAGCTCTTTTCATTTATGTCACCAGGCCTCTGCAGTTCAGGAAAACCGACTCCTTGTTTGTGACTTTTGGACAGCCTGGAAAAGACAAGAAGGTGACTTTTATGACTCTGAGTAGGTGGATTAAGTTGTCAATTTTTCTGGCTTTGCAAGGCTTTTTAGAATATCTTCCAGTTCAGGGATGGTCTAGAGAGGAATGGCCACCTCCTGGGTTAAATTCCAGTGAATAACAATCTAGGAAATTCCTAGGGTGGCTACTTGGTCCTCAGAGCATACATTTGTCAAGCATTATGGCTTAATAATTTTTCTGTTTTGCATTTGAGTACCAATGTTTTGAACTCTGCATTACCCTTAGTCCATCTTGTCTTTGTCACAAACATTACATCCTGCCCACCTTCCCATCAGTCCTTTGGCAAGGGCTTGGCACCCAGGTTGGGTGCATGGGGCTAGCATTTAAGGATCTTCCTGCTCTTTCTTCCTGTTGGAAGGTGACATCACCTTACTTTGTAATGACTGTCACAAGGACGCAATGGACTAAGGCTAATGAAGATTACCAATAAGTAACCAACGCATCACCACTCTTTCTGAATGTGCGTGGCTTATTCCGTAGGACTTGTTCTTTGTATAATTCCTGGATTTTCAGAAGCCCTTTGATGGCAGCACCCCCACACTGAAAATTGTTTCAGCACCACTGTACAAGGGTCAGTTGTCATGCTCATCTGCGGCGTAAATTTGCATTGAAGTAGTCTAACTCCCCAGGCCTTGTCTTTTGCTCAATTTGCCTTTGTGAGTTTTCTCTCAATCACTGTCGACTTCCTTTGATCTTTCTTTCTTCTTTCACTTCACATTCGCCTTCAGTGTATCTTTCGGCCCTCTTAAGAGACACACCCCCTTGTAGCCACTTCTATACTTCTGTCACCTAATTATTTTCCTATCCTTTGCCCTGTAACGTTGCTGATCCTAGTTATAGCATCACTATCCAGAATCTGTTCACCTGAGTTATGTTCCTCTTATCCCCACGCATCTAATAATCAGCTCTTGGTCTCCCTCCACCTCTCACGAGATATAGTCTGAGGCAGTGTCTCCATCTTGGAGAGACAATCCCTTGCACTTGTGTTGTACTACTAGCGCTGCCGGCTTGAGCTTTGGTCAGCAGTGGCAAAAGAAGGACAAATGGAAAGTGAACGTATACTGGAGCAACAGAGTGTATGGATTTATAAGAGCTTGATTAAATGAGAAAAAAAGAGTTTATTTGAGAGAAAAAATGCAACATGGCCCGTACGGGGATAGAACCCTCGACCTTGGCATTATTAGCACCACGCTCTAACCAACTGAGCTAACCGGCCATGAGTACTAACCATGTCCTTTTTCCATGTAATGCAGATAGATAGAAGAGTTGGTCTCACTATCGCAATTCCTTCATACTTTTCTCCTTCCGCCCCCTGTCTGGATCACAATAACAAGAGCTGTGGAGTGCTGCACGCCAGCCTCAGTGCCTCTTCTTTCACTCAATCTCACTGTGTGCTGTGATATCTTTGTAACATCGCTTGTTGCCGGAAAAAAAGGAAAGGATGGATAGTATTTTTATTCTTTTACAACAAAACCCAAAATGCATCGGCTTGCTTGCTCATTAAGTTTACAAGGCCAGCTGCTTTTGAGATATTATAATTATAGTGGTTATTCGGCGTTGGAGGTAAGAGAGTTTTTTTTAGGTCTGGCCGTTCCTTCTGCTTCAAATTACTTGAGCTCATGTCAACAAAGTAACAACAAAACATAGCCAACGGTTCGTTGCTCAAGCCTTCCCTACTGCGCCTTCCCATGTCTCTCCTGCCGACCACAGTGCAGGAAATCTGAGTTTGCATTTGCGCGAAGAGACGTACAACACAAGAAGGTGCGCTTTCGTGCGCCGGGCACCACCCGGCCTGTGCATTCCTCACTGTCGTGAGATCAGTGTACTCAGCAGAGCATGACGCTGCAATTGGTTAGTAGGGCAGGCCTGACCAGAATAGTATATTTGGGGTCATGTATTTGATTGCATTTTTAAAACAGTAACAGAACTTAACTGCAATGTTTAAATAGGTCTAGACATATTTAAACAGTGTCAATTTAATAGAAGAATTGTGGACAATTCAGAGGGGAGGCACCAATGTTTTTTTTCCCATTGGGTGGATGCGGCATTAAAGAGTTTGAAGACCACTGGTCTAAGTGGACACTAATACACCTGGATGCTCCTGAATTCCTCGCAACAGATGCCAGCAAACCTGGCTGGAGAGCTACTGTGTTGGACTGATCCTGTTGATTCAAGTGGTCTTTCCTAGAGAGTCGGAGGTCATGGAAATAGATGGAGTTGATGGTAATCTTCAAGGCTTTGAAGTTTTCCCATCATCATCTGTCTCAAAAAAATGTGCTAGTAAAGACAGAGAATAAGGTAGCTGTCTTTTACATTAACCAACAGTGAAGCATGCATTCAAAATCCCTCAATGCAATAGCAGAACAATTGGGTTATTGGGCAGAGATCAACCTGTTGCACACGTCGGCAGTACACATCAAGGGCACCGACAATGTGATGGCAGACAGCTGGAGGTTTCCAAATTTGCTGGAGTTGACGTTATCCAGGTCGTTGTTTTGAGAGATATGCCGAGAGTTTGTGAAACCCTTTCTGGATCTCTTTTCAAACAAGGACAATGCTCATCTTTGTCGATTCTGATCCAGGCTTCCGGAACAAGGAGCCTAGGTAGTGGACGTATTGGTGATAAAGTGGCTGAGAAGTGTCCTTTATACATTCCCCCACTTTTTATTGATCCAGATGGTTCTCTTCAAGTCTCACCAGGGGAGAGGGAACTTTATTCTTGTGGGCCCTTATTGGCCAGAGATGTCATGGTTTCCTCTTCTGAACGTCTGGCTCTTCTACCTCCTTCAGTACTGCTCAAGTGTGTCTCTGTCAGAACGTCGTCCCTGACCTTCTTGCTCCAACTCACTCTATCGCTTTTGAGGTTGAGAAGTCTGGACTGCTAGCAAAGGGTCTTTCCTCTTCCTTAGTGGAGTTAATTCAGCACTCCAGCAGGCCTTCTACTTCGAAGTCTTACTCAAAGAACTGGAAGTCTTTTGAGACGTGATGTTCTGCTCATGATCTTTTGGCACCTACCTGTAGTTTGTCTGCTATTGTGCATTTTCTTCTGAATGGGTTTCACTTGAATCTCTTTCCACTCTGAAAGCTCATTGCTTTGCGATAAAGGTTTTTAGGGACTTTTCTGTACCTTCGTCGATGTTACAGTCTTTGGTGTCTAGACTGTTCTGATCTTTTGTCAATTGTAAGACCAGTTGAAAAATCCCTTTTCTCCAACTCAGAATCTTCCTACTCTTTTATTGGCTTTGCAATTTTATCTCTTTGAGGATCTGGATACTGTAGACATAAAGATTGTTTCCTATAAAGTTATTTTCCTATTTCCTATCACCTTGCTGAGAACAATTGGGGAGCTGGGAGCCTTAAAATGCTGTCCTCTCTTCATTTGACACTTTGGAAGATGGGGTAACTTTAAGGCCTAACCTTACCTTTGCTGCAAAGGTTAAGTCTATTTTTGATAGATCTTAGGAAATAATTCTTCCTTCTTTCATTCCCTCTCCTTCCTCTCCGGAGGAACATTTGCTGAATACACTTGATGTTTAAAGAGCTCTTTTCATTTATGTCACCAGGCCTCTGCAGTTCAGGAAAACCGACTCCTTGTTTGTGACTTTTGGACAGCCTGGAAAAGACAAGAAGGTGACTTTTATGACTCTGAGTAGGTGGATTAAGTTGTCAATTTTTCTGGCTTTGCAAGGCTTTTTAGAATATCTTCCAGTTCAGGGATGGTCTAGAGAGGAATGGCCACCTCCTGGGTTAAATTCCAGTGAATAACAATCTAGGAAATTCCTAGGGTGGCTACTTGGTCCTCAGAGCATACATTTGTCAAGCATTATGGCTTAATAATTTTTCTGTTTTGCATTTGAGTACCAATGTTTTGAACTCTGCATTACCCTTAGTCCATCTTGTCTTTGTCACAAACATTACATCCTGCCCACCTTCCCATCAGTCCTTTGGCAAGGGCTTGGCACCCAGGTTGGGTGCATGGGGCTAGCATTTAAGGATCTTCCTGCTCTTTCTTCCTGTTGGAAGGTGACATCACCTTACTTTGTAATGACTGTCACAAGGACGCAATGGACTAAGGCTAATGAAGATTACCAATAAGTAACCAACGCATCACCACTCTTTCTGAATGTGCGTGGCTTATTCCGTAGGACTTGTTCTTTGTATAATTCCTGGATTTTCAGAAGCCCTTTGATGGCAGCACCCCCACACTGAAAATTGTTTCAGCACCACTGTACAAGGGTCAGTTGTCATGCTCATCTGCGGCGTAAATTTGCATTGAAGTAGTCTAACTCCCCAGGCCTTGTCTTTTGCTCAATTTGCCTTTGTGAGTTTTCTCTCAATCACTGTCGACTTCCTTTGATCTTTCTTTCTTCTTTCACTTCACATTCGCCTTCAGTGTATCTTTCGGCCCTCTTAAGAGACACACCCCCTTGTAGCCACTTCTATACTTCTGTCACCTAATTATTTTCCTATCCTTTGCCCTGTAACGTTGCTGATCCTAGTTATAGCATCACTATCCAGAATCTGTTCACCTGAGTTATGTTCCTCTTATCCCCACGCATCTAATAATCAGCTCTTGGTCTCCCTCCACCTCTCACGAGATATAGTCTGAGGCAGTGTCTCCATCTTGGAGAGACAATCCCTTGCACTTGTGTTGTACTACTAGCGCTGCCGGCTTGAGCTTTGGTCAGCAGTGGCAAAAGAAGGACAAATGGAAAGTGAACGTATACTGGAGCAACAGAGTGTATGGATTTATAAGAGCTTGATTAAATGAGAAAAAAAGAGTTTATTTGAGAGAAAAAATGCAACCTGGCCCGTACGGGGATAGAACCCTCGACCTTGGCATTATTAGCACCACGCTCTAACCAACTGAGCTAACCGGCCATGAGTACTAGCCATGTCCTTTTTCCATGTAATGCAGATAGATAGAAGAGTTGGTCTCACTATCGCAATTCCTTCATACTTTTCTCCTTCCGCCCCCTGTCTGGATCACAATAACAAGAGCTGTGGAGTGCTGCACGCCAGCCTCAGTGCTTCTTCTTTCACTCAATCTCACTGTGTGCTGTGATATCTTTGTAACATCGCTTGTTGCCGGAAAAAAAGGAAAGGATGGATAGTATTTTTATTCTTTTACAACAAAACCCAAAATGCATCGGCTTGCTTGCTCATTAAGTTTACAAGGCCAGCTGCTTTTGAGATATTATAATTATAGTGGTTATTCGGCGTTGGAGGTAAGAGAGTTTTTTTTAGGTCTGGCCGTTCCTTCTGCTTCAAATTACTTGAGCTCATGTCAACAAAGTAACAACAAAACATAGCCAACGGTTCGTTGCTCAAGCCTTCCCTACTGCGCCTTCCCATGTCTCTCCTGCCGACCACAGTGCAGGAAATCTGAGTTTGCATTTGCGCGAAGAGACGTACAACACAAGAAGGCGCGCTTTCGTGCGCCGGGCACCACCCGGCCTGTGCATTCCTCACTGTCGTGAGATCAGTGTACTCAGCAGAGCATGACGCTGCAATTGGTTAGTAGGGCAGGCCTGACCAGAATAGTATATTTGGGGTCATGTATTTGATTGCATTTTTAAAACAGTAACAGAACTTAACTGCAATGTTTAAATAGGTCTAGACATATTTAAACAGTGTCAATTTAATAGAAGAATTGTGGACAATTCAGAGGGGAGGCACCAATGTTTTTTTTCCCATTGGGTGGATGCGGCATTAAAGAGTTTGAAGACCACTGGTCTAAGTGGACACTAATACACCTGGATGCTCCTGAATTCCTCGCAACAGATGCCAGCAAACCTGGCTGGAGAGCTACTGTGTTGGACTGATCCTGTCGATTCAAGTGGTCTTTCCTAGAGAGTCGGAGGTCATCGAAATAGATGGAGTTGATGGTAATCTTCAAGGCTTTGAAGTTTTCCCATCATCATCTGTCTCAAAAAAATGTGCTAGTAAAGACAGATAATAAGGTAGCTGTCTTTTACATTAACCAACAGTGAAGCATGCATTCAAAATCCCTCAATGCAATAGCAGAACAATTGGGTTATTGGGCAGAGATCAACTTGTTGCACACGTCGGCAGTACACATCAAGGGCACCGACAATGTGATGGCAGACAGCTGGAGGTTTCCAAATTTGCTGGAGTTGACGTTATCCAGGTCGTTGTTTTGAGAGATATGCCGAGAGTTTGTGAAACCCTTTCTTGATCTCTTTTCAAACAAGGACCATGCTCATCTTTGTCGATTCTGATCCAGGCTTCCGGAACAAGGAGCCTAGGTAGTGGATGTATTGGTGATAAAGTGGCTGAGAAGTCTCCTTTATACATTCCCCCACTTTTTATTGATTCAGATGGTTCTCTTCAAGTCTCGGCAGGGGGGAGGGAACTTTATTCTTGTGGGCCCTTATTGGCCAGAGATGTCATGGTTTCCTCTTCTGAACCCCTGGCTCTTCTATCTCCTTGGGTACTGCTCAAGTGTGTCTCTCTCAGAACGTCGTCCCTGACCTTCTTGCTCCAACTCACTCTATCGCTTTGGAGGTTGAGAAGTCTGGACTGCTAGCAAAGGGTCTTTCCTCTTCCTTAGTGGAGTTAATTCAACACTCCAGCAGGCCTTCTACTTTGAAGTCTTACTCAAAGAACTGGAAGTCTTTTGAGACGTGATGTTCTGCTCATGATCTTTTGGCACCTACCTGTAGTTTGTCTGCTATATTGCATTTTCTTCTGAATGGGTTTCACTTGAATCTCTTTCCACTCTGAAAGCTCATTGCTTTGCGATAAAGGTTTTTAGGGACTTTTCTGTACCTTCGTCGATGTTACAGTCTTTGGTGTCTAGACTGTTCTGATCTTTTGTCAATTGTAAGACCAGTTGAAAAATCCCTTTTCTCTAACTCAGAATCTTCCTACTCTTTTATAGGCTTTGCAATTTTATCTCTTTGAGGATGTGGATACTGTAGACAGAAAGATTGTTTCCTATAAAGTTATTTTCCTATTTCCTATCACCTTGCTGAGAACAATTGGGGAGCGGGGAGCCTTAAAATGCTGTCCTCTCTTCATTTGATACTTTGGAAGATGGGGTAACTTTAAGGCCTAGCCTTACCTTTGCTGCAAAGGTTAAGTCTATTTTTGATAGATCTTAGGAAATAATTCTTCCTTCTTTCATTCCCTCTCCTTCCTCTCCGGAGGAACATTTGCTGAATACTCTTGATGTTTAAAGAGCTCTTTTCATTTATGTCACCAGGCCTCTGCAGTTCAGGAAAACCGACTCCTTGTTTGTGACTTTTGGACAGCCTGGAAAAGACAAGAAGGTGACTTTTATGACTCTGAGTAGGTGGATTAAGTTGTCAATTTTTCTGGCTTTGCAAGGCTTTTTAGAATATCTTCCAGTTCAGGGATGGTCTACGAGAGGAATGGCCACCTCCTGGGTTGAATTCCAGTGAATAACAATCTAGGAAATTCCTAGGGTGGCTACTTGGTCCTCAGAGCATACATTTGTCAAGCATTATGGCTTAATAATTTTTCTGTTTTGCAATTGAGTACCAATGTTTTGAACTCTGCATTACCCTTAGTCCATCTTGTCTTTGTCACAAACATTACATCCTGCCCACCTTCCCATCAGTCCTTTGTGTTGTTCTTCTGGTGCTGCCGGCTTGAGCTTTGGTCAGCAGTGGCAAAAGAAGGACTAATGGAAAGTGAACGTATACTGGAGCAACAGAGTGTATGGATTTATAAGAGCTTGATTAAATGAGAAAAAAAGAGTTTAGTTGAGAGAGAGGGCTTGGCACCCAGGTTGGGTGCATGGGGCTAGCATTTAAGGATCCTCCTGTTCTTTCTTCCTGTTGGAAGGTGACATCACCTTACTTTGTAATGACTGTCACAAGGACGCAATGGACTAAGGCTAATGAAGATTACCAATAAGTAACCAACGCATCACCACTCTTTCTGAATGTGCGTGGCGTCATTCTGCAGGACTATTTCTTTGAATAATTCCTGGATTTTCAGAAGCCCTTTGATGGCAGCACCCCCACACTGAAAATTGTTTCACCACCACTGTACAAGGGTCAGCTGTCATGCTCATCTGTGGCGTAAATTTGCATTGAAGTAGTCTAACTCCCCAGGCCTTGTCTTTTGCTCAATTTGCCTTTGTGAGTTTTCTCTCAATCACTGTCGACTTCCTTTGATCTTTCTTTCTTCTTTCACTTCACCTTCGCCTTCAGTGTATCTTTCGGCCCTCTTAAGAGACACACCCCCTTGTAGCCACTTCTATACTTCTGTCACCTAATTATTTTCCTATCCTTTGCCCTGTAACGTTGCTGATCCTAGCTATAGCATCACTATCCAGAATCTGTTCACCTGAGTTATGTTTCTCTTATCCCCACGCATCTAATAATCAGCTCTTGGTCTCCCTCCACCTCTCACGAGACATAGTCTGAGGCAGTGTCTCCATCTTGGAGAGACAATCCCTTGCACTTGTGTTGTTCTACTGGCGCTGCCGGCTTGAGCTTTGGTCAGCAGTGGCAAAAGAAGGACTAATGGAAAGTGAACGTATACTGGAGCAACAGAGTGTATGGATTTATAAGAGCTTGATTAAATGAGAAAAAAAGAGTTTAGTTGAGAGAAAAAATGCAACCTGGCCCGTACGGGGATCGAACCCGTGACCTTGGCGCTATTAGCACCACGCTCTAACCAACTGAGCTAACCAGCCATGACTGCTACAGATACCCTTTTTCCATGAAATGCAGATAGATAGAAGAGTTGGTCTTACTATCACAATTCCTTCATACTTTTCTCCTTCGGCCCCCTGTCTGGATTACAATAACAAGAGCTGTGGAGTGCTGCACGCCAGCCTCAGTGCCTCTTCTTTCACTCAATCTCACTGTGTGCTGTGATATCTTTGTAACATCGCTTGTTGCCGGAAAAAAAGGAAAGAATGGATAGTATTTTTATTCTTTTACAACAAAACCCAAAATGCAGCGGCTTGCTTGCTCATTAAGTTTACAAGGCCAGCTGCTTTTGAGATATTATAATTATAGTGGTTATTCGGCGTTGGAGGTAAGAGAGTTTTTTTTAGGTCTGGCCGTTCCTTCTGCTTCAAATTACTTGAGCTCATGTCAACAAAGTAAGAACAAAACATAGCCAACGGTTCGTTGCTCAAGCCTTCCCTACTGCGCCTTCCCATGTCTCTCCTGCCGACCACAGTGCAGGAAATCTGAGTTTGCATTTGCGCGAAGTGACGTACAACACAAGAAGGCGCGCTTTCGTGCGCCGGGCACCACCCGGCCTGTGCATTCCTCACTGTCGTGAGATCAGTTTACTCAGCAGAGCATGACTCTGCAATTGGTTAGTAGGGCAGGCCTGACCAGAATAGTATATTTGGGGTCATGTATTTGATTGCATTTTTAAAACAGTAACAGAACTTAACTGCAATGTTTAAATAGGTCTAGACATATTTAAACAGTGTCAATTTAATAGAAGAATTGTGGACAATTCAGAGGGGAGGCACCAATGTTTTTTTTCCCATTGGGTGGATGCGGCATTAAAGAGTTTGAAGACCACTAGTCTAAGTGGACACTAATACACCTGGATGCTCCTGAATTCCTCGCAACAGATGCCAGCAAACCTGGCTGGAGAGCTACTGTGTTGGACTGATCCTGTCGATTCAAGTGGTCTTTCCTAGAGAGTCGGAGGTCATGGAAATAGATGGAGTTGATGGTAACCTTCAAGGCTTTGAAGTTTTCCCATCATCATCTGTCTCAAAAAAATGTGCTAGTAAAGACAGAGAATAAGGTAGCTGTCTTTTACATTAACCAACAGTGAAGCATGCATTCAAAATCCCTCAATGCAATAGCAGAACAAATGGGTTATTGGGCAGAGATCAACCTGTTGCACACGTCGGCAGTACACATCAAGGGCACCGACAATGTGATGGCAGACAGCTGGAGGTTTCCAAATTTGCTGGAGTTGACGTTATCCAGGTCGTTGTTTTGAGAGATATGCCGAGAGTTTGTGAAACCCTTTCTGGATCTCTTTTCAAACAAGGGCAATGCTCATATTTGTCGATTCTGATCCAGGCTTCCGGAACAAGGAGCCTAGGTAGTGGACGTATTGGTGATAAAGTGGCTGAGAAGTCTCCTTTATACATTCCCCCACTTTTTATTGATCCAGATGGTTCTCTTCAAGTCTCAGCAGGGGGGAGGGAACTTTATTCTTGTGGGCCCTTATTGGCCAGAGATGTCATGGTTTCCTCTTCTGAACCCCTGGCTCTTCTACCTCCTTGAGTACTGCTCAAGTGTGTCTCTGTCAGAACGTCGTCCCTGACCTTCTTGCTCCAACTCACTCTATCGCTTTGGAGGTTGAGAAGTCTGGACTGCTAGCAAAGGGTCTTTCCTCTTCCTTAGTGGAGTTAATTCAGCACTCCAGCAGGCCTTCTACTTCGAAGTCTTACTCAAAGAACTGGAAGTCTTTTGAGACGTGATGTTCTGCTCATGATCTTTTGGCACCTACCTGTAGTTTGTCTGCTATTTTGCATTTTCTTCTGAATGGGTTTCACTTGAATCTCTTTCCACTCAGAAAGCTCATTGCTTTGCGATAAAGGTTTTTAGGGACTTTTCTGTACCTTCGTCAATGTTACAGTCTTTGGTTTCTAGACTGTTCTGATCTTTTGTCAATTGTAAGACCAGTTGAAAAATCCCTTTTCTCCAACTCAGAATCTTCCTACTCTTTTATAGGCTTTGCAATTTTATCTCTTTGAGGATCTGGATACTGTAGACATAAAGATTGTTTCCTATAAAGTTATTTTCCTATTTCCTATCACCTTGCTGAGAACAATTGGGGAGCTGGGAGCCTTAAAATGCTGTCCTCTCTTCATTTGATACTTTGGAAGATGGGGTAACTTTAAGCCCTAGCCTTACCTTTGCTGCAAAGGTTAAGTCTATTTTTGATAGATCTTAGGAAATAATTCTTCCTTCTTTCATTCCCTCTCCTTCCTCTCCGGAGGAACATTTGCTGAATACACTTGATGTTTAAAGAGCTCTTTTCATTCATGTCACCAGGCCTCTGCAGTTCAGGAAAACCGACTCCTTGTTTTGTGACTTTTGGACAGCCTGGAAACGACAAGAAGGTGACTTTTATGACTCTGAGTAGGTGGATTAAGTTGTCAATTTTTCTGGCTTTGCAAGGCTTTTTAGAATATCTTCCAGTTCAGGGATGGTCTACGAGAGGAATGGCCAACTCCTGGGTTGAATTCCAGTGAGTAACAATCTAGGAAATTCCTAGGGTGGCTACTTGGTCCTCAGAGCATACATTTGTCAAGCATTATGGCTTAATAATTTTTCTGTTTTGCATTTGAGTACAAATGTTTTGAACTCTGGATTACCCTTAGTCCATCTTGTCTTTGTCACAAACATTACATCCTGCCCACCTTCCCATCAGTCCTTTGGCAAGGGCTTGGCACCCAGGTTGGGTGCATGGGGCTAGCATTTAAGGATCCTCCTGTTCTTTCTTCCTGTTGGAAGGTGACATCACCTTACTTTGGAATGACTGTCACAAGGACGCAATGGACTAAGGCTAATGAAGATTACCAATTAGTAACCAACGCATCACCACTCTTTCTGAATGTGCGTGGCGTCATTCTGCAGGACTATTTCTTTGTATAATTCCTGGATTTTCAGAAGCCCTTTGATGGCAGCACCCCCACACTGAAAATTGTTTCAGCACCACTGTACAAGGGTCAGTTGTCATGCTCATCTGCGGCGTAAATTTGCATTGAAGTAGTCTAACTCCCCAGGCCTTGTCTTTTGCTCAATTTGCCTTTGTGAGTTTTCTCTCAATCACTGTCGACTTCCTTTGATCTTTCTTTCTTCTTTCACTTCACATTCGCCTTCAGTGTATCTTTCGGCCCTCTTAAGAGACACACCCCCTTGTAGCCACTTCTATACTTCTGTCACCTAATTATTTTCCTATCCTTTCCCCTGTAACGTTGCTGATCCTAGCTGTAGCATCACTATCCAGAATCTGTTCACCTGAGTTATGTTCCTCTTATCCCCACGCATCTAATAATCATCTCTTGGTCTCCCTCCACCTCTCACGAGACATAGTCTGAGGCAGTGTCTCCATCTTGGAGAGACAATCCCTTGCACTTGTGTTGTTCTACTGGCGCTGCCGGCTTGAGCTTTGGTCAGCAGTGGCAAAAGAAGGATTAATGGAAAGTGAACGTATACTGGAGCAACAGAGTGTATGGATGTATAAGAGCTTGATTAAATGAGAAAAAAAGAGTTTAGTTGAGAGAAAAAATGCAACCTGGCCCGTACGGGGATCGAACCCACGACCTTTGCGTTATTAGCAGCACGCTCTAACCAACTGAGCTAACCGGCCTTGAGTAGTACAGATATCCTTTTTCCATGAAATGCAGATAGATAGAAGAGTTGGTCTTACTATCGCAATTCCTTCATACTTTTCTCCTTCCGCCCCCTGTCTGGATTACAATAACAAGAGCTGTGGAGTGCTGCACGCCAGCCTCAGTGCCTCTTCTTTCACTCAATCTCACTGTGTGCTGTGATATCTTTGTAACATCGCTTGTTGCCGGAAAAAAAGGAAAGGATGGATAGTATTTTTATTCTTTTACAACAAAACCCAAAATGCATCGGCTTGCTTGCTCATTAAGTTTACAAGGCCAGCTGCTTTTGAGATATTATAATTATAGTGGTTATTCGGCGTTGGAGGTAAGAGAGTTTTTTTTAGATTTGGCCGATCCTTCTGCTTCAAATTACTTGAGCTCATGTCAACAAAGTAACAACAAAACATAGCCAACGGTTCGTTGCTCAAGCCTTCCCTACTGCGCCTTCCCATGTCTCTCCTGCCGACCACAGTGCAGGAAATCTGAGTTTGCATTTGCGCGAAGAGACGTACAACACAAGAAGGCGCGCTATCGTGCGCCGGGCACCACCCGGCCTGTGCATTCCTCACTGTCGTGAGATCAGTTTACTCAGCAGAGCATGACGCTGCAATTGGTTAGTAGGGCAGGCCTGACCAGAATAGTATATTTGGGGTCATGTATTTGATTGCATTTTTAAAACAGTAACAGAACTTAACTGCAATGTTTAAATAGGTCTAGACATATTTAAACAGTGTCAATTTAATAGAAGAATTGTGGACAATTCAGAGGGGAGGCACCAATGTTTTTTTTCCCATTGGGTGGATGCGGCATTAAAGAGTTTGATGACCACTGGTCTAAGTGGACACTAATACACCTGGATGCTCCTGAATTCCTCGCAACAGATGCCAGCAAACCTGGCTGGAGAACTACTGTGTTGGACTGATCCTGTCGATTCAAGTGGTCTTTCCTAGAGAGTCGGAGGTCATGGAAATAGATGGAGTTGATGGTAATCTTCAAGGCTTTGAAGTTTTCCCATCATCATCTGTCTCAAAAAAATGTGCTAGTAAAGACAGAGAATAAGGTAGCTGTCTTTTACATTAACCAACAGTGAAGCATGCATTCAAAATCCATCAATGCAATAGCAGAACAATTGGGTTATTGGGCAGAGATCAACCTGTTGCACACGTCGGCAGTACATATCAAGGGCACCGACAATGTGATGGCAGACAGCTGGAGGTTTCCAAATTTGCTGGAGTTGACGTTATCCAGGTCGTTGTTTTGAGAGATATGCCGAGAGTTTGTGAAACCCATTCTGGATCTCTTTTTAAACAAGGACAATGCTCATCTTTGTCGATTCTGATTCAGGCTTCCGGAACAAGGAGCCTAGGTAGTGGACGTATTGGTGATAAAGTGGCTGAGAAGTCTCCTTTATACATTCCCCCACTTTTTATTGATCCAGATGGTTCTCTTCAAGTCTCAGCAGGGGCGAGGGAACTTTATTCTTGTGGGCCCTTATTGGCCAGAGATGTCATGGTTTCCTCTTCTGAACCCTGGCTCTTCTACCTCATTGGGTACTGCTCAAGTGTGTCTCTCTCAGAACGTCGTCCCTGACCTTCTTGCTCCAACTCACTCTATCGCTTTGGAGGTTGAGAATTCTGGACTGCTAGCAAAGGGTCTTTCCTCTTCCTTAGTGGAGTTAATTCAGCACTCCAGCAGGCCTCTACTTCGAAGTCTTACTCAAAGAACTGGAAGTCTTTTGAGACGTGATGTTCTGCTCATGTTTTTTTGGCACCTACCTGTAGTTTGTCTGCTATTTTGCTTTTTCTTCTGAATGGGTTTCACTTCAATCTCTTTCCACTCTGAAAGCTCATAAAGGTTTTTAGGGACTTTTCTGTACCTTCGAAGATGTTACAATCTTTGGTGTCTAGACTGTTCTGATCTTTTGTCAATTGTAAGACCAGTTGAAAAATCCCTTTTCTCCAACTCAGAATCTTCCTACTCTTTTATAGGCTTTGCAATTTTATCTCTTTGAGGATCTGGATACTGTAGACATAAAGATTGTTTCCTATAAAGTTATTTTCCTATTTCCTATCACCTTGCTGAGAACAATTGGGGAGCTGGGAGCCTTAAAATGCTGTCCTCTCTTCATTTGATACTTTGGAAGATGGGGTAACTTTAAGGCCTAGCCTTACCTTTGCTGCAAAGGTTAAGTCTATTTTTGATAGATCTTAGGAAATAATTCTTCCTTCTTTCATTCCCTCTCCTTCCTCTCCGGAGGAACATTTGCTGAATACACTTGATGTTTAAAGAGCTCTTTTCATTTATGTCACCAGGCCTCTGCAGTTCAGGAAAACCGACTCCTTGTTTGTGACTTTTGGACAGCCTGGAAAAGACAAGAAGGTGACTTTTATGACTCTGAGTAGGTGGATTAAGTTGTCAATTTTTCTGGCTTTGCAAGGCTTTTTAGAATATCTTCCAGTTCAGGGATGGTCTACGAGAGGAATGGCCACCTCCTGGGTTGAATTCCAGTGAGTAACAATCTAGGAAATTCCTAGGGTGGCTACTTGGTCCTCAGAGCATACATTTGTCAAGCATTATGGCTTAATAATTTTTCTGTTTTGCATTTGAGTACCAATGTTTTGAACTCTGCATTACCCCTAGTCCATCTTGTCTTTGTCACAAACATTACATCCTGCCCACCTTCCCATCAGTCCTTTGGCAAGGGCTTGGCACCCAGGTTGGGTGCATGGGGCTAGCATTTAAGGATCTTCCTGTTCTTTCTTCCTGTTGGAAGGTGACATCACCTTACTTTGTAATGACTGTCAAAAGGACGCAATGGACTAAGGCTAATGAAGATTACCAATAAGTAACCAACGCATCACCACTCTTTCTGAATGTGCGTGGCTCATTCCGCAGGACTTGTTCTTTGTATAATTCCTGGATTTTCAGAAGCCCTTTGATGGCAGCACCCCCACACTGAAAATTGTTTCAGCACCACTGTACAAGGGTCAGTTGTCATGCTCATCTGCGGCGTAAATTTGCATTGAAGTAGTCTAACTCCCCAGGCCTTGTCTTTTGCTCAATTTGCCTTTGTGAGTTTTCTCTCAATCACTGTCGACTTCCTTTGATCTTTCTTTCTTCTTTCACTTCACGTTCGCCTTCAGTGTATCTTTCGGCCCTCTTAAGAGACACACCCCCTTGTAGCCACTTCTATACTTCTGTCACCTAATTATTTTCCTATCCTTTCCCCTGTAACGTTGCTGATCCTAGCTATAGCATCACTATCCAGAATCTGTTCACCTGAGTTATGTTCCTCTTATCCCCACGCATCTAATAATCAGCTCTTGGTCTCCCTCCACCTCTCACGAGACATAGTCTGAGGCAGTGTCTCCATCTTGGAGAGACAATCCCTTGCACTTGTGTTGTTCTACTGGCGCTGCCGGCTTGAGCTTTGGTCAGCAGTGGCAAAAGAAGGACTAATGGAAAGTGAACGTATACTGGAGCAACAGAGTGTATGGATTTATAAGAGCTTGATTAAATGAGAAAAAAAGAGTTTAGTTGAGAGAAAAAATGCAATTTGGCCCGTACGGGGATCGAACCCTCGACCTTTGCGTTATTAGCAGCACGCTCTAACCAACTGAGCTAACCGGCCATGAGTACTACAGATATCCTTTTTCCATGAAATGCAGATAGATAGAAGAGTTGGTCTTACTATCGCAATTCCTTCATACTTTTCTCCTTCCGCCCCCTGTCTGGATTACAATAACAAGAGCTGTGGAGTGCTGCATGCCAGCCTCAGTGCCTCTTCTTTCACTCAATCTCACTGTGTGCTGTGATATCTTTGTAACATCGCTTGTTGCCGGAAAAAAAGGAAAGGATGGATAGTATTTTTATTCTTTTACAACAAAACCCAAAATGCATCGGCTTGCTTGGTCATTAAGTTTACAAGGCCAGCTGCTTTTGAGATATTATAATTATAGTGGTTATTCGGCGTTGGAGGCAAGAGAGTTTTTTTTAGGTCTGGCCGTTCCTTCTGCTTCAAATTACTTGAGCTCATGTCAACAAAGTAACAACAAAACATAGCCAACGGTTCGTTGCTCAAACCTTCCCTACTGCGCCTTCCCATGTCTCTCCTGCCGACCACAGTGCAGGAAATCTGAGTTTGCATTTGCGCGAAGAGACGTACAACACAAGAAGGCGCGCTTTCGTGCGCCGGGCACCACCCGGCCTGTGCATTCCTCACTGTCGTGAGATCAGTTTACTCAGCAGAGCATGACGCTGCAATTGGTTAGTAGGGCAGGCCTGACCAGAATAGTATATTTGGGGTCATGTATTTGATTGCATTTTTAAAACAGTAACAGAACTTAACTGCAATGTTTAAATAGGTCTAGACATATTTAAACAGTGTCAATTTAATAGAAGAATTGTGGACAATTCAGAGGGGAGGCACCAATGTTTTTTTTCCCATTGGGTGGATGCGGCATTAAAGAGTTTGAAGACCACTGGTCTAAGTGGACACTAATACACCTGGATGCTCCTGAATTCCTCGCAACAGATGCCAGCAAACCTGGC
Source organism: Pleurodeles waltl (assembly GCF_031143425.1). NCBI lineage: Eukaryota > Metazoa > Chordata > Amphibia > Caudata > Salamandridae > Pleurodeles > Pleurodeles waltl. The sequence continues at coordinate 116,935,825 of NC_090451.1, read as the reverse complement.
TGGAGAACTACTGTGTTGGACTGATCCTGTCGATTCAAGTGGTCTTTCCTAGAGAGTCGGAGGTCATGGAAATAGATGGAGTTGATGGTAATCTTCAGGGCTTTGAAGTTTTCCCATCATCATCTGTCTCAAAAAAATGTGCTAGTAAAGACAGAGAATAAGGTAGCTGTCTTTTACATTAACCAACAGTGAAGCATGCATTCAAAATCCCTCAATGCAATAGCAGAACAATTAGGTTATTGGGCAGAGATCAACCTGTTACACACGTCGGCAGTACACATCAAGGGCACCGACAATGTGATGGCAGACAGCTGGAGGTTTCCAAATTTGCTGGAGTTGACGTTATCCAGGTCGTTGTTTTGAGAGATATGCCGAGAGTTTGTGAAACCCTTTCTGGATCTCTTTTCAAACAAGGACACTGCTCATCTTTGTCGATTCTGATCCAGGCTTCCGGAACAAGGAGCCTAGGTAGTGGACGTATTGGTGATAAAGTGGCTGAGAAGTCTCCTTTATACATTCCCCCACTTTTTATTGATCCAGATGGTTCTCTTCAAGTCTCAGCAGAGGCGAGGGAACTTTATTCTTGTGGGCCCTTATTGGCCAGAGATGTCATGGTTTCCTCTTCTGAACCCTGGCTATTCTACCTCATTGGGTACTGCTCAAGTGTGTCTCTCTCAGAACGTCGTCCCTGACCTTCTTGCTCCAACTCACTCTATCGCTTTGGAGGTTGAGAAGTCTGGACTGCTAGCAAAGGGTCTTTCCTCTTCCTTAGTGGAGTTAATTCAGCACTCCAGCAGGCCTTCTACTTCGAAGTCTTACTCAAAGAACTGGAAGTCTTTGGAGACGTGATGTTCTGCTCATGATCTTTTGGCACCTACCTGTAGTTTGTCTGCTATTTTGCATTTTCTTCTGAATGGGTTTCACTTGAATCTCTTTCCACTCTGAAAGCTCATTGCTTTGCGATAAAGGTTTTTAGGGACTTTTCTGTACCTTCGAAGATGTTACAATCTTTGGTGTCTAGACTGTTCTGATCTTTTGTCAATTGTAAGACCAGTTGAAAAATCCCTTTTCTCCAACTCAGAATCTTCCTACTCTTTTATAGGCTTTGCAATTTTATCTCTTTGAGGATCTGGATACTGTAGACATAAAGATTGTTTCCTATAAAGTTATTTTCCTATTTCCTATCACCTTGCTGAGAACAATTGGGGAGCTGGGAGCCTTAAAATGCTGTTCTCTCTTCATTTGATACTTTGGAAGATGGGGTAACTTTAAGGCCTAGCCTTACCTTTGCTGCAAAGGTTAAGTCTATTTTTGATAGATCTTAGGAAATAATTCTTCCTTCTTTCATTCCCTCTCCTTCCTCTCCGGAGGAACATTTGCTGAATACACCTGATGTTTAAAGAGCTCTTTTCATTTATGTCACCAGGCCTCTGCAGTTCAGGAAAACCGACTCCTTGTTTGTGACTTTTGGACAGCCTGGAAAAGACAAGAAGGTGACTTTTATGACTCTGAGTAGGTGGATTAAGTTGTCAATTTTTCTGGCTTTGCAAGGCTTTTTAGAATATCTTCCAGTTTAGGGATGGTCTACGAGAGGAATGGCCACCTCCTGGGTTGAATTCCAGTGAGTAACAATCTAGGAAATTCCTAGGGTGGCTACTTGGTCCTCAGAGCATACATTTGTCAAGCATTATGGCTTAATAATTTTTCTGTTTTGCATTTGAGTACCAATGTTTTGAACTCTGCATTACCCTTAGTCCATCTTGTCTTTGTCACAAACATTACATCCTGCCCACCTTCCCATCAGTCCTTTGGCAAGGGCTTGGCACCCAGGTTGGGTGCATGGGGCTAGCATTTAAGGATCTTCCTGTTCTTTCTTCCTGTTGGAAGGTGACATCACCTTACTTTGTAATGACTGTCACAAGGACGCAATGGACTAAGGCTAATGAAGATTACCAATAAGTAACCAACGCATCACCACTCTTTCTGAATGTGCGTGGCTCATTCCGCAGGACTTCTTCTTTGTATAATTCCTGGATTTTCAGAAGCCCTTTGATGGCAGCACCCCCACACTGAAAATTGTGTCAGCACCACTGTACAAGGGTCAGTTGTCATGCTCATCTGCGGCGTAAATTTGCATTGAAGTAGTCTAACTCCCCAGGCCTTGTCTTTTGCTCAATTTGCCTTTGTGAGTTTTCTCTCAATCACTGTCGACTTCCTTTGATCTTTCTTTCTTCTTTTACTTCACCTTCGCCTTCAGTGTATCTTTCGGCCCTCTTAAGAGACACACCCCCTTGTAGCCACTTCTATACTTCTGTCACCTAATTATTTTCCTATCCTTTGCCCTGTAACGTTGCTGATCCTAGCTATAGCATCACTATCCAGAATCTGTTCACCTGAGTTATGTTCCTCTTATCCCCACGCATCTAATAATCAGCTCTTGGTCTCCCTCCACCTCTCATGAGACATAGTCTGAGGCAGTGTCTCCATCTTGGAGAGACAATCCCTTGCACTTGTGTTGTTCTACTGGCGCTGCCGGCTTGAGCTTTGGTCAGCAGGCAGTGGCAAAAGAAGGACTAATGGAAAGTGAACGTATACTGGAGCAACAGAGTGTATAGATTTATAAGAGCTTGATTAAATGAGAAAAAAAGAGTTTAGTTGAGAGAAAAAATGCAACCTGGCCCGTACGGGGATCGAACCCACGACCTTGGCGTTATTAACACCACGCTCTAACCAACTGAGCTTACCGGCCATGAGTACTAAATATATCCTTTTTCCATGTAATGTAGATAGATAGAAGAGTTGGTCTCACTATCGCAATTCCTTCATACTTTTCTCCTTCCGCCCCCTGTCTGGATTACAATAACAAGAGCTGTGGAGTGCTGCACGCCAGCCTCAGTGCCTCTTCTTTCACTCAATCTCACTGTGTGCTGTGATATCTTTGTAACATCGCTTGTAGCCGGAAAAAAAGGAAAGGATGGATAGTATTTTTATTCTTTTACAACAAAACCCAAAATGCATCGGCTTGCTTGCTCATTAAGTTTACAAGGCCAGCTGCTTTTGAGATATTATAATTATAGTGGTTATTCGGCGTTGGAGGTAAGAGAGTTTTTTTTAGGTCTGGCCGTTCCTTCTGCTTCAAATTACTTGAGCTCATGTCAACAAAGTAACAACAAAACATAGCCAACGGTTCGTTGCTCAAGCCTTCCCTACTGCGCCTTCCCATGTCTCTCCTGCCGACCACAGTGCAGGAAATCTGAGTTTGCATTTGCGCGAAGAGACGTACAACACAAGAAGGCGCGCTTTCGTGCGCCGGGCACCACCCGGCCTGTGCATTCCTCACTGTCGTGAGATCAGTTTACTCAGCAGAGCATGACGCTGCAATTGGTTAGTAGGGCAGGCCTGACCAGAATAGTATATTTGGGGTGATTTATTTGATTGCATTTTTAAAACAGTAACAGAACTTAACTGCAATGTTTAAATAGGTCTAGACATATTTAAACAGTGTCAATTTAATAGAAGAATTGTGGACAATTCAGAGGGGAGGCCCCAATGTTTTTTTTCCCATTGGGTGGATGCGGCATTAAAGAGTTTGAAGACCACTGGTCTAAGTGGACACTAATACTCCTGGATGCTCCTGAATTCCTCGCAACAGATGCCAGCAAACCTGGCTGGAGAGCTACTGTGTTGGACTGATCCTGTCGATTCAAGTGGTCTTTCCTAGAGAGTCGGAGGTCATGGAAATAGATGGAGTTGATGGTAATCTTCAAGGCTTTGAAGTTTTCCCATCATCATCTGTCTCAAAAAAATGTGCTAGTAAAGACAGAGAATAAGGTAGCTGTCTTTTACATTAACCAACAGTGAAGCATGCATTCAAAATCCCTCAATGCAATAGCAGAACAATTGGGTTATTGGGCAGAGATCAACCTGTTGCACACGTCGGCAGTACACATCAAGGGCACCGACAATGTGATGGCAGACAGCTGGAGGTTTCCAAATTTGCTGGAGTTGACGTTATCCAGGTCGTTGTTTTGAGAGATATGCCGAGAGTTTGTGAAACCCTTTCTGGATCTCTTTTCAAACAAGGACAATGCTCATCTTTGTCGATTCTGATCCAGGCTTCCGGAACAAGGAGCCTAGGTAGTGGACGTATTGGTGATAAAGTGGCTGAGAAGTCTCCTTTATACATTCCCCCACTTTTTATTGATCCAGATGGTTCTCTTCAAGTCTCAGCAGGGGGGAGGGAACTTTATTCTTGTGGTCCCTTATTGGCCAGAGATGTCATGGTTTCCTCTTCTGAACCCCTGGCTCTTCTACCTCCTTGGGTACTGCTCAAGTGTGTCTCTCTCAGAACGTCGTCCCTGACCTTCTTGCTCCAACTCACTCTATCGCTTTGGTGGTTGAGAAGTCTGGACTGCTAGCAAAGGGTCTTTCCTTTTCCTTAGTGGAGTTAATTCAGCACTCCAGCAGGCCTTCTACTTCGAAGTCTTACTCAAAGAACTGGAAGTCTTTTGAGACGTCATGTTCTGCTCATGATCTTTTGGCACCTACCTGTAGTTTGTCTGCTATTTTGCATTTTCTTCTGAATGAGTTTCACTTGAATCTCTTTCCACTCTGAAAGCTCATTGCTTTGCGATAAAGGTTTTTAGGGACTTTTCTGTACCTTCGTCGATGTTACAGTCTTTGGTGTCTAGACTGTTCTGATCTTTTGTCAATTGTAAGACCAGTTGAAAAATCCCTTTCTCCAACTCAGAATCTTCCTACTCTTTTATAGGCTTTGCAATTTTATCTCTTTGAGGATCTGGATACTGTAGACATAAAGATTGTTTCCTATAAAGTTATTTTCCTATTTCCTATCACCTTGCTGAGAACAATTGGTGAGCTGGGAGCCTTAAAATGCTGTCCTCTCTTCATTTGATACTTTGGAAGATGGGGTAACTTTAAGGCCTAGCCTTACCTTTGCTGCAAAGGTTAAGTCTATTTTTGATAGATCTTAGGAAATAATTCTTCCTTCTTTCATTCCCTCTCCTTCCTCTCCGGAGGAACATTTTCTGAATACACTTGATGTTTAAAGAGCTCTTTTCATTTATGTCACCAGGCCTCTGCAGTTCAGGAAAACCGACTCCTTGTTTGTGACTTTTGGACAGCCTGGAAAAGACAAGAAGGTGACTTTTATGACACTGAGTAGGTGGATTAAGTTGTCAATTTTTCTGGCTTTGCAAGGCTTTTTAGAATATCTTCCAGTTCAGGGATGGTCTACGAGAGGAATGGCCACCTCCTGGGTTGAATTCCAGTGAGTAACAATCTAGGAAATTCCTAGGGTGGCTACTTGGTCCTCAGATCATACATTTGTCAAGAATTAGGGCTTAATAATTTTTCTGTTTTGCATTTGAGTACCAATGTTTTGAACTCTGCATTACCCTTAGTACATCTTGTCTTTGTCACAAACATTACATCCTGCCCACCCTCCCATCAGTCCTTTGGCAAGGGCTTGGCACCCAGGTTGGGTGCATGGGGCTAGCATTTAAGGATCCTCCTGTTCTTTCTTCTTGTTGGAAGGTGACATCACCTTACTTTGTAATGACTGTCACAAGGACGCAATGGACTAAGGCTAATGAAGATTACCAATAAGTAACCAACGCATCACCACTCTTTCTGAATGTGCGTGGCTCATTCCGCAGGACTTCTTCTTTGTATAATTCCTGGATTTTCAGAAGCCCTTTGATGGCAGCACCCCCACACTGAAAATTGTTTCAGCACCACTGTACAAGGGTCAGTTGTCATGCTCATCAGCGGCGTAAATTTGCATTGAAGTAGTCTAACTCCCCAGGCCTTGTCTTTTGCTCAATTTGCCTTTGTGAGTTTTCTCTCAATCACTGTCGACTTCCTTTGATCTTTCTTTCTTCTTTCACTTCACCTTCGCCTTCAGTGTATCTTTCGGCCCTCTTAAGAGACACACCCCCTTGTAGCCACTTCTATACTTCTGTCACCTAATTATTTTCCTATCCTTTGCCCTGTAACGTTGCTGATCCTAGCTATAGCATCACTATCCAGAATCTGTTCACCTGAGTTATGTTCCTCTTATCCCCACGCATCTAATAATCAGCTCTTGGTCTCCCTCCACCTCTCACGAGACATAGTCTGAGGCAGTGTCTCCATCTTGGAGAGACAATCCCTTGCACTTGTGTTGTTCTACTGGCGCTGCCGGCTTGAGCTTTGGTCAGCAGGCAGTGGCAAAAGAAGGACTAATGGAAAGTGAACGTATACTGGAGCAACAGAGTGTATAGATTTATAAGAGCTTGATTAAATGAGAAAAAAAGAGTTTAGTTGAGAGAAAAAAGGCAACCTGGCCCGTACGGGGATCGAACCCGCGACCTTGGCGTTATTAGCACCACGCTCTAACCAACTGAGCTAACCGGCCATGAGTACTAAATATGTCCTTTTTCCATGTAATGCAGAAAGATAGAAGAGTTGGTCTCACTATCGCAATTCCTTCATACTTTTCTCCTTCCGCCCCCTGTCTGGATTACAATAACAAGAGCTGTGGAGTGCTGCACGCCAGCCTCAGTGCCTCTTCTTTCACTCAATCTCACTGTGTGCTGTGATATCTTTGTAACATCGCTTGTTGCCGGAAAAAAAGGAAAGGATGGATAGTATTTTTATTCTTTTACAACAAAACCCAAAATTCATTGGCTTGCTTGCTCATTAAGTTTACAAGGCCAGCTGCTTTTGAGATATTATAATTATAGTGGTTATTCGGCGTTGGAGGTAAGAGAGTTTTTTTTAGGTCTGGCCGTTCCTTCTGCTTCAAATTACTTGAGCTCATGTCAAAAAAGTAACAACAAAACATAGCCAACGGTTCGTTGCTCAAGCCTTCCCTACTGCGCCTTCCCATGTCTCTCCTGCCGACCACAGTGCAGGAAATCTGAGTTTGCATTTGCGCGAAGAGACGTACATCACAAGAAGGCGCGCTTTCGTGCGCCGGGCACCACCCGGCCTGTGCATTCCTCACTGTCGTGAGATCAGTTTACTCAGCAGAGCATGACGCTGCAATTGGTTAGTAGGGCAGGCCTGACCAGAATAGTATATTTGGGGTCATGTATTTGATTGCATTTTTAAAACAGTAACAGAACTTAACTGCAATGTTTAAATAGGTCTAGACATATTTAAACAGTGTCAATTTAATAGAAGAATTGTGGACAATTCAGAGGGGAGGCACCAATGTTTTTTTTCCCATTGGGTGGATGCGGCATTAAAGAGTTTGAAGACCACTGGTCTAAGTGGACACTAATACACCTGGATGCTCCTGAATTCCTCGCAACAGATGCCAGCAAACTTGGCTGGAGAGCTACTGTGTTGGACTGATCCTGTCGATTCAAGTGGTCTTTCCTAGAGAGTCGGAGGTCATGGAAATAGATGGAGTTGATGGTAATCTTCAAGGCTTTGAAGTTTTCCCATCATCATCTGTCTCAAAAAAATGTGCTGGTAAAGACAGAGAATAAGGTAGCTGTCTTTTACATTAACCAACAGTGAAGCATGCATTCAAAATCCCTCAATGCAATAGCAGAACAATTGGGTTATTGGGCAGAGATCAACCTGTTGCACACGTCGGCAGTACATATCAAGGGCACCGACAATGTGATGGCAGACAGCTGGAGGTTTCCAAATTTGCTGGAGTTGACGTTATCCAGGTCGTTGTTTTGAGAGATATGCCGAGAGTTTGTGAAACCCTTTCTGGATCTCTTTTTAAACAAGGACAATGCTCATCTTTGTCGATTCTGATCCAGGCTTCCGGAACAAGGAGCCTAGGTAGTGGACGTATTGGTGATAAAGTGGCTGAGAAGTCTCCTTTATACATTCCCCCACTTTTTATTGATCCAGATGGTTCTCTTCAAGTCTCAGCAGTGAGGAAATTCGATTTTTAATACGATCGTATCGACCCGCCATTTTGTGGCCCGCCGCCATTTTATGTTGCCTTCACTCAGGCAGCACAGCGAACGAAGTCCATTCTGCCTTTTCTGCTTATTCTGCAACATGGTGTTCAAAACAGCCTTCTGCCTCTATCTTTACAAGTCTGGTATTAAGGTCTGACCGAGTACACTAACCCCTGTCTGGTTTTCTAATCCTTGTTTCAACTATCTGTAGGCTCACACTATTCTCCGCCGATCTTATCTTATCGTATGGCCTTCGCTGTCCTTTGCTAGTATTCTCTCATTTCCCAACTGTCCTCCAAACGCACACAAACTTATCGCACCACATGCAACTTCGTTGTGGATCGGTTAATGAATTAGTTCAAGGGAGGGGTGACAAACACAGCTGGAGGGGAGGCAACCTTAAGTCACTTGATACTTTGTTTTCCAATTCCTTCTATTGGTGCTGTCTTGTTTTCCGACATTTCTATTGGCTCTGTTCTATCTTTACATTATTCTTACTGGCTCCTTTCTATGTGTTCTGGGAGTGTATGTAGTTAATAAATGGTTTTTATACGGTATATAAGATTGTGCGCCACAAAGTAAAGTGGCAGTCTCCTGAGAACATACCTTGTGTACTTCTTGGACAACTGTACTAGCTGCAGCTAATAAAATCTGATCTTTTACGCCTGACAGAGTGTCCCGTGTCTCTGTTAGTTGAGGCAGGTGAATCCAAGGAGATTTCAGGCGTACCCTGCGCCGCCAGGCCCATAAGGTTCTGGTTCTTCAACTGGCGCCCAACGTGGGGCGGCTTCAGCGGTACCGGTTCTGCCTGAAGGTCGTGAGGAACCCCGCAAGAAAATTCTGGAGGAATCGCGAGCCACGTCAAGCGACCCCTGTATGTCGAAGTGGTCCGAAGGTCTTTTTCAGCGCGGTTACTCCTTCCTGACGGCTACTGACGACTGCTGCCCTGACTGCCGCCCTGCCTTGGCCCTTTCTTTGATGATGTATGGTAAAGTGAGACGATAGACGGGCCTCTGTTGGTGTAAGAAGACATCCTTAGTTAAGTATTTGGTGGGTCGCGCCCACAAATTTTGGTCTTTGTTTTGTCCTTAGGTCCTTAGATTTGGCCATTGCAGTGGCCAAAGCCGAGGGGTAAGTGCATTTGTGCTGTGTAAACTGAAAGTTTTACCCCCTTGATGTTTGTGAACAGCCAGTAAAAATCGTGAGATGTCTGGTCTGACTAAGTTTGGAAAACTTTGTTGCTTTGGTTGTAATAGGGACTCCCAGCTTGAGGACTCCTGTCCGATTCCTTCGGTTGGAACTCCCACATATGAGCTCTATTCTAAACATGGTGTTGGTCCTATTGCCTTTAATAAGACATGGACCCGATATACAAAGAAAGATGGTGTTTTAAAATGGCCAGAAAATGGTAGTTTCGAAACTGATGTGCTAGATAATTTAGAAGCAACGTTATTTAAAAGAAAAGCCCGGCCGGCAATGTTTGACTCTTTTCGCCTTTGGCGTAAGGAAGCCAAACAGAGAGAAATTAAACAAGCGAAACGAGATAGGAAAACACAGGGAATGACGATTATACAGGCTGCTCAGCAATTCAAAGATGATGAAATAGATAATGCAATGGAAATTTCAGACAGACAGCATCGAATGGCAATCGATAAATGCTATCCGACGTTGCCTATCTCTTCCCTTGATAAGAGAAAATATTTTGAGGAAGATCCCTTAATGTCCCACTTATTGAAATTGCCTCCGCCCTATGTACAAGGTGCTAATGCACCCCCGATGTTACAGCCTGTTCAGCCGCCAGTTGTGCTTCCGCCTGCTCCAGCTTTTCCACATTTGCCTCCTCAAGTATTGCCTATGCCAGCTTTGCCTTTAACTCCTTTGCCTTCTGCTCCTTTGGCAATTCCTAATGCTCCTTTAGTTAATTCACATAATACCTTGTCCCCTATCCTTATGTCAAATTCTCCATCTATGCGTAAGCGATTTGCAGATACTGTCTCTGGTCTCTTATCACCTTTCTTTGAAGCTTTAAATGTGTCTCCAGCTTTTTCTCGAAGACAGTCTCGTAGTCAATTCCCAGACTCCGAAGAGCGAGAAAAATTGGACTCACTTGCTTGTAGATGGATCAAGAAGGGTCCCCAATATAGTACGTCTGATATTATGTCCACCTTTCTGCAATGGAATGCACCTACGCAGAGATATGTTTTTAAAGTTATGTGCGATACTCTCGCTAAAGAATGGGAGGATATGAATTTGGGTTCGGTCCCACAGGATCTGTTAGATGTTCAGGCTGACTTTGACAAAGGACTTATTGTGGGTCCTAAGGTTGAAAACGCTGTCAGAACACTTATTTCTTTCAGATCCCTATTGTTCTCACAGACTTTTCCTGATTCTGATCCTTCAGTTAGGACAGCACTGAAAAACTATCCCATGAGAGAGGTTTCTCCAATATGGAAGGAAGAAGTTGCAGCAGCAGGTGCTAATCCAGCTATTCCTGCGCATTTTCAGCGCATATGGGTACATGTCCCCTGGAAAAGGTCTGAAGTTTTAGCACTTAAACAGTCACTACCAGATCCACGCAAAAATCCTGCTGGTTACTATAAAGAGTTGTCGCAAACAGTTGATGCATGTACTATGAATCTAGCAGATATTGACATGTTGATGGGAAATGTAGTTCCACAGACAATATGGGCTAAAATTCGTAGAGAGGATCACGCTCAAGAATTAGGCGGCGATTGGAACGCTATTATTGCCGCAGATAGAGGTCAAGTAGGTGGTGCAAAGCCCGACGCTTTGATCTCAGAACTCCCTGGTAGGATTATTACATTAATGAAAACAATGATGCCTGCTTTGAGAGTTAATTGGGATAAGCTAGCAGCATGTAAACAAAAGAAAGATGAAAGTGTTTCCGATTTCTTTACCCGATTCGAGGAGACATTCATTGATCACAGTGGTCAAGATATGGCTACAGAAGGGGGACAGCGATTATTTGTGGATAAGTTCGTATATAACTTGCTTCCTGAACTATCACACAAGCTAAAAGACTCCGAGAGTTCATGGGCAGTTTCTTCTTCCGCCCAGATATTGGCTACTGCACAATATTATGAAAATAGAGACAAAGAAGAAAGGGAAAAACAAGAGAAAAAGACGAAAGAATTAAAAACTAAAGTTCTCTTCCAACAGGCTTATCCTCCTCGTTATGTTCAGCCTCAGTTTCAACAGCCTCTGCAGTTTCAGAGGTTGTATCAAAAGCCTGAACCATTCATTCCAAGACCTTTGCTAGGTCCCAATCAATGTGCTTATTGTAGGGAGGAAGGTCATTTTAAGAACAGTTGTCCGGCATTGTTGCAGCGTAATGGAGCAACATCTGCTTCACGAGGTCGTGGTGGTCCTCAGTCAGCAAATAGAGGTAGAGGTCGAGGTGTGTTAACCCAAGAGCAGCGTTCTTTTGTTCCTCCAAATTCCGGAAATTACTTTGACCAGCAAAATGTTAGGTCTACACAGTATTACAGTGAGGATCAGTATATTGAAGGAGGGAATGAAAGTCTTCATTTTGAATAGGACAGCCATGGACAAAGTAAGGGGGTTACGTCAATTCCAGTGGATCAGAATGGACCTTATGTTAATGTCACTACAATGGGTGTTTCAGAGCCATTTCTTTTAGATACTGGTGCCATGAGAAGCTCTATCATTCATTCTAAACTCCCTGGCGCACCTTTGTCTGGCTTAACGAATGTATCTGTAGGATTTTCTGGCGCCCCTGTTCGCAATCCAGTTTCTTGCCCTTTGCCTGTTTCAATAGGCCCTTATGATTTAGAAGCTCCGCTTCTTCTGACGAATGGTTGTGGTGAAAATCTGTTGGGTTTAGATCTATTAAAAAGAATGCATGCTACGATATATTGTTCACCTTCTGGTGTATACCTCACTCTAGGACAGAAAATGACTAGTCCAATGTACTTATCAAAAGATCAATTCCTACCTGAATTGCTTTCTCTTCCCGAAACGCTTTGGGCTACGGGTCCGAATGACGTTGGTTGTCTTGAGATCCCACCTTATGTTGTTACTCTTAAGCCCAATGCTGAAATGCCACGTATTCCGCAATACAGAATCTCTACTGAAGGTGAGAAAGCACTTCTGGAAATTGTCCATGATTTGATTCAGAAGGGTGTGGTTGAGGAAACAAGAGGAAATACATGTAACAGTCCTGTTCTTCCGGTTCTTAAACGCACTGATCCTTCTCAGCCTCCTGTTTATCGTTTTGTAATTGATCTTCGGGAGGTAAACAAGATTGTCGTACCGCAGTTTCCTGTAGTCCCAGATATCACTGCTCTGTTGACGATGATACCTTCTACAGCGACTTGGTTTTCAGTTATTGATCTAAAGAATGCTTTCTTTAGTATTCCCATCGCCGAAGAGAGTAGAGATATTTTTGGTTTTTCCCTCGGAGGCCGAAGCTTCCGGTTTAAACGCGCACCTCAAGGTTATTGTGAAAGTCCCTCTATTTACAGTCAAGCTCTAAAATGTCATCTTGATGCCTTTTCCTTACCGTCCGGTGCCGCTCTCATCCAGTACATGGATGACTTATTAGTTGCCGCTGATTCAGAGGAGATTTGCAAAAACGTGACCGTTGCACTGTTGCGTCATTTGTTTGATCTGAATCACAAGGTTTCTCCTTCTAAATTACAATATGTCTGTCGCGAGGTGACTTATTTGGGTCATCTCTTGTCAAAGGAGGGACGACGATTGACCCCCGAACGAATTCAGGCAATTGCACAAATGTCAGTGCCATCCACACAAAGAGAGGTACGTGCCTTTTTGGGCATTACTTCTTATTGTAGACAGTGGATTCCAAGTTTCTCTTTATTGGCTAAACCGCTGTTGGCGCTAACTTTAAAAGATACGCCTCAGCCTCTTCCGTGGACTGACGAATGTCAGAAGAGTTTTACTGATTTGCGTATTGCTTTGTGTTCTGCTCCTGTATTGGGTACTCCTGATTACAGTAAGCCCTTTACGCTCTATGTCCACGAAAGAGAGGGTTGTGCATTGTCAGTCTTAACGCAGCGTTTTGGAGATCAACAGCGACCATGCGCATATTTCTCAGCTACGTTAGATCCAGTAGCTAAAGCATTGCCTAGTTGTCTTAAGGCGACAGCGGCAGCAGCAATTTCTATTCGACAGTCTGCTAGAGTAGTGCTAGATAATACTCTCATTGTTATGGTGCCACATGCAGTGGATACTTTACTAAATAGGACAAAAACGCAGCATCTTACGAGTGCTCAGTTGTCCGGATATGAGCTGACGCTTTTGGCTAGTCACATACACATCAAACGATGTAATACCCTGAATCCAGCTACTTTGTTGCCTCTTCCAGAAGAGAGAGATGTCTCTGAACAGCATGATTGTTTTCTCCGTACTGAAGAAGAGACTAAGGGTAGAATTGACCTAAAAGACACGCCATTAGTGAATCCAGATGGAACACTATGGGTAGATGGTTCTTGTTTCAAGCTCCCGAATGGAGATACAGTTTCAGCCTACGCTATTACTACTTTGCATACGATTGTGGAGACAGCACGCATTAGACATAATTCAGCTCAGGCAGCTGAATTGATAGCCTTAACTAGAGCGTGTGTGTTATCCAAAGGAAAAAGAGTAAACGTGTACACTGATAGCCAATACGCTTTTGGTGTAGCGTTTAACTTTGGGCGCTTATGGAAGGAAAGAGGATTCTTTACTTCCCATGGTACTAAGATACAACATGGTCAATTAGTGACTGAACTTCTTGAGTCACTTACAATGCCTACTCAGATAGCGATCGTGAAGTGTAGTGCACACAAAATGATTGTGGACGATGTTGGTCGAGGAAATGCATTTGCAGATGAGGTAGCGAAAAAGACAGCCAGAGACAACACAAGTCGAATGTATGTTGCAGGTCCCGCAAACTGCGTAAGAGAAAAGGGAATGTGTGAAGATACAGTAGAGAGTGTGAAATCAATTCAAGGAGAGGCTACGGAGAATGAGTTGAGAAAGTGGAAGGAAAGTACAGGAATGTTAGATGAGATGGGATGTTGGGTTGAATTATCAGAACATCAACGTTGGCTGTTACCAGATGCTTATGTACTACCTGTAGTTACTATGGCACATGGTCCAGCTCACCTAAGTGCAAAAGGAATATGTAAACTTCTGGCTCCAGTGTGGCAAAATGAGGGGATCCCAAAGTGTGCAAATAATGTAGTAAAACATTGTATTGTTTGCTTGATGTACAATCCGGGAAAGGGAACCCCAACTCCAGCAGGTCATTTTGCTCCTCCAACATATCCATTTGAGGTGTTGCAGATCGATTATATTCACATGGAACGATGCAACAACCTCAAATATGTTCTGGTGGTAGTATGTGCTTTTTCTAGATGGGTAGAAGCCTACCCTCTGAAGGACAATACTGCTTTATCAACTGCCAAAATACTTTTGAAAGAATTCTTCCCTAGGTTTGGTTTGCCGCGCATTGTCTGGAGTGACAATGGGAGCGAATTTGTGGGTCAAGTCATGCAAAAAGTTTGTGCAGGTCTTGGCATAAAACAGAAGTTCCACGCGGCGAATCACCCACAGTCGGCTGGTTTAGTAGAATGCTACAATGGAACCTTGAAGCTTAAAATTGCTAAGGTGCAAGCTAGCACAGGACTTAATTGGCCTGATGCTTTACCATTGGCTCTTCTGTCCACCAGAACAGCAGTACACTCTCGTTTGGGGCTTAGCCCTTACGAAGTGATATTTGGTCGCCCAGCTAATGTATGGGGAGTTCCTCGCCCTAAGAAATACTCAGACTTGCCATACCCGATGTTGATTGACTACTTGCATGACCTTACAACTAAATTGCGTGTTCTTCATCAACAGGTTCAGAGTGCTCTACCAGAGGCTTCCACAGACCCAGGTCATTCCATCCGACCAGGTGACTGGGTCTGCACGAAAAATTTCCAACGACAGAGAAATTTGGAGCCCAGATGGAGAGAGCCACGCCTGGTTCTTTTGACCACAAGAACAGCAGTTAAAGTCGAAGGAAAGAAAAACTGGGTGCATGCCGTGCACTGCAAGAAAGTGCCTTTGCCCTTGCCTTTCGATCAGTGGGTCCGTAGAGGCATCAGTGACTCTGAAAGTGAGAAAGTTCCGCAATTTGTACCATTCAGTGATGCGCGTCTAATTGGAACACTTTCTGAGAAAGAGGACGACGACATCCTTCAAGAAGCAATACCATCGCATCGTCGCTTGAACACGACAAATCCAGGAACATTGTTTCAAAACCAGACTGCCTCTGGACAGGAACGCTATAATTTGAGACCAAGACCAAAGAACTTGTAAATTTCTCTCCTATGTAGTACTCTATCCCGGTTGCAGGGTCACGGTAGGAGTCTTAGTTACGACCTGAGTAAGTGGCAATAGGCCTGCAGGACCTCACAGTGTCATAGGACGGTAGATAATCGTGACTACAGTGATTGAGGAAGATTGCCGTGAGCATCCACTTAGAAAGATGGAGGCTACATTAGATAAAAGAGAAAGTAAAAATGTAAAGAATAATTGTAAAGAAATATATAGTCGTTGTAATATTGCTCTATGCGTCATTATATTGTCGTGTATTCTTTTGGCATCTGTAAACTGGATCATTATTACTCTGCAGCAAAAAGTTGTCTCTTCTCCTACCTCTACATCTTCTTCTACTATCTCTCCGCACCTATTTCACACTCTTCCCCAGCATGAACTCATCAGAAGAACTGAATACTTTAACAATTCCTTCGTCCAGTTGTTACATCAACATCAGTTAGTGATCAATACAACTGACTGTTGGGTGTGTGGACTCATACCACATACGGTAGAAAAAGGAATGCCATATTTAGTTCTTCCATTCTCCTATGAAGGTTCCGCTTGGGCTTATTTTGTCATTTTCAATAATGCATATCAAAGTAAGATTAAACAACCTGTCAGTTCACATAGTGTTGGTTCAGATTTCAGTCATAGTTTATTGATAAAGGGAATGGTAGCTATGGCTAAAATCATGGAAAACAGTGAAGCTTCCATAGATGAAAGAAAAGCATATGCCAATTGGAACATAACTAATTACATTTCCAGCCTCAATGATAAGGTTAAGCAAGGAAAATCTCCTCCGATACGGGTCATACCCCAACAAGGAAATTTCTGTCTGCAAATAAATGGTAGAACTCCAAACACCGGACAAAGAGAAAGTTTATGTTCCCATACATATGTTTATTCAGCCCTGAATTCACTGCCGTTAGTACCATCTCAAGGTACATACTTCGTTTGCCACGATAGGGCTTATACATGGTTGCCAGCTGATTTCTCTGGTACTTGTTATATAGCCTTTCTTCTTCCCCCTACATACACCGCTCCTGCGAACCATCATAAAAATAGATATGGCAGAGGGATTGTGGATTCGAAAGACACAGCAGGACAAGAGGGAGGAGATTTCCTCAAAGGATTTCTTCCCTTCTGGGGTCCAATGGCCAACAGCAGAAATATAAGGCAATTGGTTCGTGTCGTAGAAACCACCATAGACATCACTGTAGGAGCTTTAAGTAACATTACAGCTGAACTACAGGCTGATCGTCTTATGACCTTGCAGAACCGTGTTGCCTTAGACTTTGTTCTTGCGGACCGTGGTGGAGTATGCAAATTGATCGGATCAAGTTGCTGTATTTTCATACCTAATGACGCTCCAACAGTATACCAAGCTATCTCTAAGTTACACATAATCTCCGAGTCGATTCATCAGGACGAAGGAGATTGGTCCTTTTCAGAGTGGTTTTGGGGATTACTGTCCAAATGGGGTTGGAAGGTATTGACATTCTTTGGAGTAATTTTAGCTTTTATATTCTCTTGTTGTCTTTGTATGCACTGCGGTCCTGCCATCTGCAACAAATGTGCTACTGCATGTATTCCCAAACCCAAGTCACAAAGAGCAGAGAATATCAAAATGATGGTACAGCAACAGCTTGATGACCTCATGGCCATAGACATCGACTCAGATTAACATGAGTTTGTGTATCTTGCCTGAGTTCTGGCAAAAGGAGGGTCTGAGGAAATTCGATTTTTAATACGATCGTATCGACCCGCCATTTTGTGGCCCGCCGCCATTTTATGTTGCCTTCACTCAGGCAGCACAGCGAACGAAGTCCATTCTGCCTTTTCTGCTTATTCTGCAACATGGTGTTCAAAACAGCCTTCTGCCTCTATCTTTACAAGGCTGGTATTAAGGTCTGACCGAGTACACTAATCCCTGTCTGGTTTTCTAATCCTTGTTTCAACTATCTGTAGGCTCACACTATTCTCCGCCGATCTTATCTTATCGTCTGGCCTTCGCTGTCCTTTGCTAGTATTCTCTCATTTCACAACTGTCCTCCAAACGCACACAAACTTATCGCACCACATGCAACTTCGTTGTGGATCGGTTAATGAATTAGTTCAAGGGAGGGGTGACAAACACAGCTGGAGGGGAGGCAACCTTAAGTCACTTGATACTTTGTTTTCCAATTCCTTCTATTGGTGCTGTCTTGTTTTCCGACATTTCTATTGGCTCTGTTCTATCTTTACATTATTCTTACTGGCTCCTTTCTATGTGTTCTGGGAGTGTATGTAGTTAATAAATGGTTTTTATACGGTATATAAGATTGTGCGCCACAAAGTAAAGTGGCAGTCTCCTGAGAACATACCTTGTGTACTTCTTGGACAACTGTACTAGCTGCAGCTAATAAAATCTGATCTTTTACGCCTGACAGAGTGTCCCGTGTCTCTGTTAGTTGAGGCAGGTGAATCCAAGGAGATTTCAGGCGTACCCTGCGCCGCCAGGCCCATAAGGTTCTGGTTCTTCAGCAGGGGCGAGGGAACTTTATTCTTGTGGGCCCTTATTGGCCAGAGATGTCATGGTTTCCTCTTCTGAACCCTGGCTCTTCTACCTCATTGGGTACTGCTCAAGTGTGTCTCTCTCAGAACGTCGTCCCTGACCTTCTTGCTCCAACTCACTCTATCGCTTTGGAGGTTGAGAAGTCTGGACTTCTAGCAAAGGGTCTTTCCTCTTCCTTAGTGGAGTTAATTCAGCACTCCAGCAGGCCTTCTACTTCGAAGTCTTACTCAAAGAACTGGAAGTCTTTGGAGACGTGATGTTCTGCTCATTATCTTTTGGCACCTACCTGTAGTTTGTCTGCTATTTTGCATTTTCTTCTGAATGGGTTTCACTTGAATCTCTTTCCACTCTGAAAGCTCATTGCTTTGCGATAAAGGTTTTTAGGGACTTTTCTGTACCTTCGAAGATGTTACAATCTTTGGTGTCTAGACTGTTCTGATCTTTTGTCAATTGTAAGACCAGTTGAAAAATCCCTTTTCTCCAACTCAGAATCTTCCTACTCTTTTATAGGCTTTGCAATTTTATCTCTTTGAGGATCTGGATACTGTAGACATAAAGATTGTTTCCTATAAAGTTATTTTCCTATTTCCTATCACCTTGCTGAGAACAATTGGGGAGCTGGGAGCCTTAAAATGCTGTTCTCTCTTCATTTGATACTTTGGAAGATGGGGTAACTTTAAGGCCTAGCCTTACCTTTGCTGCAAAGGTTAAGTCTATTTTTGATAGATCTTAGGAAATAATTCTTCCTTCTTTCATTCCCTCTCCTTCCTCTCCGGAGGAACATTTGCTGAATACACTTGATGTTTAAAGAGCTCTTTTCATTTATGTCACCAGGCCTCTGCAGTTCAGGAAAACCGACTCCTTGTTTGTGACTTTTGGACAGCCTGGAAAAGACAAGAAGGTGACTTTTATGACTTTGAGTAGGTGGATTAAGTTGTCAATTTTTCTGGCTTTGCAAGGCTTTTTAGAATATCTTCCAGTTCAGGGATGGTCTACGAGAGGAATGGCCACCTCCTGGGTTGAATTCCAGTGAGTAACAATCTAGGAAATTCCTAGGGAGGCTACTTGGTCCTCAGAGCATACATTTGTCAAGCATTATGGCTTAATAATTTTTCTGTTTTGCATTTGAGTACCAATGTTTTGAACTCTGCATTACCCCTAGTCCATCTTGTCTTTGTCACAAACATTACATCCTGCCCACCTTCCCATCAGTCCTTTGGCAAGGGCTTGGCACCCAGGTTGGGTGCATGGGGCTAGCATTTAAGGATCTTCCTGTTCTTTCTTCCTGTTGGAAGGTGACATCACCTTACTTTGTAATGACTGTCAAAAGGACGCAATGGACTAAGGCTAATGAAGATTACCAATAAGTAACCAACGCATCACCACTCTTTCTGAATGTGCGTGGCTCATTCCGCAGGACTTGTTCTTTGTATAATTCCTGGATTTTCAGAAGCCCTTTGATGGCAGCACCCCCACACTGAAAATTGTTTCAGCACCACTGTACAAGGGTCAGTTGTCATGCTCATCTGCGGCGTAAATTTGCATTGAAGTAGTCTAACTCCCCAGGCCTTGTCTTTTGCTCAATTTCCCTTTGTGAGTTTTCTCTCAATCACTGTCGACTTCCTTTGATCTTTCTTTCTTCTTTCACTTCACCTTCGCCTTCAGTGTATCTTTCGGCCCTCTTAAGAGACACACCCCCTTGTAGCCACTTCTATACTTCTGTCACCTAATTATTTTCCTATCCTTTCCCCTGTAACGTTGCTGATCCTAGCTATAGCATCACTATCCAGAATCTGTTCACCTGAGTTATGTTCCTCTTATCCCCACGCATCTAATAATCAGCTCTTGGTCTCCCTCCACCTCTCACGAGACATAGTCTGAGGCAGTGTCTCCATCTTGGAGAGACAATCCCTTGCACTTGTGTTGTTCTACTGGCGCTGCCGGCTTGAGCTTTGGTCAGCAGTGGCAAAAGAAGGACTAATGGAAAGTGAACGTATACTGGAGCAACAGAGTGTATGGATTTATAAGAGCTTGATTAAATGAGAAAAAAAGAGTTTAGTTGAGAGAAAAAATGCAACCTGGCCCGTACGGGGATCGAACCCGCGACCTTTGCGTTATTAGCAGCACGCTCTAACCAACTGAGCTAACTGGCCACGAGTACTATAGATATCCTTTTTCCATGAAATGCAGATAGATAGAAGAGTTGGTCTCACTATCGCATTTCCTTCATACTTTTCTCCTTCCGCCCCCTGTCTGGATTACAATAACAAGAGCTGTGGAGTGCTGCACTCCAGCCTCAGTGCCTCTTCTTTCACTCAATCTCACTGTGTGCTGTGATATCTTTGTAACATCGCTTGTTGCCGGAAAAAAAGGAAAGGATGGATAGTATTTTTATTCTTTTACAACAAAACCCAAAATGCATCGGCTTGCTTGCTCATTAAGTTTACAAGGCCAGCTGCTTTTGAGATATTATAATTATAGTGGTTATTCGGCGTTGGAGGTAAGAGAGTTTTTTTAGGTTTGGCCGATCCTTCTGCTTCAAATTACTTGAGCTCATGTCAACAAAGTAACAACAAAACATAGCCAACGGTTCGTTGCTCAAGCCTTCCCTACTGCGCCTTCCCATGTCTCTCCTGCCGACCACAGTGCAGGAAATCTGAGTTTGCATTTGCGCGAAGAGACGTACAACACAAGAAGGCGCGCTTTCGTGCGCCGGGCACCACCCGGCCTGTGCATTCCTCACTGTCGTGAGATCAGTTTACTCAGCAGAGCATGACGCTGCAATTGGTTAGTAGGGCAGGCCTGACCAGAATAGTATATTTGGGGTGATTTATTTGATTGCATTTTTAAAACAGTAACAGAACTTAACTGCAATGTTTAAATAGGTCTAGACATATTTAAACAGTGTCAATTTAATAGTAGAATTGTGGACAATTCAGAGGGGAGGCACCAATGTTTTTTTTCCCATTGGGTGGATGCGGCATTAAAGAGTTTGAAGACCACTGGTCTAAGTGGACACTAATACACCTGGATGTTCCTGAATTCCTCGCAACAGATGCCAGCAAACCTGGCTGGAGAGCTACTGTGTTGGACTGATCCTGTCGATTCAAGTGGTCTTTCCTAGAGAGTCGGAGGTCATGGAAATAGATGGAGTTGATGGTAATCTTCAAGGCTTTGAAGTTTTCCCATCATCATCTGTCTCAAAAAAATGTGCTAGTAAAGACAGAGAATAAGGTAGCTGTCTTTTACATTAACCAACAGTGAAGCATGCATTCAAAATCCCTCAATGCAATAGCAGAACAATTGGGTTATTGGGCAGAGATCAACCTGTTGCACACGTCGACAGTACACATCAAGGGCACCGACAATGTGATGGCAGACAGCTGGAGGTTTCCAAATTTGCTGGAGTTGACGTTATCCAGGTCGTTGTTTTGAGAGATATGCCGAGAGTTTGTGAAACCCTTTCTGGATCTCTTTTCAAACAAGGACAATGCTCATCTTTGTCGATTCTGATCCAGGCTTCCGGAACAAGGAGCCTAGGTAGTGGACGTATTGGTGATAAAGTGGCTGAGAAGTCTCCTTTATACATTCCCCCACTTTTTATTGATCCAGATGGTTCTCTTCAAGTCTCAGCAGGGGCGAGGGAACTTTATTCTTGTGGGCCCTTATTGGCCAGAGATGTCATGGTTTCCTCTTCTGAACCCTGGCTCTTCTACCTCATTGGTTACTGCTCAAGTGTGTCTCTCTCAGAACGTCGTCCCTGACCTTCTTGCTCCAACTCACTCTATCGCTTTGGAGGTTGAGAAGTCTGGACTGCTAGCAAAGGGTCTTTCCTCTTCCTTAGTGGAGTTAATTCAGCACTCCAGCAGGCCTTCTACTTCGAAGTCTTACTCAAAGAACTGGAAGTCTTTTGAGACGTGATGTTCTGCTCATGATCTTTTGGCACCTACCTGTAGTTTGTCTGCTATTTTGCATTTTCTTCAAATGGGTTTCACTTCAATCTCTTTCCACTCTGAAAGCTCATTGCTTTGCGATAAAGGTTTTTAGGGACTTTTCTGTACCTTCGAAGATGTTACAATCTTTGGTGTCTAGACTGTTCTGATCTTTTGTCAATTGTAAGACCAGTTGAAAAATCCCTTTTCTCCAACTCAGAATCTTCCTACTCTTTTATAGGCTTTGCAATTTTATCTCTTTGAGGATCTGGATACTGTAGACATAAAGATTGTTTCCTATAAAGTTATTTTCCTATTTCCTATCACCTTGCTGAGAACAATTGGGGAGCTGGGAGCCTTAAAATGCTGTCCTCTCTTCATTTGATACTTTGGAAGATGGGGTAACTTTAAGGCCTAGCCTTACCTTTGCTGCAAAGGTTAAGTCTATTTTTGATAGATCTTAGGAAATAATTCTTCCTTCTTTCATTCCCTCTCCTTCCTCTCCGGAGGAACATTTGCTGAATACACTTGATGTTTAAAGAGCTCTTTTCATTTATGTCACCAGGCCTCTGCAGTTCAGGAAAACCGACTCCTTGTTTGTGACTTTTGGACAGCCTGGAAAAGACAAGAAGGTGACTTTTATGACTCTGAGTAGGTGGATTAAGTTGTCAATTTTTCTGGCTTTGCAAGGCTTTTTAGAATATCTTCCAGTTCAGGGATGGTCTACGAGAGGAATGGCCACCTCCTGGGTTGAATTCCAGTGAGTAACAATCTAGGAAATTCCTAGGGTGGCTACTTGGTCCTCAGAGCATACATTTGTCAAGCATTATGGCTTAATAATTTTTCTGTTTTTCATTTGAGTACCAATGTTTTGAACTCTGCATTACCCTTAGTCCATCTTGTCTTTGTCACAAACATTACATCCTGCCCACCTTCCCATCAGTCCTTTGGCAAGGGCTTGGCACCCAGGTTGGGTGCATGGGGCTAGCATTTAAGGATCTTCCTGTTCTTTCTTCCTGTTGGAAGGTGACATAACCTTACTTTGTAATGACTGTCAAAAGGACGCAATGGACTAAGGCTAATGAAGATTACCAATAAGTAACCAACGCATCACCACTCTTTCTGAATGCGTGGCTCATTCCGTAGGACTTGTTCTTTGTATAATTCCTGGATTTTCAGAAGCCCTTTGATGGCAGCACCCCCACACTGAAAATTGTTTCAGCACCACTGTACAAGGATCAGTTGTCATGCTCATCTGCGGCGTAAATTTGCATTGAAGTAGTCTAACTCTCCAGGCCTTGTCTTTTGCTCAATTTGCCTTTGTGAGTTTTCTCTCAATCACTGTCGACTTCCTTTGATCTTTCTTTCTTCTTTCACTTCACCTTCGCCTTCAGTGTATCTTTCGGCCCTCTTAAGAGACACACCCCCTTGTAGCCACTTCTATACTTCTGTCACCTAATTATTTTCCTATCCTTTGCCCTGTAACGTTGCTGATCTTAGCTATAGCATCACTATCCAGAATCTGTTCACCTGAGTTATGTTCCTCTTATCCCCACGCATCTAATAATCAGCTCTTGGTCTCCCTCCACCTCTCACGAGACATAGTCTGAGGCAGTGTCTCCATCTTGGAGAGACAATCCCTTGCACTTGTGTTGTTCTACTGGCGCTGCCGGCTTGAGCTTTGGTCACCAGTGGCAAAAGAAGGACTAATGGAAAGTGAACGTATACTGGAGCAACAGAGTGTATGGATTTATAAGAGCTTTATTAAATGAGAAAAAAAGAGTTTAGTTGAGAGAAAAAATGCAACCTGCCCCGTACGGGGACCAACCCGCGACCTTGGCATTATTAGCACCACGCTCTAACCAACTGAGCTAACCGGCCAGGAGTATTAAATATATCCTTTTTCCATGTAATGCAGATAGATAGAAGAGTTGGTCTCACTATCGCATTTCCTTCATACTTTTCTTCTTCCGCCCCCTGTCTGGATTACAATAACAAGAGCTGTGGAGTGCTGCACGCCAGCCTCAGTGCCTCTTCTTTCACTCAATCTCACTGTGTGCTGTGATATCTTTGTAACATCGCTTGTTGCCGGAAAAAAAGGAAAGGATGGATAGTATTTTTATTCTTTTACAACAAAACCCAAAATGCATCGGCTTGCTTGCTCATTAAGTTTACAAGGCCAGCTGCTTTTGAGATATTATAATTATAGTGGTTATTCGGCGTTGGAGGTAAGAGAGTTTTTTTTAGGTCTGGCCGTTCCTTCTGCTTCAAATTACTTGAGCTCATGTCAACAAAGTAACAACAAAACATAGCCAACGGTTCGTTGCTCAAGCCTTCCCTACTGCGCCTTCCCATGTCTCTCCTGCCGACCACAGTGCAGGAAATCTGAGTTTGCATTTGCGCGAAGAGACGTACAACACAAGAAGGCACGCTTTCGTGCGCCGGGCACCACCCGGCCTGTGCATTCCTCACTGTCGTGAGATCAGTTTACTCAGCAGAGCATGACGCTGCAATTGGTTAGTAGGGCAGGCCTGACCAGAATAGTATATTTGGGGTCATGTATTTGATTGCATTTTTAAAACAGTAACAGAACTTAACTGCAATGTTTAAATAGGTCTAGACATATTTAAACAGTGTCAATTTAATAGAAGAATTGTGGACAATTCAGAGGGGAGGCACCAATGTTTTTTTTCCCATTGGGTGGATGCGGCATTAAAGAGTTTGAAGACCACTGGTCTAAGTGGACACTAATACACCTGGATGCTCCTGAATTCCTCGCAACAGATGCCAGCAAACCTGGCTGGAGAGCTACTGTGTTGGACTGATCCTGTCGATTCAAGTGGTCTTTCCTAGAGAGTCGGAGGTCATGGAAATAGATGGAGTTGATGGTAATCTTCAAGGCTTTGAAGTTTTCCCATCATCATCTGTCTCAAAAAAAATTGCTAGTAAAGACAGAGAATAAGGTAGCTGTCTTTTACATTAACCAACAGTGAAGCATGCATTCAAAATCCCTCAATGCAATAGCAGAACAATTGGGTTATTGGGCAGAGATCAACCTGTTGCACACGTCGGCAGTACACATCAAGGGCACCGACAATGTGATGGCAGACAGCTGGAGGTTTCCAAATTTGCTGGAGTTGACGTTATCCAGGTCGTTGTTTTGAGAGATATGCCGAGAGTTTGTGAAACCCTTTCTGGATCTCTTTTCAAACAAGGACAATGCTCATCTTTGTCGATTCTGATCCAGGCTTCCAGAACAAGGAGCCTAGGTAGTGGACGTATTGGTGATAAAGTGGCTGAGAAGTCTCCTTTATACATTCCCCTACTTTTTATTGATCCAGATGGTTCTCTTCAAGTCTCAGCAGCGGCGAGGGAACTTTATTCTTGTGGGCCCTTATTGGCCAGAGATGTCATGGTTTCCTCTTCTGAACCCTGGCTCTTCTACCTCATTGGGTACTGCTCAAGTGTGTCTCTCTCAGAATGTCGTCCCTGACCTTCTTGCTCCAACTCACTCTATCGCTTTGGAGGTTGAGAAGTCTGGACTGCTAGCAAAGGGTCTTTCCTCTTCCTTAGTGGAGTTAATTCAGCACTCCAGCAGGCCTTCTACTTCGAAGTCTTACTCAAAGAACTGGAAGTCTTTTGAGACGTGATGTTCTGCTCATGATCTTTTGGCACCTACCTGTAGTTTGTCTGCTATTTTGCATTTTCTTCAAATGGGTTTCACTTCAATCTCTTTCCACTCTGAAAGCTCATTGCTTTGCGATAAAGGTTTTTAGGGACTTTTCTGTACCTTCGAAGATGTTACAATCTTTGGTGTCTAGACTGTTCTGATCTTTTGTCAATTGTAAGACCAGTTGAAAAATCCCTTTTCTCCAACTCAGAATCTTCCTACTCTTTTATAGGCTTTGCAATTTTATCTCTTTGAGGATCTGGATACTGTAGACATAAAGATTGTTTCCTATAAAGTTATTTTCCTATTTCCTATCACCTTGCTGAGAACAATTGGGGAGCTGGGAGCCTTAAAATGCTGTCCTCTCTTCATTTGATACTTTGGAAGATGGGGTAACTTTAAGGCCTAGCCTTACCTTTGCTGCAAAGGTTAAGTCTATTTTTGATAGATCTTAGGAAATAATTCTTCCTTCTTTCATTCCCTCTCCTTCCTCTCCGGAGGAACATTTGCTGAATACACTTGATGTTTAAAGAGCTCTTTTCATTTATGTCACCAGGCCTCTGCAGTTCAGGAAAACCGACTCCTTGTTTGTGACTTTTGGACAGCCTGGAAAAGACAAGAAGGTGACTTTTATGACTCTGAGTAGGTGGATTAAGTTGTCAATTTTTCTGGGTTTGCAAGGCTTTTTAGAATATCTTCCAGTTCAGGGATGGTCTACGAGAGGAATGGCCACCTCCTAGGTTGAATTCCAGTGAGTAACAATCTAGGAAATTCCTAGGGTGGCTACTTGGTCCTCAGAGCATACATTTGTCAAGCATTATGGCTTAATAATTTTTCTGTTTTGCATTTGAGTACCAATGTTTTGAACTCTGCATTACCCTTAGTCCATCTTGTCTTTGTCACAAACATTACATCCTGCCCACCTTCCCATCAGTCCTTTGGCAAGGGCTTGGCACCCAGGTTGGGTGCATGGGGCTAGCATTTAAGGATCTTCCTGTTCTTTCTTCCTGTTGGAAGGTGACATAACCTTACTTTGTAATGACTGTCAAAAGGACGCAATGGACTAAGGCTAATGAAGATTACCAATAAGTAACCAACGCATCACCACTCTTTCTGAATGTGCGTGGCTCATTCCGCAGGACTTGTTCTTTGTATAATTCCTGGATTTTCAGAAGCCCTTTGATGGCAGCACCCCCACACTGAAAATTGTTTCAGCACCACTGTACAAGGGTCAGTTGTCATGCTCATCTGCGGCGTAAATTTGCATTGAAGTAGTCTAACTCCCCAGGCCTTGTCTTTTGCTCAATTTGCCTTTGTGAGTTTTCTCTCAATCACTGTCGACTTCCTTTGATCTTTCTTTCTTCTTTCACTTCACCTTCGCCTTCAGTGTATCTTTCGGCCCTCTTAAGAGACACACCCCCTTGTAGCCACTTCTATACTTCTGTCACCTAATTATTTTCCTATCCTTTGCCCTGTAACGTTGCTGATCCTAGCTATAGCATCACTATCCAGAATCTGTTCACCTGAGTTATGTTCCTCTTATCCCCACGCATCTAATAATCAGCTCTTGGTCTCCATCCACCTCTCACGAGACATAGTCTGAGGCAGTGTCTCCATCTTGGAGAGACAATCCCTTGCACTTGTGTTGTTCTACTGGCGCTGCCGGCTTGAGCTTTGGTCAGCAGTGGCAAAAGAAGGACTAATGTAAAGTGAACTTATACTGGAGCAACAGAGTGTATGGATTTATAAGAGCTTGATTAAATGAGAAAAAAAGAGTTTAGTTGAGAGAAAAAATGCAAACTGGCCCGTACGGGGATCGAACCCGCGACCTTGGCGTTATTAGCACCATGCTCTAACCAACTGAGCTAACCGGCCAGGAGTACTAAATATATCCTTTTTCCATGTAATGCAGATAGATAGAAGAGTTGGTCTCACTATCGCATTTCCTTCATACTTTTCTCCTTCCGCCCCCTGTCTGGATTACAATAACAAGAGCTGTGGAGTGCTGCACGCCAGCCTCAGTGCCTCTTCTTTCACTCAATCTCACTGTGTGCTGTGATATCTTTGTAACATCGCTTGTTGCCGGAAAAAAAGGAAAGGATGGATAGTATTTTTATTCTTTTACAACAAAACCCAAAATGCATCGGCTTGCTTGCTCATTAAGTTTACAAGGCCAGCTGCTTTTGAGATATTATAATTATAGTGGTTATTCGGCGTTGGAGGTAAGAGAGTTTTTTTTAGGTCTGGCCGTTCCTTCTGCTTCAAATTACTTGAGCTCATGTCAACAAAGTAACAACAAAACATAGCCAACGGTTCGTTGCTCAAGCCTTCCCTACTGCGCCTTCCCATGTCTCTCCTGCCGACCACAGTGCAGGAAATCTGAGTTTGCATTTGCGCGAAGAGACGTACAACACAAGAAGGCACACTTTCGTGCGCCGGGCACCACCCGGCCTGTGCATTCCTCACTGTCGTGAGATCAGTTTACTCAGCAGAGCATGACGCTGCAATTGGTTAGTAGGGCAGGCCTGACCAGAATAGTATATTTGGGGTCATGTATTTGATAGCATTTTTAAAACAGTAACAGAACTTAACTGCAATGTTTAAATAGGTCTAGACATATTTAAACAGTGTCAATTTAATAGTAGAATTGTGGACAATTCAGAGGGGAGGCACCAATGTTTTTTTTCCCATTGGGTGGATGCGGCATTAAAGAGTTTGAAGACCACTGGTCTAAGTGGACACTAATACACCTGGATGCTCCTGAATTCCTCGCAACAGATGCCAGCAAACCTGGCTGGAGAGCTACTGTGTTGGACTGATCCTGTCGATTCAAGTGGTCTTTCCTAGAGAGTCGGAGGTCATGCAAATAGATGGAGTTGATGGTAATCTTCAAGGCTTTGAAGTTTTCCCATCATCATCTGTCTCAAAAAAATGTGCTAGTAAAGACAGAGAATAAGGTAGCTGTCTTTTACATTAACCAACAGTGAAGCATGCATTCAAAATCCCTCAATGCAATAGGAGAACAATTGGGTTATTGGGCAGAGATCAACCTGTTGCACACGTCGGCAGTACACATCAAGGGCACTGACAATGTGATGGCAGACAGCTGGAGGTTTCCAAATTTGCTGGAGTTGACGTTATCCAGGTCGTTGTTTTGAGAGATATGCCGAGAGTTTGGTAAACCCTTTCTGGATCTCTTTTCAAACAAGGACAATGCTCATCTTTGTCGATTCTGATCCAGGCTTCCGGAACAAGGAGCCTAGGTAGTGGACGTATTGGTGATAAAGTGGCTGAGAAGTCTCCTTTATACATTCCCCTACTTTTTATTGATCCAGATGGTTCTCTTCAAGTCTCAGCAGCGGCGAGGGAACTTTATTCTTGTGGGCCCTTATTGGCCAGAGATGTCATGGTTCCTCTTCTGAACCCTGGCTCTTCTACCTCATTGGGTACTGCTCAAGTGTGTCTCTCTCAGAATGTCGTCCCTGACCTTCTTGCTCCAACTCACTCTATCGCTTTGGAGGTTGAGAAGTCTGGACTGCTAGCAAAGGGTCTTTCCTCTTCCTTAGTGGAGTTAATTCAGCACTCCAGCAGGCCTTCTACTTCGAAGTCTTACTCAAAGAACTGGAAGTCTTTTGAGACGTGATGTTCTGCTCATGATCTTTTGGCACCTACCTGTAGTTTGTCTGCTATTTTGCATTTTCTTCAAATGGGTTTCACTTCAATCTCTTTCCACTCTGAAAGCTCATTGCTTTGCGATAAAGGTTTTTAGGGACTTTTCTGTACCTTCGAAGATGTTACAATCTTTGGTGTCTAGACTGTTCTGATCTTTTGTCAATTGTAAGACCAGTTGAAAAATCCCTTTTCTCCAACTCAGAATCTTCCTACTCTTTTATAGGCTTTGCAATTTTATCTCTTTGAGGATCTGGATACTGTAGACATAAAGATTGTTTCCTATAAAGTTATTTTCCTATTTCCTATCACCTTGCTGAGAACAATTGGGGAGCTGGGAGCCTTAAAATGCTGTCCTCTCTTCATTTGATACTTTGGAAGATGGGGTAACTTTAAGGCCTAGCCTTACCTTTGCTGCAAAGGTTAAGTCTATTTTTGATAGATCTTAGGAAATAATTCTTCCTTCTTTCATTCCCTCTCCTTCCTCTCCGGAGGAACATTTGCTGAATACACTTGATGTTTAAAGAGCTCTTTTCATTTATGTCACCAGGCCTCTGCAGTTCAGGAAAACCGACTCCTTGTTTGTGACTTTTGGACAGCCTGGAAAAGACAAGAAGGTGACTTTTATGACTCTGAGTAGGTGGATTAAGTTGTCAATTTTTCTGGGTTTGCAAGGCTTTTTAGAATATCTTCCAGTTCAGGGATGGTCTACGAGAGGAATGGCCACCTCCTGGGTTGAATTCCAGTGAGTAACAATCTAGGAAATTCCTAGGGTGGCTACTTGGTCCTCAGAGCATACATTTGTCAAGCATTATGGCTTAATAATTTTTCTGTTTTGCATTTGAGTACCAATGTTTTGAACTCTGCATTACCCTTAGTCCATCTTGTCTTTGTCACAAACATTACATCCTGCCCACCTTCCCATCAGTCCTTTGGCAAGGGCTTGGCACCCAGGTTGGGTGCATGGGGCTAGCATTTAAGGATCTTCCTGTTCTTTCTTCCTGTTGGAAGGTGACATAACCTTACTTTGTAATGACTGTCAAAAGGACGCAATGGACTAAGGCTAATGAAGATTACCAATAAGTAACCAACGCATCACCACTCTTTCTGAATGTGCGTGGCTCATTCCGCAGGACTTGTTCTTTGTATAATTCCTGGATTTTCAGAAGCCCTTTGATGGCAGCACCCCCACACTGAAAATTGTTTCAGCACCACTGTACAAGGGTCAGTTGTCATGCTCATCTGCGGCGTAAATTTGCATTGAAGTAGTCTAACTCCCCAGGCCTTGTCTTTTGCTCAATTTGCCTTTGTGAGTTTTCTCTCAATCACTGTCGACTTCCTTTGATCTTTCTTTCTTCTTTCACTTCACCTTCGCCTTCAGTGTATCTTTCGGCCCTCTTAAGAGACACACCCCCTTGTAGCCACTTCTATACTTCTGTCACCTAATTATTTTCCTATCCTTTGCCCTGTAACGTTGCTGATCCTAGCTATAGCATCACTATCCAGAATCTGTTCACCTGAGTTATGTTCCTCTTATCCCCACGCATCTAATAATCAGCTCTTGGTCTCCATCCACCTCTCACGAGACATAGTCTGAGGCAGTGTCTCCATCTTGGAGAGACAATCCCTTGCACTTGTGTTGTTCTACTGGCGCTGCCGGCTTGAGCTTTGGTCAGCAGTGGCAAAAGAAGGACTAATGGAAAGTGAACTTATACTGGAGCAACAGAGTGTATGGATTTATAAGAGCTTGATTAAATGAGAAAAAAAGAGTTTAGTTGAGAGAAAAAATGCAAACTGGCCCGTACGGGGATCGAACCCGCGACCTTGGCGTTATTAGCACCATGCTCTAACCAACTGAGCTAACCGGCCAGGAGTACTAAATATATCCTTTTTCCATGTAATGCAGATAGATAGAAGAGTTGGTCTCACTATCGCATTTCCTTCATACTTTTCTCCTTCCGCCCCCTGTCTGGATTACAATAACAAGAGCTGTGGAGTGCTGCACGCCAGCCTCAGTGCCTCTTCTTTCACTCAATCTCACTGTGTGCTGTGATATCTTTGTAACATCGCTTGTTGCCGGAAAAAAAGGAAAGGATGGATAGTATTTTTATTCTTTTACAACAAAACCCAAAATGCATCGGCTTGCTTGCTCATTAAGTTTACAAGGCCAGCTGCTTTTGAGATATTATAATTATAGTGGTTATTCGGCGTTGGAGGTAAGAGAGTTTTTTTTAGGTCTGGCCGTTCCTTCTGCTTCAAATTACTTGAGCTCATGTCAACAAAGTAACAACAAAACATAGCCAACGGTTCGTTGCTCAAGCCTTCCCTACTGCGCCTTCCCATGTCTCTCCTGCCGACCACAGTGCAGGAAATCTGAGTTTGCATTTGCGCGAAGAGACGTACAACACAAGAAGGCACACTTTCGTGCGCCGGGCACCACCCGGCCTGTGCATTCCTCACTGTCGTGAGATCAGTTTACTCAGCAGAGCATGACGCTGCAATTGGTTAGTAGGGCAGGCCTGACCAGAATAGTATATTGGGGTCATGTATTTGATAGCATTTTTAAAACAGTAACAGAACTTAACTGCAATGTTTAAATAGGTCTAGACATATTTAAACAGTGTCAATTTAATAGAAGAATTGTGGACAATTCAGAGGGGAGGCACCAATGTTTTTTTTCCCATTGGGTGGATGCGGCATTAAAGAGTTTGAAGACCACTGGTCTAAGTGGACACTAATACACCTGGATGCTCCTGAATTCCTCGCAACAGATGCCAGCAAACCTGGCTGGAGAGCTACTGTGTTGGACTGATCCTGTCGATTCAAGTGCTCTTTCCTAGAGAGTCGGAGGTCATGCAAATAGATGGAGTTGATGGTAATCTTCAAGGCTTTGAAGTTTCCCATCATCATCTGTCTCAAAAAAATGTGCTAGTAAAGACAGAGAATAAGGTAGCTGTCTTTTACATTAACCAACAGTGAAGCATGCATTCAAAATCCCTCAATGCAATAGGAGAACAACTGGGTTATTGGGCAGAGATCAACCTGTTGCACACGTCGGCAGTACACATCAAGGGCACCGACAATGTGATGGCAGACAGCTGGAGGTTTCCAAATTTGCTGGAGTTGACGTTATCCAGGTCGTTGTTTTGAGAGATATGCCGAGAGTTTGGTAAACCCTTTCTGGATCTCTTTTCAAACAAGGACAATGCTCATCTTTGTCGATTCTGATCCAGGCTTCCGGAACAAGGAGCCTAGGTAGTGGACGTATTGGTGATAAAGTGGCTGAGAAGTCTCCTTTATACATTCCCCTACTTTTTATTGATCCAGATGGTTCTCTTCAAGTCTCAGCAGTGGCGAGGGAACTTTATTCTTGTGGGCCCTTATTGGCCAGAGATGTCATGGTTTCCTCTTCTGAACCCTGGCTCTTCTACCTCATTGGGTACTGCTCAAGTGTGTCTCTCTCAGAATGTCGTCCCTGACCTTCTTGCTCCAACTCACTCTATCGCTTTGGAGGTTGAGAAGTCTGGACTGCTAGCAAAGGGTCTTTCCTCTTCCTTAGTGGAGTTAATTCAGCACTCCAGCAGGCCTTCTACTTCGAAGTCTTACTCAAAGAACTGGAAGTCTTTTGAGACGTGATGTTCTGCTCATGATCTTTTGGCACCTACCTGTAGTTTGTCTGCTATTTTGCATTTTCTTCAAATGGGTTTCACTTCAATCTCTTTCCACTCTGAAAGCTCATTGCTTTGCGATAAAGGTTTTTAGGGACTTTTCTGTACCTTCGAAGATGTTACAATCTTTGGTGTCTAGACTGTTCTGATCTTTTGTCAATTGTAAGACCAGTTGAAAAATCCCTTTTCTCCAACTCAGAATCTTCCTACTCTTTTATAGGCTTTGCAATTTTATCTCTTTGAGGATCTGGATACTGTAGACATAAAGATTGTTTCCTATAAAGTTATTTTCCTATTTCCTATCACCTTGCTGAGAACAATTGGGGAGCTGGGAGCCTTAAAATGCTGTCCTCTCTTCATTTGATACTTTGGAAGATGGGGTAACTTTAAGGCCTAGCCTTACCTTTGCTGCAAAGGTTAAGTCTATTTTTGATAGATCTTAGGAAATAATTCTTCCTTCTTTCATTCCCTCTCCTTCCTCTCCGGAGGAACATTTGCTGAATACACTTGATGTTTAAAGAGCTCTTTTCATTTATGTCACCAGGCCTCTGCAGTTCAGGAAAACCGACTCCTTGTTTGTGACTTTTGGACAGCCTGGAAAAGACAAGAAGGTGACTTTTATGACTCTGAGTAGGTGGATTAAGTTGTCAATTTTTCTGGGTTTGCAAGGCTTTTTAGAATATCTTCCAGTTCATGGATGGTCTACGAGAGAAATGGCCACCTCCTGGGTTGAATTCCAGTGAGTAACAATCTAGGAAATTCCTAGGGTGGTTACTTGGTCCTCAGAGCATACATTTGTCAAGCATTATGGCTTAATAATTTTTCTGTTTTGCATTTGAGTACCAATGTTTTGAACTCTGCATTACCCTTAGTCCATCTTGTCTTTGTCACAAACATTACATCCTGCCCACCTTCCCATCAGTCCTTTGGCAAGGGCTTGGCACCCAGGTTGGG
The DNA here is from genome assembly GCF_031143425.1 of Pleurodeles waltl. Lineage (NCBI taxonomy): Eukaryota > Metazoa > Chordata > Amphibia > Caudata > Salamandridae > Pleurodeles > Pleurodeles waltl. The sequence continues at coordinate 116,902,100 of NC_090451.1, read as the reverse complement.
TGCATGGGGCTAGCATTTAAGGATCTTCCTGTTCTTTCTTCCTGTTGGAAGGTGACATAACCTTACTTTGTAATGACTGTCAAAAGGACGCAATGGACTAAGGCTAATGAAGATTACCAATAAGTAACCAACGCATCACCACTCTTTCTGAATGTGCGTGGCTCATTCCGCAGGACTTGTTCTTTGTATAATTCCTGGATTTTCAGAAGCCCTTTGATGGCAGCACCCCCACACTGAAAATTGTTTCAGCACCACTGTACAAGGGTCAGTTGTCATGCTCATCTGCGGCGTAAATTTGCATTGAAGTAGTCTAACTCCCCAGGCCTTGTCTTTTGCTCAATTTGCCTTTGTGAGTTTTCTCTCAATCACTGTCGACTTCCTTTGATCTTTCTTTCTTCTTTCACTTCACCTTCGCCTTCAGTGTATCTTTCGGCCCTCTTAAGAGACACACCCCCTTGTAGCCACTTCTATACTTCTGTCACCTAATTATTTTCCTATCCTTTGCCCTGTAACGTTGCTGATCCTAGCTATAGCATCACTATCCAGAATCTGTTCACCTGAGTTATGTTCCTCTTATCCCCACGCATCTAATAATCAGCTCTTGGTCTCCATCCACCTCTCACGAGACATAGTCTGAGGCAGTGTCTCCATCTTGGAGAGACAATCCCTTGCACTTGTGTTGTTCTACTGGCGCTGCCGGCTTGAGCTTTGGTCAGCAGTGGCAAAAGAAGGACTAATGGAAAGTGAACTTATACTGGAGCAACAGAGTGTATGGATTTATAAGAGCTTGATTAAATGAGAAAAAAAGAGTTTAGTTGAGAGAAAAAATGCAACCTGGCCCGTACGGGGATCGAATCCGCGACCTTGGCGTTATTAGGAGCACGCTCTAACCAACTGAGCTAACCGGCCAGGAGTACTAAATATATCCTTTTTCCATGTAATGCAGATAGATAGAAGAGTTGGTCTCACTATCGCATTTCCTTCATACTTTTCTCCTTCCGCCCCCTGTCTGGATTACAATAACAAGAGCTGTGGAGTGCTGCACGCCAGCCTCAGTGCCTCTTCTTTCACTCAATCTCACTGTGTGCTGTGATATCTTTGTAACATCGCTTGTTGCCGGAAAAAAAGGAAAGGATGGATAGTATTTTTATTCTTTTACAACAAAACCCAAAATGCATCGGCTTGCTTGCTCATTAAGTTTACAAGGCCAGCTGCTTTTGAGATATTATAATTATAGTGGTTATTCGGCGTTGGAGGTAAGAGAGTTTTTTTTAGGTCTGGCCGTTCCTTCTGCTTCAAATTACTTGAGCTCATGTCAACAAAGTAACAACAAAACATAGCCAACGGTTCGTTGCTCAAGCCTTCCCTACTGCGCCTTCCCATGTCTCTCCTGCCGACCACAGTGCAGGAAATCTGAGTTTGCATTTGCGCGAAGAGACGTACAACACAAGAAGGCGCGCTTTCGTGCGCCGGGCACCACCCGGCCTGTGCATTCCTCACTGTCGTGAGATCAGTTTACTCAGCAGAGCATGACGCTGCAATTGGTTAGTAGGGCAGGCCTGACCAGAATAGTATATTTGGGGTCATGTATTTGATTGCATTTTTAAAACAGTAACAGAACTTAACTGCAATGTTTAAATAGGTCTAGACATATTTAAACAGTGTCAATTTAATAGAAGAATTGTGGACAATTCAGAGGGGAGGCACCAATGTTTTTTTTCCCATTGGGTGGATGCGGCATTAAAGAGTTTGAAGACCACTGGTCTAAGTGGACACTAATACACCTGGATGCTCCTGAATTCATCGCAACAGATGCCAGCAAACCTGGCTGGAGAGCTACTGTGTTGGACTGATCCTGTCGATTCAAGTGGTCTTTCCTAGAGAGTCGGAGGTCATGGAAATAGATGGAGTTGATGGTAATCTTCAAGGCTTTGAAGTTTTCCCATCATCATCTGTCTCAAAAAAATGTGCTAGTAAAGACAGAGAATAAGGTAGCTGTCTTTTACATTAACCAACAGTGAAGCATGCATTCAAAATCCCTCAATGCAATAGCAGAACAATTGGGTTATTGGGCAGAGATCAACCTGTTGCACACGTCGACAGTACACATCAAGGGCACCGAGAATGTGATGGCAGACAGCTAGAGGTTTCCAAATTTGCTGGAGTTGACGTTATCCAGGTCGTTGTTTTGAGAGATATGCCGAGAGTTTGTGAAACCCTTTCTGGATCTCTTTTCAAACAAGGACAATGCTCATCTTTGTCGATTCTGATCCAGGCTTCCGGAACAAGGAGCCTAGGTAGTGGACGTATTGGTGATAAAGTGGCTGATAAGTCTCCTTTATACATTCCCCCACTTTTTATTGATCCAGATGGTTCTCTTCAAGTCTCAGCAGGGGGAGGGAACTTTATTCTTGTGGGCCCTTATTGGCCAGAGATGTCATGGTTTCCTCTTCTGAACCCCTGGCTCTTCTACCTCCTTGGGTACTGCTCAAGTGTGTCTCTCTCAGAACGTCGTCCCTGACCTTCTTGCTCCAACTCACTCTATCGCTTTGGAGGTTGAGAAGTCTGGACTGCTAGCAAAGGGTCTTTCCTTTTCCTTAGTGGAGTTAATTCAGCACTCCAGCAGGCCTTCTACTTCGAAGTCTTACTCAAAGAACTGGAAGTCTTTGGAGACGTGATGTTCTGCTCATGATCTTTTGGCACCTACCTGTAGTTTGTCTGCTATTTTGCATTTTCTTCTGAATGGGTTTCACTTGAATCTCTTTCCACTCTGAAAGCTCATTGCTTTGCGATAAAGGTTTTTAGGGACTTTTCTGTACCTTCGTCGATGTTACAGTCTTTGGTGTTTAGACTGTTCTGATCTTTTGTCAATTGTAAGACCAGTTGAAAAATCCCTTTCTCCAACTCAGAATCTTCCTACTCTTTTATAGGCTTTGCAATTTTATCTCTTTGAGGATCTGGATACTGTAGACATAAAGATTGTTTCCTATAAAGTTATTTTCCTATTTCCTATCACCTTGCTGAGAACAATTGGTGAGCTGGGAGCCTTAAAATGCTGTCCTCTCTTCATTTGATACTTTGGAAGATGGCGTAACTTTAAGGCCTAGCCTTACCTTTGCTGCAAAGGTTAAGTCTATTTTTGATAGATCTTAGGAAATAATTCTTCCTTCTTTCATTCCCTCTCCTTCCTCTCCGGAGGAACATTTTCTGAATACACTTGATGTTTAAAGAGCTCTTTTCATTTATGTCACCAGGCCTCTGCAGTTCAGGAAAACCGACTCCTTGTTTGTGACTTTTGGACAGCCTGGAAAAGACAAGAAGGTGACTTTTATGACTCTGAGTAGGTGGATTAAGTTGTCAATTTTTCTGGTTTTGCAAGGCTTTTTAGAATATCTTCCAGTTCAGGGATGGTCTACGAGAGGAATGGCCACCTCCTGGGTTGAATTCCAGTGAGTAACAATCTAGGAAATTCCTAGGGTGGCTACTTGGTCCTCAGATCATACATTTGTCAAGCATTAGGGCTTAATAATTTTTCTGTTTTGCATTTGAGTACCAATGTTTTGAACTCTGCATTCTCCTTAGTCCATCTTGTCTTTGTCACAAACATTACAGCCTGCCCACCTTCCCATCAGTCCTTTGGCAAGGGCTTGGCACCCAGGTTGGGTCCCTGGGGCTAGCATTTAAGGATCTTCCTGTTCTTTCTTCCTGTCGGAAGGTGACATCACCTTACTTTGTAATGACTGTCACAAGGACGCAATGGACTAAGGCTAATGAAGATTATCAATAAGTAACCAACGCATCACCATTCTTTCTGAATGTGCGTGGCTCATTCCGCAGGACTTGTTCTTTGTATGATTCCTGGATTTTCAGAAGCCCTTTGATGGCAGCACCCCCACACTGAAAATTGTTTCAGCACCACTGTACAAGGGTCAGTTGTCATGCTCATCTGCGGCGTAAATTTGCATTGAAGTAGTCTAACTCCCCAGGCCTTGTCTTTTGCTCAATTTGCCTTTGTGAGTTTTCTCTCAATCACTGTCGACTTCCTTTGATCTTTCTTTCTTCTTTTACTTCACCTTCGCCTTCAGTGTATCTTTCGTCCCTCTTAAGAGACACACCCCCTTGTAGCCACTTCTATACTTCTGTCACCTAATTATTTTCCTATCCTTTCCCCTGTAACGTTGCCGATCCTAGCTATAGCATCACTATCCAGAATCTGTTCACCTGAATATGTTCCTCTTATCCCCACGTATCTAATAATCAGCTCTTGGTCTCCCTCCACCTCTCACGAGACATAGTCTGAGGCAGTGTCTCCATCTTGGAGAGACAATCCCTTGCACTTGTGTTGTTCTACTGGCACTGCCGGCTTGAGCTTTGGTCAGCAGTGGCAAAAGAAGGACTAATGGAAAGTGAACGTATACTGGAGCAACAGAGTGTATGGATTTATAAGAGCTTGATTAAATGAGAAAAAAAGAGTTTAGTTGAGAGAAACAATGCAACCTGGCCTGTACGGGGATCGAACCCGCAACCTTGGCGTTATTAGCAGCACGCTCTAACCAACTGAGCTAACCGGCCATGAGTACTACAAATCTCCTTTTTCCATGAAATGCAGATAGATTGAAGAGTTGGTCTTACTATCGCAATTCCTTCATACTTTTCTCCTTCCGCCCCCTGTCTGGAATACAATAACAAGAGCTGTGGAGTGCTGCACGCCAGCCTCAGTGCCTCTTCTTTCACTCAATCTCACTGTGTGCTGTGATATCTTTGTAACATCGCTTGTTGCCGGAAAAAAAGGAAAGGATGGATAGTATTTTTATTCTTTTACAACAAAACCCAAAATGCATCGGCTTGCTTGCTCATTAAGTTTACAAGGCGTTGGAGGTAAGAGAGTTTTTTTTAGGTCTGGCCGTTCCTTCTGCTTCAAATTACTTGAGCTCATGTCAACAAAGTAACAACAAAACATAGCCAACGGATCGTTGCTCAAGCCTTCCCTACTGCGCCTTCCCATGTCTCTCCTGCCGACCACAGTGCAGGAAATCTGTGTTTGCATTTGCGCGAAGAGACGTACAACACAAGAAGGCGCGCTTTTGTGCGCCGGGCACCACCCGGCCTGTGCATTCCTCACTGACGCGAGATCAGTTTACTCAGCAGAACATGACGCTGCAATTGGTTAGTAGGGCAGGCCTGACCAGAATAGTATATTTGGGGTCATGTATTTGATTGCATTTTTAAAACAGTAACAGAACTTAACTGCAATGTTTAAATAGGTCTAGACATATTTAAACAGTGTCAATTTAATAGAAGAATTGTGGACAATTCAGAGGGGAGGCACCAATGTTTTTTTTTCCCATTGCGTGGATGCGGCATTAAAGAGTTTGAAGACCACTGGTCTAAGTGGACACTAATATACCTGGATGCTCCTGAATCCTCGCAACAGATGCCAGCAAACCTGGCTGGAGAGCTACTGTGTTGGACTGATCCTGTTGGTTCAAGTGGTCTTTCCTAGAGAGTCGGAGGTCATGGAAATAGATGCAGTTGATGATAATCTACAGGGCTTTGAAGTTTTCCCATCATCATCTGTCTCAAAAAAATGTGCTAGTAAAGACAGAGAATAAGGTAGCTGTCTTTTACTTTAACCAACAGTGAAGCATGCATTCAAAATCCCTCAATGCAATAGCAGAACAATTGGGTTATTGGGCAGAGATCAACCTGTTGCACACGTCGGCAGTACACATCAAGGGCACCGACAATGTGATGGCAGACAGCTGGAGGTTTCCAAATTTGCTGGAGTTGACGTTATCCAGGTCGTTGTTTTGAGAGATATGCCGAGAGTTTGTGAAACCCATTCTGGATCTCTTTTCAAACAAGGACAATGCTCATCTTTGTCGATTCTGATCCAGGCTTCCGGAACAAGGAGCCTAGGTAGTGGACGTATTGGTGATAAAGTGGCTGAGAAGTCTCCTTTATACATTCCCCCACTTTTTATTGATCCAGATGGTTCTCTTCAAGTCTCAGCAGGGGGGAGGGAACTTTATTCTTGTGGGCCCTTATTGGCCAGAGATGTCATGGTTTCCTCTTCTGAACCCCTGGCTCTTCTACCTCCTTGAGTACTGCTCAAGTGTGTCTCTGTCAGAACGTCGTCCCTGACCTTCTTGCTCCAACTCACTCTATCGCTTTGGAGGTTGAGAAGTTTGGACTGCTAGCAAAGGGTCTTTCCTCTTCCTTAGTGGAGTTAATTCAGCACTCCAGCAGGCCTTCTACTTTGAAGTCTTACTCAAAGAACTGGAAGTCTTTTGAGACGTGATGTTCTGCTCATGATCTTTTGGCACCTACCTGTAGTTTGTCTGCTATTTTGCATTTTCTTCTGAATGGGTTTCACTTGAATCTCTTTCCACTCTGAAAGCTCATTGCTTTGCGATAAAGGTTTTTAGGGACTTTTCTGTACCTTCGTCGATGTTACAGTCTTTGGTGTCTAGACTGTTCTGATCTTTTGTCAATTGTAAGACCAGTTGAAAAATCCCTTTTCTCCAACTCAGAATCTTCCTACTCTTTTATAGGCTTTGCAATTTTATCTCTTTGAGGATCTGGATACTGTAGACATAAAGATTGTTTCCTATAAAGTTATTTTCCTATTTCCTATCACCTTGCTGAGAACAATTGGGGAGCTGTGAGCCTTAAAATGCTGTCCTCTCTTCATTTGATACTTTGGAAGTTGGGGTAACTTTAAGGCCTAGCCTTACCTTTGCTGCAAAGGTTAAGTCTATTTTTGATAGATCTTAGGAAATAATTCTTCCTTCTTTCATTCCCTCTCCTTCCTCTCCGGAGGAACATTTGCTGAATACACTTGATGTTTAAAGAGCTCTTTTCATTTATGTCACCAGGCCTCTGCAGTTCAGGAAAACCGACTCCTTGTTTGTGACTTTTGGACAGCCTGGAAAAGACAAGAAGGTGACTTTTATGACTCTGAGTAGGTGGATTAAGTTGTCAATTTTTCTGGCTTTGCAAGCCTTTTTAGAATATCTTCCAGTTCAGGGATGGTCTACGAGAGGAATGGCCACCTCCTGGGTTGAATTCCAGTGAGTAACAATCTAGGAAATTCCTAGGGTGGCTACTTGGTCCTCAGAGCATACATTTGTCAAGCATTATGGCTTAATAATTTTTCTGTTTTGCATTTGAGTACCAATGTTTTAAACTCTGCATTACCCTTAGTCCATCTTGTCTTTGTCACAAACATTACATCCTGCCCACCTTCCCATCAGTCCTTTGGCAAGGGCTTGGCACCCAGGTTGGGTGCATGGGGCTAGCATTTAAGGATCTTCCTGTTCTTTCTTCCTGTTGGAAGGTGACATCACCTTACTTTGTAATGACTGTCAAAAGGACGCAATGGACTAAGGCTAATGAAGATTACCAATAAGTAACCAACGCATCACCACTCTTTCTGAATGTGCGTGGCTCATTCCGCAGGACTTGTTCTTTTTATAATTCCTGGATTTTCAGAAGCCCTTTGATGGCAGCACCCCCACACTGAAAATTGTTTCAGCACCACTGTACAAGGGTCAGTTGTCATGCTCATCTGCGGCGTAAATTTGCATTGAAGTAGTCTAACTCCCCAGGCCTTGTCTTTTTCTCAATTTGCCTTTGTGAGTTTTCTCTCAATCACTGTCGACTTCCTTTGATCTTTCTTTCTTCTTTCACTTCACCTTCGCCTTCAGTGTATCTTTCGGCCCTCTTAAGAGACACACCCCCTTGTAGCCACTTCTATACTTCTGTCACCTAATTATTTTCCTATCTTTTGCCCTGTAACGTTGCTGATCCTAGCTATAGCATCACTATCCAGAATCTGTTCACCTGAGTTATGTTCCTCTTATCCCCACGCATCTAATAATCAGCTCTTGGTCTCCCTCCACCTCTCACGAGACATAGTCTGAGGCAGTGTCTCCATCTTGGAGAGACAATCCCTTGCACTTGTGTTGTTCTACTGGCGCTGCCGGCTTGAGCTTTGGTCAGCAGTGGCAAAAGAAGGACTAATGGAAAGTGAACGTATACTGGAGCAACAGAGTGTATGGATTTATAAGAGCTTGATTAAATGATAAAAAAAGAGTTTAGTTGAGAGAAAAAATGCAACCCGGCCCGTACGGGGATCGAACCCGCGACCTTGGCGTTATTAGCACCACGCTCTAACCAACGGAGATAACCGGCCATGAGTACTACAAATATCCTTTTTCCATGAAATGCAGATAGATAGAAGAGTTGGTCTTACTATCGCAATTCCTTCATACTTTTCTCCTTCCGCCCCCTGTCTGGATTACAATAACAAGAGCTGTGGAGTGCTGCACGCCAGCCTCAGTGCCTCTTCTTTCACTCAATCTCACTGTGTGCTGTGATATCTTTGTAACATCGCTTGTTGCCGGAAAAAAAGGAAAGGATGGATAGTATTTTTATTCTTTTACAACAAAACCCAAAATGCATCGGCTTGCTTGCTCATTAAGTTTACAAGGCCAGCTGCTTTTGAGATATTATAATTATAGTGGTTATTCGGCGTTGGAGGTAAGAGAGTTTTTTTTAGGTCTGGCCGTTCCTTCTGCTTCAAATTACTTGAGCTCATGTCAACAAAGTAACAACAAAACATAGCCAACGGTTCGTTGCTCAAGCCTTCCCTACTGCGCCTTCCCATGTCTCTCCTGCCGACCACAGTGCAGGAAATCTGAGTTTGCATCTGCGCGAAGAGACGTACAACACAAGAAGGGGCGCTTTCGTGCGCCGGGCACCACCCGGCCTGTGCATTCCTCACTGTTGTGAGATCAGTTTACTCAGCAGAGCATGACGCTGCAATTGGTTAGTAGCGCAGGCCTGACCAGAATAGTATATTTGGGATCATGTATTTGATTGCATTTTTAAAATAGTAACAGAACTTTACTGCAATGTTTAAATAGGTCTAGACATATTTAAACATTGTCAATTTAATAGAAGAATTGTGGACAATTCAGAGGGGAGGCACCAATGTTTTTTTTTCGCATTGGGTGGATGCGGCATTAAAGAGTTTGAAGACCACTGGTCTAAGTGGTCACTAATACACCTGGATGCTCCTGAATTCCTCGCAACAGATGCCAGCAAACCTGGCTGGAGAGCTACTGTGTTGGACTGATCCTGTCGATTCAAGTGGTCTTTCCTAGAGAGTCGGAGGTCATGGAAATAGATGGAGTTGATGGTAATCTACAGGGCTTTGAAGTTTTCCCATCATCATCTGTCTCAAAAAAATGTGCTAGTAAAGACAGAGAATAAGGTAGCTGTCTTTTACATTAACCAACAGTGAAGCATGCATTCAAAATCCCTCAATGCAATAGCAGAACAATTGGGTTATTGGGCAGAGATCAACCTGTTGTACACGTCGGCAGTACACATCAAGGGCACCGACAATGTGATGGCAAACAGCTGGAGGTTTCCAAATTTGCTGGAGTTGACGTTATCCAGGTTGTTGTTTTGAGAGATATGCCAAGAGTTTGTGAAACCCTTTCTGGATCTCTTTTCAAACAAGGACAATGCTCATCTTTGTCGATTCTGATCCAGGCTTCCGGAACAAGGAGCCTCGGTAGTGGACGTATTGGTGATAAAGTGGCTGAGAAGTCTCCTTTATACATTCCCCCACTTTTTATTGATCCAGATGGTTCTCTTCAAGTCTCAGCAGGGGCGAGGGAACTTTATTCTTGTGGGCCCTTATTGGCCAGAGATGTCATGGTTTCCTCTTCTGAACCCTGGCTCTTCTACCTCATTGGGTACTGCTCAAGTGTGTCTCTCTCAGAACGTCGTCCCTGACCTTCTTGCTCCAACTCACTCTATCGCTTTGGAGGTTGAGAAGTCTGGACTGCTAGCAAAGGGTCTTTCCTCTTCCTTAGTGGAGTTAATTCAGCACTCCAGCAGGCCTTCTACTTCGAAGTCTTACTCAAAGAACTGGAAGTCTTTTGAGACGTGATGTTCTGCTCATGATCTTTTGGCACCTACCTGTAGTTTGTCTGCTATTTTGCATTTTCTTCTGAATGGGTTTCACTTGAATCTCTTTCCACTCTGAAAGCTCATTGCTTTGCGATAAAGGTTTTTAGGGACTTTTCTGTACCTTCGTCGATGTTACAATCTTTGGTGTCTAGACTGTTCTGATCTTTTCTCAATTGTAAGACCAGTTGAAAAATCCCTTTTCTCCAACTCAGAATCTTCCTACTCTTTTATAGGCTTTGCAATTTTATCTCTTTGAGGATCTGGACACTGTAGACATAAAGATTGTTTCCTATAAAGTTATTTTCCTATTTCCTATCACCTTGCTGAGGACAATTGGGGAGCTGGGAGCCTTACAATGCTGTCCTCTCTTCATTTGATACTTTAGAAGATGGGGTAACTTTAAGGCCTAGCCTTACCTTTGCTGCAAAGGTTAAGTCTATTTTTGATAGATCTTAGGAAATAATTCTTCCTTCTTTCATTCCCTCTCCTTCCTCTCAGGAGGAACATTTGCTGAATACACTTGATGTTTAAAGAGCTCTTTTCATTTATGTCACCAGGCCTCTGCAGTTCAGGAAAACCGACTCCTTGTTTGTGACTTTTGGACAGCCTGGAAAAGACAAGAAGGTGACTTTTATGACTCTGAGTAGGTGGATTAAGTTGTCAATTTTTTTGGCTTTGCAAGGCTTTTTAGAATATCTTCCAGTTCAGGGATGGTCTACGAGAGGAATGGCCACCTCCTGGGTTGAATTCCAGTGAGTAACAATCTAGGAAATTCCTAGGGTGGCTACTTGGTCCTCAGAGCATACATTTGTCAAGCATTATGGCTTAATAATTTTTCTGTTTTGCATTTGAGTACCAATGTTTTGAACTCTGCATTCTCCTTAGTCCATCTTGTCTTTGTCACAAACATTACAGCCTGCCCACCTTCCCATCAGTCCTTTGGCAAGGGCTTGGCACCCAGGTTGGGTCCCTGGGGCTAGCATTTAAGGATCTTCCTGTTCTTTCTTCCTGTCGGAAGGTGACATCACCTTACTTTGTAATGACTGTCACAAGGACGCAATGGACTAAGGCTAATGAAGATTACCAATAAGTAACCAACGCATCACCACTCTTTCTGAATGTGCGTGGCTCATTCCGCAGGACTTGTTCTTTGTATAATTCCTGGATTTTCAGAAGCCCTTTGATGGCAGCACCCCCACACTGAAAATTGTTTCAGCACCACTGTACAAGGGTCAGTTGTCATGCTCATCTGCGGCGTAAATTTGCATTGAAGTAGTCTAACTCCCCAGGCCTTGTCTTTTGCTCAATTTGCCTTTGTGAGTTTTCTCTCAATCACTGTCGACTTCCTTTGATCTTTCTTTCTTCTTTCACTTCACCTTCGCCTTCAGTGTATCTTTCGGCCCTCTTAAGAGACACACCCCCTTGTAGCCACTTCTATACTTCTGTCACCTAATTATTTTCCTATCCTTTCCCCTGTAACGTTGCTGATCCTAGCTATAGCATCACTATCCAGAATCTGTTCACCTGAGTTATGTTCCTCTTATCCCCACGCATCTAATAATCAGCTCTTGGTCTCCCTCCACCTCTCACGAGACATAGTCTGAGGCAGTGTCTCCATCTTGGAGAGACAATCCCTTGCACTTGTGTTGTTCTACTGGCGCTGCCGGCTTGAGCTTTGGTCAGCAGTGGCAAAATAAGGACTAATGGAAAGTGAACGTATACTGGAGCAACAGAGTGTATGGATTTATAAGAGCTTGATTAAATGAGAAAAAAAGAGTTTAGTTGAGAGAAAAAATGCAACCTGGCCTGTACGGGGATCGAACCCACAACCTTGGCGTTATTAGCAGCACGCTCTAACCAACTGAGCTAACCGGCCATGAGTACTACAAATCTCCTTTTTCCATGAAATGCAGATAGATTGAAGAGTTGGTCTTACTATCGCAATTCCTTCATACTTTTCTCCTTCCGCCCCCTGTCTGGAATACAATAACAAGAGCTGTGGAGTGCTGCACGCCAGCCTCAGTGCCTCTTCTTTCACTCAATCTCACTGTGTGCTGTGATATCTTTGTAACATCGCTTGTTGCCGGAAAAAAAGGAAAGGATGGATAGTATTTTTATTCTTTTACAACAAAACCCAAAATGCATCGGCTTGCTTGCTCATTAAGTTTACAAGGCGTTGGAGGTAAGAGAGTTTTTTTTAGGTCTGGCCGTTCCTTCTGCTTCAAATTACTTGAGCTCATGTCAACAAAGTAACAACAAAACATAGCCAACGGATCGTTGCTCAAGCCTTCCCTACTGCGCCTTCCCATGTCTCTCCTGCCGACCACAGTGCAGGAAATCTGTGTTTGCATTTGCGCGAAGAGACGTACAACACAAGAAGGCGCGCTTTTGTGCGCCGGGCACCACCCGGCCTGTGCATTCCTCACTGACGCGAGATCAGTTTACTCAGCAGAACATGACGCTGCAATTGGTTAGTAGGGCAGGCCTGACCAGAATAGTATATTTGGGGTCATGTATTTGATTGCATTTTTAAAACAGTAACAGAACTTAACTGCAATGTTTAAATAGGTCTAGACATATTTAAACAGTGTCAATTTAATAGAAGAATTGTGGACAATTCAGAGGGGAGGCACCAATGTTTTTTTTTCCCATTGCGTGGATGCGGCATTAAAGAGTTTGAAGACCACTGGTCTAAGTGGACACTAATATACCTGGATGCTCCTGAATCCTCGCAACAGATGCCAGCAAACCTGGCTGGAGAGCTACTGTGTTGGACTGATCCTGTTGGTTCAAGTGGTCTTTCCTAGAGAGTCGGAGGTCATGGAAATAGATGCAGTTGATGATAATCTACAGGGCTTTGAAGTTTTCCCATCATCATCTGTCTCAAAAAAATGTTCTAGTAAAGACAGAGAATAAGGTAGCTGTCTTTTACTTTAACCAACAGTGAAGCATGCATTCAAAATCCCTCAATGCAATAGCAGAACAATTGGGTTATTGGGCAGAGATCAACCTGTTGCACACGTCGGCAGTACACATCAAGGGCACCGACAATGTGATGGCAGACAGCTGGAGGTTTCCAAATTTGCTGGAGTTGACGTTATCCAGGTCGTTGTTTTGAGAGATATGCCGAGAGTTTGTGAAACCCATTCTGGATCTCTTTTCAAACAAGGACAATGCTCATCTTTGTCGATTCTGATCCAGGCTTCCGGAACAAGGAGCCTAGGTAGTGGACGTATTGGTGATAAAGTGGCTGAGAAGTCTCCTTTATACATTCCCCCACTTTTTATTGATCCAGATGGTTCTCTTCAAGTCTCAGCAGGGGGGAGGGAACTTTATTCTTGTGGGCCCTTATTGGCCAGAGATGTCATGGTTTCCTCTTCTGAACCCCTGGCTCTTCTACCTCCTTGAGTACTGCTCAAGTGTGTCTCTGTCAGAACGTCGTCCCTGACCTTCTTGCTCCAACTCACTCTATCGCTTTGGAGGTTGAGAAGTTTGGACTGCTAGCAAAGGGTCTTTCCTCTTCCTTAGTGGAGTTAATTCAGCACTCCAGCAGGCCTTCTACTTTGAAGTCTTACTCAAAGAACTGGAAGTCTTTTGAGACGTGATGTTCTGCTCATGATCTTTTGGCACCTACCTGTAGTTTGTCTGCTATTTTGCATTTTCTTCTGAATGGGTTTCACTTGAATCTCTTTCCACTCTGAAAGCTCATTGCTTTGCGATAAAGGTTTTTAGGGACTTTTCTGTACCTTCGTCGATGTTACAGTCTTTGGTGTCTAGACTGTTCTGATCTTTTGTCAATTGTAAGACCAGTTGAAAAATCCCTTTTCTCCAACTCAGAATCTTCCTACTCTTTTATAGGCTTTGCAATTTTATCTCTTTGAGGATCTGGATACTGTAGACATAAAGATTGTTTCCTATAAAGTTATTTTCCTATTTCCTATCACCTTGCTGAGAACAATTGGGGAGCTGGGAGCCTTAAAATGCTGTCCTTTCTTCATTTGATACTTTGGAAGATGGGGTAACTTTAAGGCCTAGCCTTACCTTTGCTGCAAAGGTTAAGTCTATTTTTGATAGATCTTAGGAAATAATTCTTCCTTCTTTCATTCCCTCTCCTTCCTCTCCGGAGGAACATTTGCTGAATACACTTGATGTTTAAAGAGCTCTTTTCATTCATGTCACCAGGCCTCTGCAGTTCAGGAAAACCGACTCCTTGTTTGTGACTTTTGGACAGCCTGGAAAAGACAAGAAGGTGACTTTTATGACTCTGAGTAGGTGGATTAAGTTGTCAATTTTTCTGGCTTTGCAAGGCTTTTTAGAATATCTTCCAGTTCAGGGATGGTCTACGGGAGGAATGGCCACCTCCTGGGTTGAATTCCAGTGAGTAACAATCTAGGAAATTCCTAGGGTGGCTACTTGGTCCTCAGAGCATACATTTGTCAAGCATTATGGCTTAATAATTTTTCTGTTTTGCATTTGAGTACCAATGTTTTGAACTCTGCATTACCCTTAGTCCATCTTGTCTTTGTCACAAACATTACATCCTGCCCAACTTCCCATCAGTCCTTTGGCAAGGGCTTGGCACCCAGGTTGGGTGCATGGGGCTAGCATTTAAGGATCCTCCTGTTTTTTCTTCCTGTTGGAAGGTGACATCACCTTACTTTGTAATGACTGTCACAAGGACGCAATGGACTAAGGCTAATGAAGATTACCAATAAGTAACCAACGCATCACCACTCTTTCTGAATGTGCGTGGCTCATTCCGCAGGACTAGTTCTTTGTATAATTCCTGGATTTTCAGAAGCCCTTTGATGGCAGCACCCCCACACTGAAAATTGTTTCAGCACCACTGTACAAGGGTCAGTTGTCATGCTCATCTGCGGCGTAAATTTGCATTGAAGTAGTCTAACTCCCCAGGCCTTGTCTTTTGCTCAATTTGCCTTTGTGAGTTTTCTCTCAATCACTGTCGACTTCCTTTGATCTTTCTTTCTTCTTTCACTTCACCTTCGCCTTCAGTGTATCTTTCGGCCCTCTTAAGAGACACACCCCCTAGTAGCCACTTCTATACTTCTGTCACCTAATTATTTCCCTATCCTTTCCCCTGTAACGTTGCTGATCCTAGCTATAGCATCACTATCCAGAATCTGTTTACCTGATTTATGTTCCTCTTATCCCCATGCATCTAATAATCAGCTCTTGGTCTCCCTCCACCTCTCACGAGACATAGTCTGAGGCAGTGTCTCCATCTTGGAGAGACAATCCCTTGCACTTGTGTTGTTCTACTGGCGCTGCCGGCTTGAGCTTTGGTCAGCAGTGGCAAAAGAAGGACTAATGGAAAGTGAACGTATACTGGAGCAACAGAGTGTATGGATTTATAAGAGCTTGATTAAATGAGAAAAAAAGAGTTTAGTTGAGAGAAAAAATGCAACCTGGATCGTACGGGGATCAAACCCGCGACCTTGGCGTTATTAGCAGCACACTCTAACCAACTGAGCTAACCGGCCATCAGTACTGCAGATCTCCTTTTTCCATGAAATGCAGATAGATAGAAGAGTTGGTCTTACTATCGCAATTCCTTCATACTTTTCTCCTTCCGCCCCCTGTCTGGATTACAATAACAAGAGCTGTGGAGTGCTGCACGCCAGCCTCAGTGCCTCTTCTTTCACTCAATCTCACTGTGTGCTGTGATATCTTTGTAACATCCCTTGTTGCCGGAAGAAAAGGAAAGGATGGATAGTATTTTTATTCTTTTACAACAAAACCCAAAATGCATCGGCTTGCTTGGTCATTAAGTTTACAAGGCCAGCTGCTTTTGAGATATTATAATTATAGTGGTTATTTGGCGTTGGAGGTAAGAGAGTTTTTTTTAAGTCTGGCCGTTCCTTCTGCTTCAAATTACTTGAGCTCATGTCAACAAAGTAACAACAAAACATAGCCAATGGTTCGTTGCTCAAGCCTTCCCTACTGCGCCTTCCCATGTCTCTCCTGCCGACCACAGTGCAGGAAATCTGAGTTTGCATTTGCGCGAAGAGACATACAACACAAGAAGGCGCGCTTTCGTGCGCCGGGCACCACCCGGCCTGTGCATTCCTCACTGTCGTGAGATCAGTTTACTAAGCAGAGCATGACGCTGCAATTGGTTAGTAGGGCAGGCCTGACCACAATAGTATATTTGGGGTCATGTATTTGATTGCATTTTTAAAACAGTAACAGAACTTAACTGCAATGTTTAAATAGGTCTAGACATATTTAAACAGTGTCAATTTAATAGAAGAATTGTGGACAATTCAGAGGGGAGGCACCAATGTTTTTTTCCCATTGGGTGGATGCGGCATTAAAGAGTTTGAAGACCACTGGTCTAAGTGGACACTAATACACCTGGATGCTCCTGAATTCCTTGCAACAGATGCCAGCAAACCTGGCTGGAGAGCTACTGTGTTGGACTGATCCTGTCGATTCAAGTGGTCTTTCCTAGAGAGTCGGAGGTCATGGAAATAGATGGAGTTGATGGTAATCTTCAGGGCTTTGAAGTTTTCCCATCATCATCTGTCTCAAAAAAATGTGCTAGTAAAGACAGAGAATAAGGTAGCTGTCTTTTACATTAACCAACAGTGAAGCATGCATTCAAAATCCCTCAATGCAATAGCAGAACAATTGGGTTATTGGGCAGAGATCAACCTGTTGCACACGTCGGCAGTACACATCAAGGGCACCGACAATGTGATGGCAGACAGCTGGAGGTTTCCAAATTTGCTGGAGTTGACGTTATCCAGGTCGTTGTTTTGAGAGATATGCCGAGAGTTTGTGAAACCCTTTCTGGATCTCTTTTCAAACAAGGACAATGCTCATCTTTGTCGATTCTGATCCAGGCTTCCGGAACAAGGAGCCTAGGTAGTGGACGTATTGGTGATAAAGTGGCTGAGAAGTCTCCTTTATGCATTCCCCCACTTTTTATTGATCCAGATGGTTCTCTTCAAGTCTCAGCAGGGGCGAGGGAACTTTATTCTTGTGGGCCCTTATTGGCCAGAGATGTCATGGTTTCCTCTTCTGAACCCTGGCTCTTCTACCTCATTGGGTACTGCTCAAGTGTGTCTCTCTCAGAACGTCGTCCCTGACCTTCTTGCTCCAACTCACTCTATCGCTTTGGAGGTTGAGAAGTCTGGACTGCTAGCAAAGGGTCTTTCCTCTTCCTTAGTGGAGTTAATTCAGCACTCCAGCAGGCCTTCTACTTCGAAGTCTTACTCAAAGAACTGGAAGTCTTTTGAGACGTGATGTTCTGCTCATGATCTTTTGGCACCTACCTGTAGTTTGTCTGCTATTTTGCATTTTCTTCTGAATGGGTTTCACTTGAATCTCTTTCCACTCTGAAAGCTCATTGCTTTGCGAAAAAAGGTTTTTAGGGACTTTTCTGTACCTTCGAAGATGTTACAATCTTTGGTGTCTAGACTGTTCTGATCTTTTGTCAATTGTAAGACCAGTTGAAAAATCCCTTTTCTCCAACTCAGAATCTTCCTACTCTTTTATAGGCTTTGCAATTTTATCTCTTTGAGGATCTGGATACTGTAGACATAAAGATTGTTTCCTATAAAGTTATTTTCCTATTTCCTATCACCTTGCTGAGAACAATTGGGGAGCTGGGAGCCTTAAAATGCTGTCCTCTCTTCATTTGATACTTTGGAAGATGGAGTAACTTTAAGGCCTAGCCTTACCTTTGCTGCAAAGGTTAAGTCTATTTTTGATAGATCTTAGGAAATAATTTTATTACAAGCACGGAGGCTCCTATTATGCTATCTTCTCTTGCTTTATTTTGAAATAGCAGCCAAGATAAACTACAAGTCCCAGCAGCCCAGCTGGGAAAAACTACAAAATATGTCATACAGTAAGTAACCAATCAGCATCGTAGGTAAGTATAAACATATTGGCTGAGAGCAACAAGTCCTCTTTTCTTGCTGCTCGCAGTCAAGATAAGTACTATCTTTCTACTCTGTGTTCATATGCTTTTATTGTGCTTGTTTAATACTTTCTTCTTATATACTGTTGATATATATGTTATTGTGTGCCTTTTTTTCCTTATCGGTTTATTTTTCATGTCCTTGGTTCAGAGAAACGCCGTTTTCTTCGTTTGTTAGCTTTTGCCTATCGCGCCCTGAAGAACCAGAACCTTATGGGCCTGGCGGCGCAGGGTACGCCTGAAATCTCCTTGGATTCACCTGCCTCAACTAACAGAGACACGGGACACTCTGTCAGGCGTAAAAGATCAGATTTTATTAGCTGCAGCTAGTACAGTTGTCCAAGAAGTACTCAAGGTATGTTCTCAGGAGACTGCCACTTTACTTTGTGGCGCACAATCTTATATACCGTATAAAAACCATTTATTAACTACATACACTCCCAGAACACATAGAAAGGAGCCAGTAAGAATAATGTAAAGATAGAACAGAGCCAATAGAAATGTCGGAAAACAAGACAGCACCAATAGAAGGAATTGGAAAACAAAGTATCAAGTGACTTAAGGTTGCCTCCCCTCCAGCTGTGTTTGTCACCCCTCCCTTGAACTAATTCATTAACCGATCCACAACGAAGTTGCATGTGGTGCGATAAGTTTGTGTGAGTTTGCAGGACAGTTGTGAAATGAGAGAATACTAGCAAAGGACAGCGAAGGCCAGACGATAAGATAAGATCGGCGGAGAATAGTGTGAGCCTACAGATAGTTGAAACAAGGATTAGAAAACCAGACAGGGATTAGTGTACTCGGTCAGACCTTAATACCAGCCTTGTAAAGATAGAGGCAGAAGGCTGTTTTGAACACCATGTTGCAGAATAAGCAGAAAAGGCAGAATGGACTTCGTTCGCTGTGCTGCCTGAGTGAAGGCAACATAAAATGGCGGCGGGCCACAAAATGGCGGGTCGATACGATCGTATTAAAAATCGAATTTCCTCAGACCCTCCTTTTGCCAGAACTCAGGCAAGATACACAAACTCATGTTAATCTGAGTCGATGTCTATGGCCATGAGGTCATCAAGCTGTTGCTGTACCATCATTTTGATATTCTCTGCTCTTTGTGACTTGGGTTTGGGAATACATGCAGTAGCACATAGGTTGCAGATGGCAGGACCGCAGTGCATACAAAGACAACAAGAGAATATAAAAGCTAAAATTACTCCAAAGAATGTCAATACCTTCCAACCCCATTTGGACAGTAATCCCCAAAACCACTCTGAAAAGGACCAATCTCCTTCGTCCTGATGAATCGACTCGGAGATTATGTGTAACTTAGAGATAGCTTGGTATACTGTCGGAGCGTCATTAGGTATGAAAATACAGCAACTTGATCCGATCAATTTGCATACTCCACCACGGTCCGCAAGAACAAAGTCTAAGGCAACACGGTTCTGCAAGGTCATAAGACGATCAGCCTGTAGTTCAGCTGTAATGTTACTTAAAGCTCCTACAGTGATGTCTATGGTGGTTTCTACGACACGAACCAATTGCCTTATATTTCTGCTGTTGGCCATTGGACCCCAGAAGGGAAGAAATCCTTTGAGGAAATCTCCTCCCTCTTGTCCTGCTGTGTCTTTCGAATCCACAATCACTCTGCCATATCTATTTTTATGATGGTTCGCAGGAGCGGTGTATGTAGGGGGAAGAAGAAAGGCTATATAACAAGTACCAGAGAAATCAGCTGGCAACCATGTATAAGCCCTATCGTGGCAAACGAAGTATGTACCTTGAGATGGTACTAACGGCAGTGAATTCAGGGCTGAATAAACATATGTATGGGAACATAAACTTTCTCTTTGTCCGGTGTTTGGAGTTCTACCATTTATTTGCAGACAGAAATTTCCTTGTTGGGGTATGACCCGTATCGGAGGAGATTTTCCTTGCTTAACCTTATCATTGAGGCTGGAAATGTAATTAGTTATGTTCCAATTGGTATATGCTTTTCTTTCATCTATGGAAGCTTCACTTTTTTCCATGATTTTAGCCATAGCTACCATTCCCTTTATCAATAAACTATGACTGAAATTTGAACCAACACTATGTGAACTGACAGGTTGTTTAATTTTACTTTGATATGCATTATTGAAAATGACAAAATAAGCCCAAGCGGAACCTTCATAGGAGAATGGAAGAACTAAATATGGCATTCCTTTTTCTACCGTATGTGGTATGAGTCCACACACCCAACAGTCAGTTGTATTGATCACTAACTGATGTTGATGTAACAACTGGACGAAGGAATTGTTAAAGTATTCAGTTCTTCTGATGAGTTCATGCTGGGGAAGAGTGTGAAATAGGTGCGGAGAGATAGTAGAAGAAGATGTAGAGGCAGGAGAAGAGACAACTTTTTGCTGCAGAGTAATAATGATCCAGTTTACAGATGCCAAAAGAATACACGACAATATAATGACGCATAGAGCAATACTACAACGACTACATATTTCTTTACAATTATTCTTTACATTTTTACTTTCTCTTTTATCTAATGTAGCCTCCATCTTTCTAAGTGGATGCTCACGGCAATCTTCCTCAATCACTGTAGTCACGATTATCTACCGTCCTATGACACTGTGAGATCCTGCAGGCCTATTGCCACTTACTCAGGTCGTAACTAAGACTCCTACCGTGACCCTGCAACCGGGATAGAGTACTACATAGGAGAGAAATTTACAAGTTCTTTGGTCTTGGTCTCAAATTATAGCGTTCCTGTCCAGAGGCAGTCTGGTTTTGAAACAATGTTCCTGGATTTGTCGTGTTCAAGCGACGATGCGATGGTATTGCTTCTTGAAGGATGTCGTCGTCCTCTTTCTCAGAAAGTGTTCCAATTAGACGCGCATCACTGAATGGTACAAATTGCGGAACTTTCTCACTTTCAGAGTCACTGATGCCTCTACGGACCCACTGATCGAAAGGCAAGGGCAAAGGCACTTTCTTGCAGTGCACGGCATGCACCCAGTTTTTCTTTCCTTCGACTTTAACTGCTGTTCTTGTGGTCAAAAGAACCAGGCGTGGCTCTCTCCATTTGGGCTCCAAATTTCTCTGTCGTTGGAAATTTTTCGTGCAGACCCAGTCACCTGGTCGGATGGAATGACCTGGGTCTGTGGAAGCCTCTGGTAGAGCACTCTGAACCTGTTGATGAAGAACACGCAATTTAGTTGTAAGGTCATGCAAGTAGTCAATCAACATCGGGTATGGCAAGTCTGAGTATTTCTTAGGGCGAGGAACTCCCCATACATTAGCTGGGCGACCAAATATCACTTCGTAAGGGCTAAGCCCCAAACGAGAGTGTACTGCTGTTCTGGTGGACAGAAGAGCCAATGGTAAAGCATCAGGCCAATTAAGTCCTGTGCTAGCTTGCACCTTAGCAATTTTAAGCTTCAAGGTTCCATTGTAGCATTCTACTAAACCAGCCGACTGTGGGTGATTCGCCGCGTGGAACTTCTGTTTTATGCCAAGACCTGCACAAACTTTTTGCATGACTTGACCCACAAATTCGCTCCCATTGTCACTCCAGACAATGCGCGGCAAACCAAACCTAGGGAAGAATTCTTTCAAAAGTATTTTGGCAGTTGATAAAGCAGTATTGTCCTTCAGAGGGTAGGCTTCTACCCATCTAGAAAAAGCACATACTACCACCAGAACATATTTGAGGTTGTTGCATCGTTCCATGTGAATATAATCGATCTGCAACACCTCAAATGGATATGTTGGAGGAGCAAAATGACCTGCTGGAGTTGGGGTTCCCTTTCCCGGATTGTACATCAAGCAAACAATACAATGTTTTACTACATTATTTGCACACTTTGGGATCCCCTCATTTTGCCACACTGGAGCCAGAAGTTTACATATTCCTTTTGCACTTAGGTGAGCTGGACCATGTGCCATAGTAACTACAGGTAGTACATAAGCATCTGGTAACAGCCAACGTTGATGTTCTGATAATTCAACCCAACATCCCATCTCATCTAACATTCCTGTACTTTCCTTCCACTTTCTCAACTCATTCTCCGTAGCCTCTCCTTGAATTGATTTCACACTCTCTACTGTATCTTCACACATTCCCTTTTCTCTTACGCAGTTTGCGGGACCTGCAACATACATTCGACTTGTGTTGTCTCTGGCTGTCTTTTTCGCTACCTCATCTGCAAATGCATTTCCTCGACCAACATCGTCCACAATCTTTTTGTGTGCACTACACTTCACGATCGCTATCTGAGTAGGCATTGTAAGTGACTCAAGAAGTTCAGTCACTAATTGACCATGCTGTATCTTAGTACCATGGGAAGTAAAGAATCCTCTTTCCTTCCATAAGCGCCCAAAGTTAAACGCTACACCAAAAGCGTATTGGCTATCAGTGTACACGTTTACTCTTTTTCCTTTGGATAACACACACGCTCTAGTTAAGGCTATCAATTCAGCTGCCTGAGCTGAATTATGTCTAATGCGTGCTGTCTCCACAATCGTATGCAAAGTAGTAATAGCGTAGGCTGAAACTGTATCTCCATTCGGGAGCTTGAAACAAGAACCATCTACCCATAGTGTTCCATCTGGATTCACTAATGGCGTGTCTTTTAGGTCAATTCTACCCTTAGTCTCTTCTTCAGTACGGAGAAAACAATCATGCTGTTCAGAGACATCTCTCTCTTCTGGAAGAGGCAACAAAGTAGCTGGATTCAGGGTATTACATCGTTTGATGTGTATGTGACTAGCCAAAAGCGTCAGCTCATATCCGGACAACCGAGCACTCGTAAGATGCTGCGTTTTTGTCCTATTTAGTAAAGTATCCACTGCATGTGGCACCATAACAATGAGAGTATTATCTAGCACTACTCCAGCAGACTGTCGAATAGAAATTGCTTCTGCCGCTGTTGCCTTAAGACAACTAGGCAATGCTTTAGCTACTGGATCTAACGTAGCTGAGAAATATGCGCATGGTCGCTGTTGATCTCCAAAACGCTGCGTTAAGACTGACAATGCACAACCCTCTCTTTCGTGGACATAGAGCGTAAAGGGCTTACTGTAATCAGGAGTACCCAATACAGGAGCAGAACACAAAGCAATACGCAAATCAGTAAAACTCTTCTGACACTCGTCAGTCCACGGAAGAGGCTGAGGCGTATCTTTTAAAGTTAGCGCCAACAGCGGTTTAGCCAATAAAGAGAAACTCGGAATCCACTGTCTACAATAAGAAGTAATGCCCAAAAAGGCACGTACCTCTCTTTGTGTGGATGGCACTGACATTTGTGCAATTGCCTGAATTCGTTCGGGGGTCAATCGTCGTCCCTCCTTTGACAAGAGATGACCCAAATAAGTCACCTCGCGACAGACATATTGTAATTTAGAAGGAGAAACCTTGTGATTCAGATCAAACAAATGACGCAACAGTGCAACGGTCACGTTTTTGCAAATCTCCTCTGAATCAGCTGCAACTAATAAGTCATCCATGTACTGAATGAGAGCGGCACCGGACGGTAAGGAAAAGGCATCAAGATGACATTTTAGAGCTTGACTGTAAATAGAGGGACTTTCACAATAACCTTGAGGTGCGCGTTTAAACCGGAAGCTTCGGCCTCCGAGGGAAAAACCAAAAATATCTCTACTCTCTTCGGCGATGGGAATACTAAAGAAAGCATTTTTTTAGATCAATAACTGAAAACCAAGTCGCTGTAGAAGGTATCATCGTCAACAGAGCAGTGATATCTGGGACTACAGGAAACTGCGGTACGACAATCTTGTTTACCTCCCGAAGATCAATTACAAAACGATAAACAGGAGGCTGAGAAGGATCAGTGCGTTTAAGAACCGGAAGAACAGGACTGTTACATGTATTTCCTCTCGTTTCCTCAACCACACCCTTCTGAATCAAATCATGGACAATTTCCAGAAGTGCTTTCTCACCTTCAGTAGAGATTCTGTATTGCGGAATACGTGGCATTTCAACATTGGGCTTAAGAGTAACAACATAAGGTGGGATCTCAAGACAACCAACGTCATTCGGACCCGTAGCCCAAAGCGTTTCGGGAAGAGAAAGCAATTCAGGTGGGAATTGATCTTTTGATAAGTACATTGGACTAGTCATTTTCTGTCCTAGAGTGAGGTATACACCAGAAGGTGAACAATATATCGTAGCATGCATTCTTTTTAATAGATCTAAACCCAACAGATTTTCACCACAACCATTCGTCAGAAGAAGCGGAGCTTCTAAATCATAAGGGCCTATTGAAACAGGCAAAGGGCAAGAAACTGGATTGCGAACAGGGGCGCCAGAAAATCTTACAGATATATTCGTTAAGCCAGACAAAGGTGCGCCAGGGAGTTTAGAATGAATGATAGAGCTTCTCATGGCACCAGTATCTAAAAGAAATGGCTCTGAAACACCCATTGTAGTGACATTAACATAAGGTCCATTCTGATCCACTGGAATTGACGTAACCCCCTTACTTTGTCCATGGCTGTCCTATTCAAAATGAAGACTTTCATTCCCTCCTTCAATATACTGATCCTCACTGTAATACTGTGTAGACCTAACATTTTGCTGGTCAAAGTAATTTCCGGAATTTGGAGGAACAAAAGAACGCTGCTCTTGGGTTAACACACCTCGACCTCTACCTCTATTTGCTGACTGAGGACCACCACGACCTCGTGAAGCAGATGTTGCTCCATTACGCTGCAACAATGCCGGACAACTGTTCTTAAAATGACCTTCCTCCCTACAATAAGCACATTGATTGGGACCTAGCAAAGGTCTTGGAATGAATGGTTCAGGCTTTTGATACAACCTCTGAAACTGCGGAGGCTGTTGAAACTGAGGCTGAACATAACGAGGAGGATAAGCCTGTTGCAAGAGAACTTTAGTTTTTAATTCTTTCGTCTTTTTCTCTTGTTTTTCCCTTTCTTCTTTGTCTCTATTTTCATAATATTGTGCAGTAGCCAATATCTGGGCGGAAGAAGAAACTGCCCATGAACTCTCGGAGTCTTTTAGCTTGTGTGATAGTTCAGGAAGCAAGTTATATACGAACTTATCCACAAATAATCGCTGTCCCCCTTCTGTAGCCATATCTTGACCACTGTGATCAATGAATGTCTCCTCGAATCGGGTAAAGAAATCGGAAACACTTTCATCTTTCTTTTGTTTACATGCTGCTAGCTTATCCCAATTAACTCTCAAAGCAGGCATCATTGTTTTCATTAATGTAATAATCCTACCAGGGAGTTCTGAGATCAAAGCGTCGGGCTTTGCACCACCTACTTGACCTCTATCTGCGGCAATAATAGCGTTCCAATCGCCGCCTAATTCTTGAGCGTGATCCTCTCTACGAATTTTAGCCCATATTGTCTGTGGAACTACATTTCCCATCAACATGTCAATATCTGCTAGATTCATAGTACATGCATCAACTGTTTGCGACAACTCTTTATAGTAACCAGCAGGATTTTTGCGTGAATCTGGTAGTGACTGTTTAAGCGCTAAAACTTCAGACCTTTTCCAGGGGACATGTATCCATATGCGCTGAAAATGCGCAGGAATAGCTGGATTAGCACCTGCTGCTGCAACTTCTTCCTTCCATATTGGAGAAACCTCTCTCATGGGATAGTTTTTCAGTGCTGTCCTAACTGAAGGATCAGAATCAGGAAAAGTCTGTGAGAACAATAGGGATCTGAAAGAAATAAGTGTTCTGACAGCGTTTTCAACCTTAGGACCCACAATAAGTCCTTTGTCAAAGTCAGCCTGAACATCTAACAGATCCTGTGGGACCGAACCCAAATTCATATCCTCCCATTCTTTAGCGAGAGTATCGCACATAACTTTAAAAACATATCTCTGCGTAGGTGCATTCCATTGCAGAAAGGTGGACATAATATCAGACGTACTATATTGGGGACCCTTCTTGATCCATCTACAAGCAAGTGAGTCCAATTTTTCTCGCTCTTCGGAGTCTGGGAATTGTCTTCGAGAAAAAGCTGGAGACACATTTAAAGCTTCAAAGAAAGGTGATAAGAGACCAGAGACAGTATCTGCAAATCGCTTACGCATAGATGGAGAATTTGACATAAGGATAGGGGACAAGGTATTAGGTGAATTAACTAAAGGAGCATTAGGAATTGCCAAAGGAGCAGAAGGCAAAGGAGTTAAAGGCAAAGCTGGCATAGGCAATACTTGAGGAGGCAAATGTGGAAAAGCTGGAGCAGGCGGAAGCACAACTGGCGGCTGAACAGGCTGTAACATCGGGGGTGCATTAGCACCTTGTACATAGGGCGGAGGCAATTTCAATAAGTGGGACATTAAGGGATCTTCCTCAAAATCTTTTCTCTTATCAAGGGAAGAGATAGGCAACGTCGGATAGCATTTATCTATTGCCATTCGATGCTGTCTGTCTGAAATTTCCATTGCATTATCTATTTCATCATCTTTGAATTGCTGAGCAGCCTGTATAATCGTCATTCCCTGTGTTTTCCTATCTCGTTTCGCTTGTTTAATTTCTCTCTGTTTGGCTTCCTTACGCCAAAGGCGAAAAGAGTCAAACATTGCCGGCCGGGCTTTTCTTTTAAATAACGTTGCTTCTAAATTATCTAGCACATCAGTTTCGAAACTACCATTTTCTGGCCATTTTAAAACACCATCTTTCTTTGTATATCGGGTCCATGTCTTATTAAAGGCAATAGGACCAACACCATGTTTAGAATAGAGCTCATATGTGGGAGTTCCAACCGAAGGAATCGGACAGGAGTCCTCAAGCTGGGAGTCCCTATTACAACCAAAGCAACAAAGTTTTCCAAACTTAGTCAGACCAGACATCTCACGATTTTTACTGGCTGTTCACAAACATCAAGGGGGTAAAACTTTCAGTTTACACAGCACAAATGCACTTACCCCTCGGCTTTGGCCACTGCAATGGCCAAATCTAAGGACCTAAGGACAAAACAAAGACCAAAATTTGTGGGCGCGACCCACCAGATACTTAACTAAGGATGTCTTCTTACACCAACAGAGGCCCGTCTATCGTCTCGCTTTACCATACATCATCAAAGAAAGGGCCAAGGCAGGGCGGCAGTCAGGGCAGCAGTCGTCAGTAGCCGTCAGGAAGGAGTAACCGCGCTGAAAAAGACCTTCGGACCACTTCGACATACAGGGGTCGCTTGACGTGGCTCGCGATTCCTCCAGAATTTTCTTGCGGGGTTCCTCACGACCTTCAGGCAGAACCGGTACCGCTGAAGCCGCCCCACGTTGGGCACCAGTTGAAGAACCAGAACCTTATGGGCCTGGCGGCGCAGGGTACGCCTGAAATCTCCTTGGATTCACCTGCCTCAACTAACAGAGACACGGGACACTCTGTCAGGCGTAAAAGATCAGATTTTATTAGCTGCAGCTAGTACAGTTGTCCAAGAAGTACACAAGGTATGTTCTCAGGAGACTGCCACTTTACTTTGTGGCGCACAATCTTATATACCGTATAAAAACCATTTATTAACTACATACACTCCCAGAACACATAGAAAGGAGCCAGTAAGAATAATGTAAAGATAGAACAGAGCCAATAGAAATGTCGGAAAACAAGACAGCACCAATAGAAGGAATTGGAAAACAAAGTATCAAGTGACTTAAGGTTGCCTCCCCTCCAGCTGTGTTTGTCACCCCTCCCTTGAACTAATTCATTAACCGATCCACAACGAAGTTGCATGTGGTGCGATAAGTTTGTGTGCGTTTGGAGGACAGTTGTGAAATGAGAGAATACTAGCAAAGGACAGCGAAGGCCAGACGATAAGATAAGATCGGCGGAGAATAGTGTGAGCCTACAGATAGTTGAAACAAGGATTAGAAAACCAGACAGGGATTAGTGTACTCGGTCAGACCTTAATACCAGCCTTGTAAAGATAGAGGCAGAAGGCTGTTTTGAACACCATGTTGCAGAATAAGCAGAAAAGGCAGAATGGACTTCGTTCGCTGTGCTGCCTGAGTGAAGGCAACATAAAATGGCGGCGGGCCACAAAATGGTGGGTCGATACGATCGTATTAAAAATCGAATTTCCTCAGCCCCAACGTTCTAAAGTGAACGCCTGGGGCACGCGCTGTGCTCGGCTGCGTCTTTCCTTTCAGACGCGAGCCGGCACAGCTTCTGACAGCGAGTCAGAACAGCTGACTCTCCTTTTTCCCTGACTTCGCGGCTTGCTGTCACGCTTTATTTAGCGCGACCGCTCTGAAACAACAACATTCTTCCACCTAATTTACCTTTAGACGGCAGGGCACGCTTCAATTAGCGCAACCATTTTCGGGGTTCTGGAGCCCCTAAAACAGACAGTAAACCGTTTTTTCTTGTTTTTCTCGTTTATTTAGCATTGTAGTTAATTTTTAATTCAATTTAATTTAATTTAATTGACATACAGTCTTTTATATTAGTTAATTCCATTGGAATTACTTAAACCCTTCCTTTATCATGGAACATTATTCTGAAGATGACGACGCTCAACAATTTAAAGAGGATTTGGATTCCTTTATTCAGGACTCAGTCCAGAAAGCGGTTTCCTCCTCTATTTCGGATTTTTCTAAAACATTTGAAGCTTCTATCAAACGTTTAATATCCTCGGCTACCCCTACCAAAAGGAAAAGAAAGGCTGATAAGGCAGATGTTAACCCTGACTCTCCGTCAAAAAACGTCCCTAATTTACCGTCTACCTCCACTATTTCCTTTCCCATACAGGTCACTAATTTGGGAGATACAGATGAGGATATGGGTGATTCTGAATCTGACAACGACACGGATAAGGATGATCCAGACACAATGATCTGGTCAGGGCCTGTGGAGAAGAGGCGTAAAACTTCTCTTAATGAATTGGGAGAGTCTTCTAAAGCTAAACCAAAAAGTTCCTTACTGGATTTTGCAGGTCAACCGATGTTTGACCCGTCCCTTATCCGTCATCCCAATTCCACTGAATGGACTCCCTGTGACCATGTTTCTGATTATGTTCTCAAAACTCTTCGTCAACCCTTAGACAAATTGGTACGCAATAGACTCAAATCCGAATGCCCTAGACCTTCCCTTCCCAACAACTTTACTAATACTCCTGTCATTGATCCGAATATGATAATGTTCTTCACAAAATTTGGAAAAGACCACAAGAAAGGTGTTGACAGGGCATGGACCAACTGCCAGGACAGGTTGCTTGACCTCTCGGGCCCGCTCACCAGGATTCTAGATTTGGCAGAAGAAGCCAGAATGGAAGGAAAGAAAGTTGACCCAGTCATCCTTTCTAATTGGGCCCAACGGGCGATTTGTCTTCTCGGCAACACAAATGCCTCAATGGCGCAAGAAAGACGCAAAAGTTTGCTTCTAAAAATCGATCCCAAACTTAATACTCTCGCCGCCAAGGAGACGGGTCCAGAATCCAACGGTTTGCTCTCTGGAGATTCTTTTATCAAAGAGCTCAGTAAATATGTGCAAACTTTTACCTCTATGGACAAGGCGCAGTCTTCTATGCAAAAGATTTTTCATTCCCGTGTTTTTGGGAGAGCCGGCAAAGGCAAGGAGCCGCTTTGCCGGCCGATACACCCAGAGAGGTGCGGTCAACCAGACCAGAGGCTCCACTTCCTACCAACAAGAGTACAAACCACAGTTCTACCCTCAAAGGTATCGTTCCTTTAGACGAGGCTTCAGATCCAGAGGTTCGCAGAATTCAGGTAAGCGCTCCTCTTTGTGGTCCATTGTTGGTGGGAGGCCGGACGGCACTATTCATAACAAACTGGCAGTCTTTAACAGCAGATCCATGGGTCCTTCAGACAGTCACAGGCTATCATATAGAACTCTACTCTCCTCCTTTACAACATCATCCTCCAAAACCTCTACATTTTTCCAAACAACAAGACACTCTTCTTTCTCAAGAAATCCATTCTCTAAGTCTCAAGCATGCGATAGAGCCATGTTCCCCTCATCCTTCAGGCTTCACCAGTACCCTTTTTTTGGTCCAAAAAAAGAACAAAAAATTTCGTCCGGTTATAAACCTCAAGTTTTTCAACAAATTTGTGGTTTATCACCATTTCAAGATGGAGACTATTCTCCATCTTCGAGATTCGTTATTAACAAACGATTGGATGGTTCGTTTAGACTTACAAGATGCTTACCTCTCCATTCCAGTTCATCATTCCTTCAGGAAATTTCTACAATTTCAGTGGAAGGACCAATTTTACCGCTTTACGTGTCTTCCTTTTGGCCTCTCTTCTGCTCCTTGGTGCTTCACCAAGGTATTAAAGCCAGTGATAACTCACCTAAGAGCACAAGGGGTTCGGATTATTGTTTACTTAGACGACTTTTTAATTCTTCACCAAGACAGATCTCTACTCACACAACAATTAGATATGTTGGTGTCCCTCCTTCAAAACGTAGGTTTTCTGATAAACAAGTACAAATCCAACCTCATTCCATCCCATCACATGGAATTTTTGGGTTTTCTCATAGACTCTACCAAGGCTACACTTCATCTTCCGGCTCAAAAGATTTCCCACATAAAGAAGGAAATACTTTCGGTTCTCCACAAATCTCAGCTTACAATCAAAGGTCTTGCCCGCATAATCGGCCTTTTAGCATCATCTATTCAAGCCATATTTCCAGGTCCCCTTCACTATCGAGCGCTGCAGCGCCTAAAAATCCGCCATCTCCGCGAAGGTTTCACATACGAGGACCTAATCCGGCTAGATCACGAATCCCGGACCGAACTCCAATGGTGGCTCGACCACCTAGACGCATGGAATGGCCGGGCAATATTCTCTACAGCTCCAGATCTTGTCTTAGAATCCGACGCAAGTCGGACTGGTTGGGGCGCGAGATGTGCTCAGTTCTCGACTGGAGGTTTATGGTCAAAAGAGGAGTCATCTCTGCATATAAACTATTTAGAGATTCTTGCAGGTTCCTTTGCGATCCAAACCTTTGCCAAAGACAGGGCAAGTTGTTCTATTCTCCTCCGGATGGACAACCTTTCAGCAGTTCGATATATAAACCACCTTAGAGGTACTCGGTCAAAACCCCTCGCCTAACTAGCAAAAAGTCTTTGGGAATTTTGCCTTCAGAACCAGATTTCCCTACGAGCAGAATACCTTCCGGGAAACATGAATACGATCGCAGATTGGTGTTCCAGATACCTTCAGGACTCCAGCGATTGGCGTCTTCACCCTTCCATCTTCAACAAGCTTTCTTCCAGATTCGGTCCCTTCTCCGTCGACCTTTTTGCCTCGCGTTTAAACTCTCAACTCCCTCACTTCTACAGTTGGCGGCCAGATCCTTTGGCTTTGGCCACCAATGCTTTTCAACAGGACTGGTCCAATCAAACCAATTATGCGTTTCCTCCCTTCATAATGATTCCCAGAGTTTTGGCACAAGCCCGTCGTCAAGTCACCAAAGTTCTTTTGGTTACCCCCCTCTGGCAGGGTCAGCCTTGGTTTCCCTCAACTCTCGAACTACTTGTAGATTTCCCGGTTCTTCTTCCAATTTTTTCCTCTCTTTTGATCAATCCACAGGGACAACCTCACGATTTGATACTCAATCACACTCTTCAGCTAGTCGCATGGATGGTTTCGGGTCTGCCTGGAGAACCCCAGGAATTTCGCAGGAAGCTGCAAGCTTCATACGTCAAGCCTGGGCTCCCGGCACTACCAAAGCTTACAAGTCAGCCTGGTCAATCTGGAATAATTGGTGTCTGGTCAGGGGTGCCGATCCCGTTTCAGCAGACGTAGTCCTGGTTGTTAACTTTTTAGCTTCCCTGGCAGCCCAGGGCAAGGCATATAGAACAATCAACATGTACAGATCCGCAATTTCCGCGGAACATGACCGAGTCAATAATAAACCGATTGGCGAGCATCCTCTAATTTGTCGACTTTTGAAAGGGATACGCTTTACCAAACCCCCTTTACCGAAATACAATTCCATGTGGGATGTTAATCTTATCTTACAATTCCTTTTATCACTTCCCTCTAATTCCATTTTGTCGCTAAAGTTTCTTTCTGCTAAACTAACTATTCTCCTCTGTCTAGTATCTCTCAAACGTATTTCTGATGTTAGAGCCTTAGATGTAACCTCTGTACAGTATACTCCTCAAGGTGTTTTCTTTCAGGTTAGACGAAGAACAAAAACTAATTTAATGTCTGTTTTTTATCCTTATTTCCAGGATCAGCCTAATTTATGTGTAGGAACATGTTTGAAAGAATATATTTCAAGAACTAGAGATTTGAGAAGGTCCTCCGAAACTCAACTCCTTATCTCATTCAAATCCCCTCATAATCCTGTCACCTCCACTACTTTAGCTCGCTGGGTCAAATGGCTGATGGACCTAGCCGGGATTAACATATCCCTTTTTGGGGCCCATTCCACCAGAGGAGCTATGGCTTCCAAGGCCTATTGGGCAGGATTGAGTTTGGGCGACATTCTCAAATCAGCTGATTGGTCAAATGTCTCAACCTTTAGAACCTTTTATTGTAAGCCTGTTTCCCATGTAGCTAACGCTGTTATTTCTATGCTTTGAACTAGCATAATAGGAGCCTCCGTGCTTGTAATAAAATGGAGATTTTCTTAGTTTTAGTGAAGGAAAGTCTTGATTTTATTAAAACACGGAGGCGAGTATTATCCCACCGCTATTGTTCTTCTGTTTAAACCCTCCCTATATTCTCAGCAGGTACAGCTACCGCAAATAACCAAACATCCTAAGGCGCTTTCTCCTACCCATCAGCATACCTCGATGGACTTACCTGCCTTGACATATGAGAGAACTCTACTTCAAGATCTTCTCATTCCGGATCTGGATCAAAAGACTATTCATATAATATATCGTTTTGAAGCTTTGTTTTCAATTCTATTGGCATGTGCTATTTTATTCCTGATTGTTCCTTTATTCAAAATGGCTTAACTGCTCTCCAAGAAAAGAGGACTTGTTGCTCTCAGCCAATATGTGTATACTTACCTACGATGCCGATTGGTTACTTACTGTATGACATATTTTGTAGTTTTTCCCAGCTGGGCTGCTGGGACTTGTAGTTTATCTTGGCTGCTATTTCAAAATAAAGCAAGAGAAGATAGCATAATACTCGCCTCTGTGTTTTAATAAAATCAAGACTTTCCTTCACTAAAGCTAAGAAAATCTCCATTCTTCCTTCTTTCATTCTCTCTCCTTCCTCTCCGGAGGAACATTTTCTGAATACACTTGATGTTTAAAGAGCTCTTTTCATTTATGTCACCAGGCCTCTGCAGTTCAGGAAAACCGACTCCTTGTTTGTGACTTTTGGACAGCCTGGAAAAGACAAGAAGGTGACTTTTATGACTCTGAGTAGGTGGATTAAGTTGTCAATTTTTCTGGCTTTGCAAGGCTTTTTAGAATATCTTCCAGTTCAGGGATGGTCTACGAGAGGAATGGCCACCTCCTGGGTTGAATTCCAGTGAGTAACAATCTAGGAAATTCCTAGGGTGGCTACTTGGTCCTCAGAGCATACATTTGTCAAGCATTATGGCTTAATAATTTTTCTGTTTTGCATTTGAGTACCAATGTTTTGAACTCTGCATTACCCTTAGTCCATCTTGTCTTTGTCACAAACATTACATCCTGCCCACCTTCCCATCAGTCCTTTGGCAAGGGCTTGGCACCCAGGTTGGGTGCATGGGGCTAGCATTTAAGGATCCTCCTGTTCTTTCTTCCTGTTGGAAGGTGACATCACCTTACTTTGTAATGACTGTCACAAGGACGCAATGGACTAAGGCTAATGAAGATTACCAATAAGTAACCAACGCATCACCACTCTTTCTGAATGTGCGTGGCTCATTCCGCAGGACTAGTTCTTTGTATAATTCCTGGATTTTCAGAAGCCCTTTGATAGCAGCACCCCCACACTGAAAATTGTTTCAGCACCACTGTACAAGGGTCAGTTGTCATGCTCATCTGCAGCGTAAATTTGCATTGAAGTAGTCTAACTCCCCAGGCCTTGTCTTTTGCTCAATTTGCCTTTGTGAGTTTTCTCTCAATCACTGTCGACTTCCTTTGATCTTTCTTTCTTCTTTCACTTCACCTTCGCCTTCAGTGTATCTTTCGGCCCTCTTAAGAGACACACCCCCTTGTAGCCACTTCTATACTTCTGTCACCTAATTATTTTCCTATCCTTTCCCCTGTAACGTTGCTGATCCTAGCTATAGCATCACTATCCAGAATCTGTTCACCTGAGTTATGTTCCTCTTATCCCCACGCATCTAATAATCAGCTCTTGCTCTCCCTCCACCTCTCACGAGACATACTCTGAGGCAGTGTCTCCATCTTGGAGAGACGATCCCTTGCACTTGTGTTGTTCTACTGGCGCTGCCGGCTTGAGCTTTGGTCAGCAGTGGCAAAAGAAGGACTAATGGAAAGTGAACGTATACTGGAGCAACAGAGTGTATGGATTTATAAGAGCTTGATTAAATGAGAAAAAAGAGTTTAGTTGAGAGAAAAAATGCAACCTGGCCCGTACGGGGATCGAACCTGCAACCTTGGCGTTATTAGCACCACGCTCTAGCCAACTGAGCTAACCGGCCATGAGTAATAGAGATATCCTTTTTCCATGAATTGCAGATAGATAGAAGAGTTGGTCTTACTATCGCAATTACTTCATACTTTTCTCCTTCCGCCCACTTTCTGTATTACAATAACAAGAGCTGTGGAGTGCTGCACGCCAGCCTCAGTGCCTCTTCTTTCACTCAATCTCACTGTGTGCTGTGATATCTTTGTAACATCGCTTGTTGCCGGAAAAAAAGGAAAGGATGGATAGTATTTTTATTCTTTTACAACAAAACCCAAAATGCATCGGCTTGCTTGCTCATTAAGTTTACAAGGCCAGCTGCTTTTGAGATATTATAATTATAGTGATTATTCGGCGTTGGAGGTAAGAGAGTTTTTTTTAGGTCTGGCCGTTCCTTCTGCTTCAAATTACTTGAGCTCATGTCAACACAGTAACAACAAAACATAGCCAACGGTTCGTTGCTCAAGCCTTCCCTACTGCGCCTTCCCATGTCTCTCCTGCCGACCACAGTGCAGGAAATCTGAGTTTGCATTTGCGCGAAGAGACGTACAACACAAGAAGGCGCGCTTTCGTGCGCCGGGCACCACCCGGCCTGTGCATTCCTCACTGTCGTGAGATCAGTTTACTCAGCAGAGCATGACGCTGCAATTGGTTAGTAGGGCAGGCCTGACCAGAATAGTATATTTGGGGTCATGTATTTGATTGCATTTTTAAAACAGTAACAGAACTTAACTGCAATGTTTAAATAGGTCTAGACATATTTAAACAGTGTCAATTTAATAGAAGAATTGTGGACAATTCAGAGGGGAGGCACCAATGTTTTTTTTTCCCATTGGGTGGATGCGGCATTAAAGAGTTTGAAGACCACTGGTCTAAGTGGACACTAATACACCTGGATGCTCCTGAATTCCTCGCAACAGATGCCAGCAAACCTGGCTGGAGAGCTACTGTGTTGGACTGATCCTGTCGATTCAAGTGGTCTTTCCTAGAGAGTCGGAGGTCATGGAAATAGATGGAGTTGATGGTAATCTTCAGGGCTTTGAAGTTTTCCCATCATCATCTGTCTCAAAAAAATGTGCTAGTAAACACAAGGAATAAGGTAGCTGTCTTTTACATTAACTAACAGTGAAGCATGCATTCAAAATCCCTCAATGCAATAGCAGAACAATTGGGTTATTGGGCAGAGATCAACCTGTTGCACACGTCGGCAGTACACATCAAGGGCACCGACAATGTGATGGCAGACAGCTGGAGGTTTCCAAATTTGCTGGAGTTGACGTTATCCAGGTCGTTGTTTTGAGAGATATGCCGAGAGTTTGTGAAACCCTTTCTGGATCTCTTTTCAAACAAGGACAATGCTCATCTTTGTCGATTCTGATCCAGGCTTCCGGAACAAGGAGCCTAGGTAGTGGACGTATTGGTGATAAAGTGGCTGAGAAGTCTCCTTTATACATTCCCCCACTTTTTATTGATCCAGATGGTTCTCTTCAAGTCTCAGCAGAGGGGAGGGAACTTTATTCTTGTGGGCCCTTATTGGCCAGAGATGTCATGGTTTCCTCTTCTGAACCCTTGGCTCTTCTACCTCCTTGAGTACTGCTCAAGTGTGTCTCTCTCAGAACGTCGTCCCTGACCTTCTTGCTCCAACTCACTCTATCGCTTTGGAGGTTGAGAAGTCTGGACTGCTAGCAAAGGGTCTTTCCTCTTCCTTAGTGGAGTTAATTCAGCACTCCAGCAGGCCTTCTACTTCGAAGTCTTACTCAAAGAACTGGAAGTCTTTTGAGACGTGATGTTCTGCTCATGATCTTTTGGCTCCTACCTGTAGTTTGTCTGCTATTTTGCATTTTCTTCTGAATGGGTTTCACTTGAATCTCTTTCCACTCTGAAAGCTCATTGCTTTGCGATAAAGGTTTTTAGGGACTTTTCTGTACCTTCGTCGATGTTACAGTCTTTGGTGTCTAGACTGTTGTGATCTTTTGTCAATTGTAAGACCAGTTGAAAAATCCCTTTTCTCCAACTCAGAATCTTCCTACTCTTTTATAGGCTTTGCAATTCTATCTCTTTGAGGATCTGGATACTGTAGACATAAAGATTGTTTCCTATAAAGTTATTTTCCTATTTCCTATCACCTTGCTGAGAACAATTGGGGAGCTGGGAGCCTTAAAATGCTGTCCTCTCTTCATTTGATACTTTGGAAGATGGGGTAACTTTAAGGCCTAGCCTTACCTTTGCTGCAAAGGTTAAGTCTATTTTTGATAGATCTTAGGAAATAATTCTTCCTTCTTTCATTACCTCTCCTTCCTCTCTGGAGGAACATTTTCTGAATACACTTGATGTTTAAAGAGCTCTTTTCATTCATGTCACCAGGCCTCTGCAGTTCAGGAAAACCGACTCCTTGTTTGTGACTTTTGGACAGCCTGGAAAAGACAAGAAGGTGATTTTTTTTTACTCTGAGTAGGTGGATTAAGTTGTCAATTTTTCTGGCTTTGCAAGGCTTTTTAGAATATCTTCCAGTTCAGGGATGGTCTACGAGAGAA
Source organism: Pleurodeles waltl (assembly GCF_031143425.1). Lineage (NCBI taxonomy): Eukaryota > Metazoa > Chordata > Amphibia > Caudata > Salamandridae > Pleurodeles > Pleurodeles waltl. Next base: position 116,865,061 of record NC_090451.1, on the reverse strand, counting down.
ATGGCCACCTCCTGGGTTGAATTCCAGTGAGTAACAATCTAGGAAATTCCTAGGGTGGCTACTTGGTCCTCAGAGCATACATTTGTCAAGCATTATGGCTTAATAATTTTTCTGTTTTGCATTTGAGTACCAATGTTTTGAACTCTGCATTACCCTTAGTCCATCTTGTCTTTGTCACAAACATTACATCCTGCCCACCTTCCCATCAGTCATTTGGCAAGGGCTTGGCACCCAGGTTGGGTGCATGGGGCTTGCATTTAAGGATCCTCCTGTTCTTTCTTCCTGTTGGAAGGTGACATCACCTTACTTTGTAATGACTGTCACAAGAACGCAATGGACTAAGGCTAATGAAGATTACCAATAAGTAACCAACGCATCACCATTCTTTCTGAATGTGCGTGGCTCATTCTGCAGGACTTGTTCTTTGTATGATTCCTGGATTTTCAGAAGCCCTTTGATGGCAGCACCCCCACACTGAAAAGTTTTCAGCACCACTGTACAAGGGTCAGTTGTCATGCTCATCTGCGGCGTAAATTTGCATTGAAGTAATCTAACTCCCCAGGCCTTGTCTTTTGCTCAATTTGCCTTTGTGAGTTTTCTCTCAATCACTGTCAACTTCCTTTGATCTTTCTTTCTTCTTTTACTTCACCTTCGCCTTCAGTGTATCTTTCGGCCCTCTTAAGAGACACACCCCCTTGTAGCCACTTCTATACTTCTGTCACCTAATTATTTTCCTATCCTTTCCCCTGTAACGTTGCTGATCCTAGCTATAGCATCACTATCCAGAATCTGTTCACCTGAGTTATGTTCCTCTTATCCCCACGCATCTAATAATCAGCTCTTGGTCTCCCTCCACCTCTCACGAGACATAGTCTGAGGCAGTGTCTCCATCTTGGAGAGACAATCCCTTGCACTTGTGTTGTTCTACTGGCGCTGCTGGCTTGAGCTTTGGTCAGCAGTGGCAAAAGAAGGACTAATGGAAAGTGAACGTATACTGGAGCAACAGAGTGTATGGATTTATAAGAGCTTGATTAAATGAGAAAAAAAGAGTTTAGTTGAGAGAAAAAATGCAACCTGGCCCGTACGGGATAGAACCCGTGACCTTGGTGTTATTAGCACCACGCTCTAACCAACTGAGCTAACCAGCCATGAGTACTACAGATATCCTTTTTCCAAGAAATGCATATAGATAGAAGAGTTGGTCTCACGATCGCAATTCCTTCATACTTTTCTCCTTCCGCCCCCTGTCTGGATTACAATAACAAGAGCTGTGGAGTGCTGCACGCCAGCCTCAGTGCCTCTTCTTTCACTCAATCTCACTGTGTGCTGTGATATCTTTGTAACATCGCTTGTTGCCAGAAAAAAAGGAAGGGATGGATAGTATTTTTATTCTTTTACAACAAAACCCAAAATGCATCGGCTTGCTTGGTCATTAAGTTTACAAGGCCAGCTGCTTTTGAGATATTATAATTATAGTGGTTATTCGGCGTTGGAGGTAAGAGAGGTTTTTTTAGGTCTGGCCGTTCCTTCTGCTTCAAATTACTTGAGCTCATGTCAACAAAGTAACAACAAAACATAGCCAACGGTTCGATGCTCAAGCCTTCACTACTGCGCCTTCCCATGTCTCTCCTGCCGACCACAGTGCAGGAAATCTGAGTTTGCATTTGCGCGAAGGGACGTACAACACAAGAAGGCGCGCTTTCATGCGCCGGGCACCACCCGGCCTGTGCATTCCTCACTGTCGTGAGATCAGTTTACTCAGCAGAGCATGACGCTGCAATTGGTTAGTAGGGCAGGCCTGACCAGAATAGTATATTTGGGGTCATGTATTTGATTGCATTTTTAAAACAGTAACAGAACTTAACTGCAATGTTTAAATAGGTCTAGACATATTTAAACAGTGTCAATTTAATAGAAGAATTGTGGACAATTCAGAGGGGAGTCACCAATGGTTTTTTTTCCCATTGGGTGGATGCAGCATTAAAGAGTTTGAAGACCACTGGTCTAAGTGGACACTAATACACCTGGATGCTCCTGAATTCCTCGCAACAGATGCCAGCAAACCTGGCTGGAGAGCTACTGTGTTGGACTGATCCTGTCGATTCAAGTGGTCTTTCCTAGAGAGTCGGAGGTCATGGAAATAGATGGAGTTGATGGTAATCTTCAGGGCTTTGAAGTTTTCCCATCATCATCTGTCTCAAAAAAATGTGCTAGTAAAGACAAGGAATAAGGTAGCTGTCTTTTACATTAACCAACAGTGAAGCATGCATTAAAAATCCCTCAATGCAATAGCAGAACAATTGGGTTATTGGGCAGAGATCAACCTGTTGCACACGTCGGCAGTACACATCAAGGGCACCGACAATGTGATGGCAGACAGCTGGAGGTTTCCAAATTTGCTGGAGTTGACGTTATCCAGGTCATTGTTTTGAGAGATATGCCGAGAGTTTGTGAAACCCTTTCTGGATCTCTTTTCAAACAAGGACAATGCTCATCTTTGTCGATTCTGATCCAGGCTTCCGGAACAAGGAGCCTAGGTAGTGGACGTATTGGTGATAAAGTGGCTGAGAAGTCTCCTTTATACATTCCCCCACTTTTTATTGATCCAGATGGTTCTCTTCAAGTCTCCGCAGGGGGGAGGGAACTTTATTCTTGTGGGCCCTTATTGGCCAGAGATGTCATGGTTTCCTCTTCTGAACCCCTGGCTCTTCAACCTCCTTAGGTATTGCTCAAGTGTGTCTCTCTCAGAACGTCGTCCCTGAACTTCTTGCTCCAACTCACTCTATCGCTTTGGAGGTTGAGAAGTCTGGACTGGTAGCAAAGGGTCTTTCCTCTTTCTTAGTGGAGTTAATTCAGCACTCCAGCAGGCCTTCTACTTCGAAGTCTTACTCAAAGAACTGGAAGTCTTTTGAGCCGTGATGTTCTGCTCATGATCTTTTGGCACCTACCTGTAGTTTGTCTGCTATTTTGTATTTTCTTCTGAATGGGTTTCACTTGAATCTCTTTCCACTCTGAAAGCTCATTGCCTTGCGATAAAGGTTTTTAGGGACTTTTCTGTACCTTCGTCGATGTTACAATCTTTGGTGTCTAGACTGTTCTGATCTTTTGTCAATTGTAAGACCAGTTGAAAAATCCCTTTTCTCCAACTCAGAATCTTCCTACTCTTTTATAGGCTTTGCAATTTTATCTCTTTGAGGATCTGGATACTGTAGACTTAAAGATTGTTTCCTATAAAGTTATTTTCCTATTTCCTATCACCTTGCTGAGAACAATTGGGGAGCTGGGAGCCTTAAAATGCTGTCCTCTCTTCATTTGATACTTTGGAAGATGGGGTAACTTTATAGCCTAGCCTTACCTTTGCTGCAAAGGTTAAGTCTATTTTTGATAGATCTTAGGAAATAATTCTTCCTTCTTTCATTCCCTCTCCTTCCTCTCCGGAGGAACATTTGCTGAATACACTTGATGTTTAAAGAGCTCTTTTCATTTATGTCACCAGGCCTCTGCAGTTCAGGAAATCCGACTCCTTGTTTGTGACTTTTGGACAGCCTGGAAAAGACAAGAAGGTGACTTTTATGACTCTGAGTAGGTGGATTAAGTTGTCAATTTTTCTGGCTTTGCAAGGCTTTTTAGAATATCTTCCAGTTCAGGGATGGTCTACGAGAGGAATGGCCACCTCCTGGGTTGAATTCCAGTGAGTAACAATCTAGGAAATTCCTAGGGTGGCTACTTGGTCCTCAGAGCATACATTTGTCAAGCATTATCGCTTAATAATTTTTCTGTTTTGCATTTGAGTACCAATGTTTTGAACTCTGCATTACCCTTAGTCCATCTTGTCCTTGTCACAAACATTACATCCTGCCCACCTTCCCATCAGTCCTTTGGCAAGGGCTTGGCACCCAGGTTGGGTGCATGGGGCTAGCATTTAAGGATCCTCCTGTTCTTTCTTCCTGTTGGAAGGTGACATCACCTTACTTTGTAATGACTGTCACAAGGACGCAATGGACTAAGGCTAATGAAGATTACCAATAAGTAACCAACGCATCACCACTCTTTCTGAATGTGCGTGGCTCATTCCGCAGGACTTGTTCTTTGTATGATTCCTGGATTTTCAGAAGCCCTTTGATGGCAGCACTCCCACACTGAAAATTGTTTCAGCACCACTGGACAAGGGTCAGTTGTCATGCTCATCTGCAGCGTAAATTTGCATTGAATTAGTCCAACTCCCCAGGCCTTGTCTTTTGCTCAATTTGCCTTTGTGAGTTTTCTCTCAATCACTGTCGACTTCCTTTGATCTTTCTTTCTTCTTTCACTTCACCTTCGCCTTCAGTGTATCTTTCAGCCTTCTTAAGAGACACACCCCCTTGTAGCCACTTCTATACTTCTGTCACCTAATTATTTTCCTATCCTTTCCCCTGTAACGTTGCTGATCCTAGCTATAGCATCACTATCCAGAATCTGTTCACCTGAGTTATGTTCCTCTTATCCCCACGCATCTAATAATCAGCTCTTGGTCTCCCTCCACCTCTCACGAGACATAGTCTGAGGCAGTGTCTCCATCTTGGAGAGACAATCCCTTGCACTTGTGTTGTTCTACTGGCGCTGCCGGCTTGAGCTTTGGTCAGCAGTGGTAAAAGAAGGACTAATGGAAAGTGAACATATACTGGAGCAACAGAGTGTATGGATTTATAAGAGCTTGATTAAATGAGAAAAAAAGAGTTTAGTTGAGAGAAAAAATGCAACCTGGCCCATACAGGGATCGAACCTGCGACCTTGGCGTTATTAGCACCACGCTCTAACCAACTGAACTAACCAGCAATGAGTACTTAAGATATCCTTTTTCCATGAAATGCAGATACATAGAAGAGTTGGTCTTACTATCGCAATTCCTTCATACTTTTCTCCTTCCGCCCCCTGTCTGGATTACAATAACAAGAGCTGTGGAGTGCTGCACGCCAGCCTCAGTGCCTCTTCTTTCACTCAATCTCACTGTGTGCTGTGATATCTTTGTAACATCGCTTGTTGCCGGAAAAAAAGGAAAGGATGGATAGTATTTTTATTCTTTTACAACAAAACCCAAAATGCATCGGCTTGCTTGGTCATTAAGTTTACAAGGCCAGCTGCTTTTGAGATATTATAATTATAGTGGTTATTCGGCGTTGGAGGTAAGAGAGTTTTTTTGAGGTCTGGCCGTTCCTTCTGCTTCAAATTACTTGAGCTCATGTCAACAAAGTAACAACAAAACATAGCCAACGGTTCGTTGCTCAAGCCTTCCCTACTGCGCCTACCCATGTCTCTCCTGCCGACCACAGTGCAGGAAATCTGAGTTTGCATTTGCGCGAAGAGACGTACAACACAAGAAGGAGCGCTTTCGTGCGCCGGGCACCACCCGGCCTGTGCATTCCTCACTGTCGTGAGATCAGTTTACTCAGAAGAGCATGACGCTGCAATTGGTTAGTAGGGCAGGCCTGACCAGAATAGTATATTTGGGGTTATGTATTTGATTGCATTTTTAAAACAGTAACAGAACTTAACTGCAATGTTTAAATAGGTCTAGACATATTTAAACAGTGTCAATTTAATAGAAGAATTGTGGACAATTCAGAGGGGAGGCACCAATGTTTTTTTTTCCCATTGGGTGGATGCGGCATTAAAGAGTTTGAAGACCACTGGTCTAAGTGGACACTAATACACCTGGATGCTCCTGAATTCCTCGCAACAGATGCCAGCAAACCTGGCTGGAGAGCTACTGTGTTGGACTGATCCTGTCGATTCAAGTGGTCTTTCCTAGAGAGTCGGAGGTCATGGAAATAGATGGAGTTGATGGTAATCTTCAGGGCTTTGAAGTTTTCCCATCATCATCTGTCTCAGAAAAATGGGCTAGTAAAGACTGAGAATAAGGTAGCTGTCTTTTACATTTACCAACAGTGAAGCATGCATTCAAAATCCCTCAATGCAATAGCAGAACAATTGGGTTATTGGGCAGAGACCAACCTGTTGCACACCTCGGCAGTACACATCAAGGGCACCGACAATGTGATGGCAGACAGGTGGAGGTTTCCAAATTTGCTGGAGTTGACGTTATCCAGGTCGTTGTTTTGAGAGATATGCCGAGAGTTTGTGAAGCCCTTTCTGGATCTCTTTTCAAATAAGGACAATGCTCATCTTTGTCGATTCTGATCCAGGCTTCCGGAACAAGGAGCCTAGGTAGTGGACGTATTGGTGATAAAGTGGCTGAGAAGTCTCCTTTATACATTCCCCCACTTTTTATTGATCCAGATGGTTCTCTTCAAGTCTCAGCAGGGGGGAGGGAAATTTATTCTTGTGGGCCCTTATTGGCCAGAGATGTCATGGTTTCCTCTTCTGAACCCCTGGCTCTTCTACCTCCTTGGGTACTGCTCAAGTGTGTCTCTCTCAGAACGTCGTCGTCCCTGACCTTCTTGCTCCAACTCACTCTATCGCTTTGGAGGTTGAGAAGTCTGGACTGCTAGGAAAAGGTCTTTCCTCTTCCTTAGTGGAGTTAATTCAGCACTCCAGCAGGCCTTCTACTTCGAAGCCTTACTCAAAGAACTGGAAGTCTTTTGAGACGTGATGTTCTGCTCATGATCTTTTGGCACCTACCTGTAGTTTGTCTGCTATTTTGCATTTTTTCTGAATGGATTTCACTTGAATCTCTTTCCACTCTGAAAGCTCATTGCTTTGCGATAAAGGTTTTTAGGGACTTTTCTGTACCTTCGTCGATGTTACAATCTTTGGTGTCTAGAGTGTTCTGATCTTTTGTCAATTGTAAGACCAGTTGAAAAATCCCTTTTCTCCAACTCAGAATCTTTCTACTCTTTTATAGGCTTTGCAATTTTATCTCTTTGAGGATCTGGATACTGTAGACATAAAGATTGTTTCCTATAAAGTTATTTTCCTATTTCCTATCACCTTGCTGAGAACAATTGGGGAGCTGGGAGCCTTAAAATGCTGTCCTCTCTTCATTTGATACTTTGGAAGATGGGGTCACTTTAAGGCCTAGCCTTACCTTTGCTGCAAAGGTTAAGTCTATTTTTGATAGATCTTAGGAAATAATTCTTCCTTCTTTCATTCCCTCTCCTTCCTCTCCGGAGGAACATTTGCTGAATACACTTGATGTTTAAAGAGCTCTTTTCATTTATGTCACCAGGCCTCTGCAGTTCAGGAAAACCGACTCCTTGTTTGTGACTTTTGGACAGCCTGGAAAAGACAAGAAGGGGACTTTTATGACTCTGAGTAGGTGGATTAAGTTTTCAATTTTTCTGGCTTTGCAAGGCTTTTTAGAATATCTTCCAGTTCAGGGATGGTCTACGAGAGGAATGGCCACCTCCTGGGTTGAATTCCAGTGAGTAACAATCTAGGAAATTCCTAGGGTGGCTACTTGGTCCTCAGAGCATACATCTGTCAAGCATTATGGCTTAATAATTTTTCTGTTTTGCATTTGAGTACCAATGTTTTGAACTCTGCATTACCCTTAGTCCATCTTGTCTTTGTCACAAACATTACATCCTGCCCACCTTCCCATCAGTCCTTTGGCAAGGGCTTGGCACCCAGGTTGGGTGCATGGGGCTAGCATTTAAGTCTCCTCATGTTCTTTCTTCCTGTTGGAAGGTGACATCACCTTACTTTGTAATGACTGTCACAAGGACGCAATGGACTAAGGCTAATGAAGATTACCAATAAGTAACCAACGCATCACCACTCTTTCTGAATGTGCGTGGCTCATTCCGCAGGACTTGTTCTTTGTATAATTCCTGGATTTTCGGAAGCCCTTTGATGACAGCACCCCCACACTGAAAATTGTTTCAGCACCACTGTACAAGGGTCAGTTGTCATGCTCATCTGAGGCGTAAATTTGCATTGAAGTAGTCTAACTCCCCAGGCCTTGTCTTTTGCTCAATTTGCCTTTGTGAGTTTTCTCTCAATCACTGTCGACTTCCTTTGATCTTTCTTTCTTCTCTCACTTCACCTTCGCCTTCAGTGTATCTTTCGGACCTCTTAAGAGACACTCCCCCTTGTAGCCACTTCTATACTTCTGTCACCTAATTATTTTCCTATCCTTTCCCCTGTAACGTTGCTGATCCTAGCTATAGCATCACTATCCAGAATCTGTTCACCTGAGTTATGTTCCTCTTATCCCCACGCATCTAATAATCAGCTCTTGGTCTCCCTCCACCTCTCACGAGACATAGTCTGAGGCAGTGTCTCCATCTTGGAGAGACAATCCCTTGCACTTGTTTTGTTCTACTGGCGCTGCCGGCTTGAGCTTTGGTCAGCAGTGGCAAAAGAAGGACTAATGGAAAGTGAACGTATACTGGAGCAACAGAGTGTATGGATTTATAAGAGCTTGATTAAATGAGAAAAAAAGAGTTTAGTTGAGAGAAAAAATGCAACCTGGCCCGTACGGGGATTGAACCCGTGACCTTGGCGTTATTAGCACCACGCTCTAACCAACTGAGCTAACCTGCCATGAGTACTACAGATATCCTTTTTCCATGAGATGCAGATAGATAGAAGAGTGGTCTCACGATCGCAATTCCTTCATACTTTTCTCCTTCCGCCCCCTGTCTGGATTACAATAACAAGAGCTGTGGAGTGCTGCACGCCAGCCTCAGTGCCTCTTCTTTCACTCAATCTCACTGTGTGCTGTGATATCTTTGTAACATCGCTTGTTGCCGGAAAAAAAGGAAAGGATGGATAGTTTTTTTATTCTTTTACAACAAAACCCAAAATGCATCGGCTTGCTTGCTCATTAAGTTTACAAGGCCAGCTGCTTTTGAGATATTATAATTATAGTGGTTATTCGGCGTTGGAGGTAAGAGAGTTTTTTTTAGGTCTGGCCGTTCCTTCTGCTTCAAATTACTTGAGCTCATGTCAACAAAGTAACAACAAAACATAGCCAACGGTTCGATGCTCAAGCCTTCCCTACTGCGCCTTCCCATGTATCTCCTGCCGACCACAGTGCAGGAAATCTGAGTTTGCATTTGCGCAAAGAGACGTACAACACAAGAAGGCGCGCTTTCGTGCGCCGGGCACCACCCGGCCTGTGCATTCCTCACTGTCGTGAGATCAGTTTACTCAGCACAGCATGACGCTGCAATTGGTTAGTAGGGCAGGCCTGACCAGAATAGTATATTTGGGGTCATGTATTTGATTGCATTTTTAAAACATTAACAGAACTTAACTGCAATGTTTAAATAGGTCTAGACATATTTAAACAGTGTCAATTTAATAGAAGAATTGTGGACAATTCAGAGGGGAGGCAGCAATGTTTTTTTTTCCCATTGGGTGGATGCGGCATTAAAGAGTTTGAAGACCACTGGTCTAAGTGGACACTAATACACCTGGATGCTCCTGAATTCCTCGCAACAAATGCCAGCAAACCTGGCTGTAGAGCTACTGTGTTGGACTGATCCTGTCGATTCAAGTGGTCTTTCCTAGAGAGTCGGAGGTCATGGAAATAGATGGAGTTGATGGTAATCTTCAGGGCTTTGAAGTTTTCCCATCATCATCTGTCTCAAAAAAATGTGCTAGTAAAGACAGAGAATAAGGTCGCTGTCTTTTACATTAACCAAGAGTGAAGCAGGCATTCAAAATCCCTCAATGCAATAGCAGAACAATTGGGTTATTGAGCAGAGACCAACCTGTTGCATACGTCGGCAGTACTCATCAAGGGCACCGACAATGTGATGGCAGACAGCTGGAGGTTTCCAAATTTGCTGGAGTTGACGTTATCCAGGTCGTTGTTTTGAGAGATATGCCGAGAGTTTGTGAAACCCTTTCTGGATCTCTTTTCAAACAAGGACAATGCTCATCTTTGTCGATTCTGATCCAGGCTTCCGGAACAAGGAGTGTAGGTAGTGGACGTATTGGTGATAAAGTGGCTGAGAAGTCTCCTTTATACATTCCCCCACTTTTTATTGATCCAGATGGTTCTCTTCAAGTCTCAGCAGGGGGGAGGGAACTTTATTCTTGTGGGCCCTTATTGCCCAGAGATGTCATGGTTTCCTCTTCTGAACCCCTGGCTCTTCTACCTCCTTGGGTACTGCTCAAGTGTGTCTCTCTCAGAACGTCGTCCCTGACCTTCTTGCTCCAACTCACTCCATCGCTTTGGAGGTTGAGAAGTCTGGACTGCTAGCAAAGGGTCTTTCCTCTTCCTTAGTGGAGTTAATTCAGCACTCCAGCAGGCCTTCTACTTCGAAGTCTTACTCAAAGAACTGGAAGTCTTTTGAGCCGTGATGTTCTGCTCATGATCTTTTGGCACCTACCTGTAGTTTGTCTGCTATTTTGCATTTTCTTCTGAATGGGTTTCACTTGAATCTCTTTCCACTCTGAAAGCTCATTGCTTTGCGATAAAGGTTTTTAGGGACTTTTCTGTACCTTCGTCGATGTTACAATCTTTGGTGTCTAGACTGTTCTGATCTTTTGTCAATTGTAAGACCAGTTGAAAAATCCCTTTTCTCCAACTCAGAATCTTCCTACTCTTTTATAGGCTTTGCAATATTATCTCTTTGAGGATCTGGATACTGTAGACATAAAGATTGTTTCCTATAAAGTTATTTTCCTTTTTCCTATCACCTTGCTGAGAACAATTGGGGAGCTGGGAGCCTTAAAATGCTGTCCTCTCTTCATTTGATACTTTGGAAGATGGGGTAAATTTAAGGCCTAGCCTTACCTTTGCTGCAAAGGTTAAGTCTATTTTTGATAGATCTTAGGAAATAATTCTTCCTTCTTTCATTCCCTCTCCTTCCTCTCCGGAGGAACATTTGCTGAATACACTTGATGTTTAAAGAGCTCTTTTCATTTATGTCACCAGGCCTCTGCAGTTCAGGAAAACCGACTCCTTGTTAGTGACTTTTCGACAGCCTGGAAAAGACAAGAAGGTGACTTTTATGACTCTGAGTAGGTGGATTAAGTTGTCAATTTTTCTGGCTTTGCAAGGCTTTTTAGAATATCTTCCAGTTCAGGGATGGTCTACGAGAGGAATGGCCACCTCCTGGGTTGAATTAAAGTGAGTAACAATCTAGGAAATTCCTAGGGTGGCTACTTGGTCCTCAGAGCATACATTTGTCAAGCATTATGGCTTAATAATTTTTCTGTTTTGCATTTCAGTACCAATGTTTTGAACTCTGCATTACCCTTAGTCCATCTTGTCTATGTCCCAAACATTACATCCTGCCCACCTTCCCATCACTCCTTTCGCAAGAGCTTGGCACCCAGGTTGGGTGCATGGGGCTAGCATTTCAGGATCCTCCTGTTCTTTCTTCCTGTTGGAAGGTGACATCACCTTACTTTGTAATGACTGTCACAAGGACGCAATGGACTAAGGCTAATGAAGATTACCAATAAGTAACCAACGCATCACCATTCTTTCTGAATGTGCGTGGCTCATTCCGCAGGACTTGTTCTTTGTATGATTCCTGGATTTTCAGAAGCCCTTTGATGGCAGCACCCCCACACTGAAAATTGTTTCAGCACCACTGTACAAGGGTCAGTTGTCATGCTCATCTGCAGGGTAGATTTGCATTGAAGTAGTCTAACTCCCCAGGCCTTGTCTTTTGCTCAATTTGCCTTTGTGAGTTTTCTCTCAATCACTGTCGACTTCCTTTGATCTTTCTTGCTTCTTTTACTTCACCTTCGCCTTCAGTGTATCTTTCGGCCCTCTTAAGAGACACACCCACTTGTAGCCACTTCTATACTTCTGTCACCTAATTATTTTCCTATCGTTTCCCCTGTAACGTTGCTGATCCTAGCTATAGCATCACTATCCAGAATCTGTTCACCTGAGTTATGTTCCTCTTATCCCCACGCATCTAATAATCAGCTCTTGGTCTCCCTCCACCTCTCACGAGACATAGTCTGAGGCAGTGTCTCCATCTTGGAGAGACAATCCCTTGCACTTGTGTTGTTCTACTGGCGCTGCCGGCTTGAGCTTTGGTCAGCAGTGGCAAAAGAAGGACTAATGGAAAGTGAACGTATACTGGGGCAACAGAGTGTATGGATTTATAAGAGCTTGATTAAATGAGAAAAAAAGAGTTTAGTTGAGAGAAAAAATGCAACCTGGCCCGTACGGGGATTGAACCCGTGACCTTGGCGTTATTAGCACCACGCTCTAACCAACTGAGCTAACCTGCCATGAGTACTACAGATATCCTTTTTCCATGAGATGCAGATAGATAGAAGAGTTGGTCTCACGATCGCAATTCCTTCATACTTTTCTCCTTCCGCCCCCTGTCTGGATTACAATAACAAGAGCTGTGGAGTGCTGCACGCCAGCCTCAGTGCCTCTTCTTTCACTCAATCTCACTGTGTGCTGTGATATCTTTGTAACATCGCTTGTTGCCGGAAAAAAAGGAAAGGATGGATAGTTTTTTTATTCTTTTACAACAAAACCCAAAATGCATCGGCTTGCTTGCTCATTAAGTTTACAAGGCCAGCTGCTTTTGAGATATTATAATTATAGTGGTTATTCGGCGTTGGAGGTAAGAGAGTTTTTTTTAGGTCTGGCCGTTCCTTCTGCTTCAAATTACTTGAGCTCATGTCAACAAAGTAACAACAAAACATAGCCAACGGTTCGATGCTCAAGCCTTCCCTACTGCGCCTTCCCATGTATCTCCTGCCGACCACAGTGCAGGAAATCTGAGTTTGCATTTGCGCAAAGAGACGTACAACACAAGAAGGCGTGCTTTCGTGCGCCGGGCACCACCCGGCCTGTGCATTCCTCACTGTCGTGAGATCAGTTTACTCAGTAGAGCATGACGCTGCAATTGGTTAGTAGGGCAGGCCTGACCAGAATAGTATATTTGGGGTCATGTATTTGATTGCATTTTTAAAACAGTAACAGAACTTAACTGCAATGTTGAAATAGGTCTAGACATATTTAAACAGTGTCAATTTAATAGAAGAATTGTGGACAATTCAGAGGGGAGGCACCAATGTTTTTTTTTCCCATTGGGTGGATGCGGCATTAAAGAGTTTGAAGACCACTGGTCTAAGTGGACACTAATATACCTGGATGCTCCTGAATCCTCGCAACAGATGCCAGCAAACCTGGCTGGAGAGCTACTGTGTTGGACTGATCCTGTCGATTCAAGTGGTCTTTCCTAGAGAGTCGGAGGTCATGGAAATAGATGGAGTTGATGGTAATCTTCAGGGCTTTGAAGTTTTCCCATCATCATCTGTCTCAAAAAAATGTGCTAGTAAAGACAGAGAATGAGATAGCTGTCTTTTACATTAACCAACAGTGAAGCATGCATTCAAAATCCCTCAATGCAATAGCAGAACAATTGGGTTATTGGGCAGAGATCAACCTGTTGCACACGTCGGCAGTACACATCAAGGGCACCGACAATGTGATGGCATACAGCTGGAGGTTTCCAAATTTGCTGGAGTTGACGTTATCCAGGTCGTTGTTTTGAGAGATATGCCGAGAGTTTGTGAAACCCTTTCTGGATCTCTTTTCAAACAATGACAATGCTCATCTTTGTCGATTCTGATCCAGGCTTCCGGAACAAGGAGCCTAGGTAGTGGACGTATTTTGTGATAAAGTGGCTGAGAAGTCTCCTTTATACATTCCCCCCCTTTTTATTGATCCAGATGGTTCTCTTCAAGTCTCAGCAGGGGGAGGGAAATTTATTCTTGTGGGCCCTTATTGGCCAGAGATGTCATGGTTTCCTCTTCTGAACCCCTGGCCCTTCTACCTCCTTGAGTACTGCTCAAGTGTGTCTCTCTCAGAACGTCGTCCCTGACCTTCTTGCTCCAACTCACTCTATCGCTTTGGAGGTTGAGAAGTCTGGACTGCTAGCAAAGGGTCTTTCCTCTTCCTTAGTGGAGTTAATTCAGCACTCCAGCAGGCCTTCTACTTCGAAGTCTTACTCAAAGAACTGGAAGTCTTTTGAGACGTGATGTTCTGCTCATGATCTTTTGGCACCTACCTGTAGTTTGTCTGCTATTTTGCATTTTCTTCTGAATGGGTTTCACTTGAATCTCTTTCCACTCTGAAAGCTCATTGCTTTGCGATAAAGGTTTTTAGGGACTTTTCTGTACCTTTGTCGATGTTACAATCTTTGGTGTCTAGACTGTTCTGATCTTTTGTCAATTGTAAGACCAGTTGAAAAATCCCTTTTCTCCAACTCAGAATCTTCCTACTCTTTTATAGGCTTTGCAATTTTATCTCTTTGAGGATCTGGATACTGTAGACATAAAGATTGTTTCCTATAAAGTTATTTTCCTATTTCCTATCACCTTGCTGAGAACAATTGGGGAGCTGGGAGCCTTAAAATGCTGTCCTCTCTTCATTTGATACTTTGGAAGATGGGGTAACTTTAAGGCCTAGCCTTACCTTTGCTGCAAAGGTTAAGTCTATTTTTGATAGATCTTAGGAAATAATTCTTCCTTCTTTCATTCCCTCTCCTTCCTCTCCGGAGGAACATTTGCTGAATACACTTGATGTTTAAAGAGCTCTTTTCATTTATGTCACCAGGCCTCTGCAGTTCAGGAAAACCGACTCCTTGTTTGTGACTTTTGGACAGCCTGGAAAAGACAAGAAGGTGACTTTTATGACTCTGAGTAGGTGGATTAAGTTGTCAATTTTTCTGGCTTTGCAAGGCTTTTTAGAATATCTTCCAGTTCAGGGATGGTCTACGAGAGGAATGGCCACCTCCTGGGTTGAATTCCAGTGAGTAACAATCTAGGAAATTCCTAGGGTGGCTACTTGGTCATCAGAGCATACATTTATCAAGCATTATGGCTTAATAATTTTTCTGTTTTGCATTTCAGTACCAATGTTTTGAACTCTGCATTACCCTCAGTCCATCTTGTCTTTGTCACAAACATTACATCCTGCCCACCTTCCCATCAATCCTTTGGCAAGGGCTTGGCACCCAGGTTGGGTGCATGGGGCTAGCATTTAAGGATCCTCCTGTTCTTTCTTCCTGTTGGAAGTTGACATCACCTTACTTTGTAATGACTGTCACAAAGACGCAATGGACTAAGGCTAATGAAGATTACCAATGAGTAACCAACGCATCACCATTCTTTCTGAATGTGCGTGGCTCATTCCGCAGGACTTGTTCTTTGTATGATTCCTGGATTTTCAGAAGCCCTTTGATGGCAGGACCCCCACACTGAAAATTGTTTCAGCACCACTGTACAAGGGTCAGTTGTCATGCTCATCTGCGGCGTAAATTTGCATTGAAGTAGTCTAACTCCCCAGGCCTTGTCTTTTGCTCAATTTGCCTTTGTGAGTTTTCTCTCAATCACTGTCGACTTCCTTTGATCTTTCTTTATTCTTTTACTTCACCTTCGCCTTCAGTGTATCTTTCGGCCCTCTTAAGAGACACACCCCCTTGTAGCCACTTCTATACTTCTGTCACCTAATTATTTTCCTATCCTTTCCCCTGTAACGTTGCTGATCCTAGCTATAGCATCACTTTCCAGAATCTGTTCACCTGAGTTATGTTCCTCTTATCCCCACGCATCTAATAATCAGCTCTTGGTCTCCCTCCACCTCTCACGAGACATAGTCTGAGGCAGTGTCTCCATCTTGGAGAGACAATCCCTTGCACTTGTGTTGTTCTACTGGCACTGCCGGCTTGAGCTTTGGTGAGCAGTGGCAAAAGAAGGACTAATGGAAAGTGAACGTATACTGGAGCAACAGAGTGTATGGATTTATAAGAGCTTGATTAAATGAGAAAAAAAGAGTTTAGTTGAGAGAAAAAATGCAACCTGGCCCGTACGGGGATCGAACCCCCGACCTTGGCATTATTAGCACCACGCTCTAACCAACTGAGCTAACCGGCCATGAGTACTATGGATATCCTTTTTCCATGAAATGCAGATAGATAGAAGAGTTGGTCTCACTATCGCAATTCCTTCATACTTTTCTCCTTCCGCCCCCTGTCTGGATTACAATAACAAGAGATGTGGAGTGCTGCACGCCAACCTCAATGCCTCTTCTTTCACTCAATCTCACTGTGTGCTGTGATATCTTTGTAACATCGCTTGTTGCCGGAAAAAAAGGAAAGGATGGATAGTATTTTTATTCTTTTACAACAAAACCCAAAATGCATCAGCTTGCTTTTTCATTAAGTTTACAAGGCCAGCTGCTTTTGAGATATTATAATTATAGTGGTTATTCCGCGTTGGAGGTAAGAGAGTTTTTTTTAGGTCTGGCCGATCCTTCTGCTTCAAATTACTTGAGCTCATGTCAACAAAGTAACAACAAAACATAGCCAATGGTTCGATGCTCAAGCCTTCCCTACTGCGCCTTCCCATGTCTCTCCTGCCGACCACAGTGCAGGAAATCTGAGTTTGCATTTGCGCGAAGAGACGTACAACACAAGAAGGCGCGCTTTCGTGCGCCGTGCACCACCCGGCCTGTGCATTCCTCACTGTCGTGAGATCAGTTTACTCAGCAGAGCATGACGCTGCAATTGGTTAGTAGGGCAGGCCTTACCAGAATAGTATATTTGGGGTCATGTATTTGATTGCATTTTTAAAACAGTAACAGAACTTAACTGCAATGTTTAAATAGGTCTAGACATATTTAAACAGTGTCAATTTAATAGAAGAATTGTGGACAATTCAGAGGGGAGGCACCAATGTTTTTTTTTCCCATTGGGTGGATGCGGCATTAAAGAGTTTGAAGACCACTGGTCTAAGTGGACACTAATACACCTGGATGCTCCTGAATTCCTCGCAACAGATGCCAGCAAACCTGGCTGGAGAGCTACTGTGTTGGACTGATCCTGTCGATTCAAGTGGTCTTTCCTAGAGAGTCGGAGGTCATGGAAATAGATGGAGTTGATGGTAATCTTCAGGGCTTTGAAGTTTTCCCATCATCATCTGTCTCAAAAAAATGTGCTAGTAAAGACAGAGAATAAGGTAGCTGTCTTTTACATTAACCAACAGTGAAGCATGCATTCAAAATCCCTCAATGCAATAGCAGAACAATTGGGTTATTGGGCAGAGATCAACCTGTTGCTCACGTCGGCAGTACACATCAAGGGCACCGACAATGTGATGGCAGACAGCTGGAGGTTTCCAAATTTGCTGGAGTTGACGTTATCCAGGTCGTTGTTTTGAGAGATATGCCGAGAGTTTGTGAAACCCTTTCTGGATCTCTTTTCAAACAAGGCCAATGCTCATCTTTGTCGATTCTGATCCAGGCTTCCGGAACAAGGAGCCTAGGTAGTGGACGTATTGGTGATAAAGTGGCTGAGAAGTCTCCTTTATACATTCCCCCACTTTTTATTGATCCAGATGGTTCTCTTCAAGTCTCAGCAGGGGGGAGGGAACTTTATTCTTGTGGGCCCTTATTGGCCAGAGATGTCATGGTTTCCTCTTCTGAACCCCTGGCTCTTCTACCTCCTTGGGTACTGCTCAAGTGTGTCTCTCTCAGAACGTCGTCCCTGACCTTGTTGCTCCAACTAACTCTATCGCATTGGAGGTTGAGAAGTCTGGACTGCTAGCAAAGGGTCTTTCCTCTTCCTTAGTGGAGTTAATTCAGCACTCCAGCAGGCCTTCTACTTCGAAGTCTTACTCAAAGAACTGGAAGTCTTTTGAGACGTGATGTTCTGCTCATGATCTTTTGGCACCTACCTGTAGTTTGTCTTCTGAATGGGTTTCACTTGAATCTCTTTCCACTCTGAAAGCTCATTGCTTTGCGATAAAGGTTTTTAGGGACTTTTCTGTACCTTCGTCGATGTTACAATCTTTGGTGTCTAGACTGTTCTGATCTTTTGACAATTGTAAGACCAGTTGAAAAATTCCTTTTCTCCAACTCAGAATCTTCCTACTCTTTTATAGGCTTTGCAATTTTATCTCTTTGAGGATCTGGATACTGTAGACATAAAGATTGTTTACTGTAAAGTTATTTTCCTATTTCCTATCACCTTGCTGAGAACAATTGGGGAGCTGGGAGCCTTAAAATGCTGTCCTCTCTTCATTTGATACTTTGGAAGATGGGTTAACTTTAAGGCCTAGCCTTACCTTTGCTGCAAAGGTTAAGTCTATTTTTGATAGATCTTAGGAAATAATTCTTCCTTCTTTCATTCCCTCTCCTTCCTCTCCGGAGGAACATTTGCTGAATACACTTGATGTTTAAAGAGCTCTTTTCATTTATGTCACCAGGCCTCTGCAGTTCAGGAAAACCGACTCCTTGTTTGTGACTTTTGGACAGCCTGGAAAAGACAAGAAGGTGACTTTTATGACTCTGAGTAGGTGGATTAAGTTGTCAATTTTTCTGGCTTTGCAAGGCTTTTTAGAATATATTCCAGTTCAGGGATGGTCTACGAGAGGAATGGCCACCTCCTGGGTTGAATTCCAGTGAGTAACAATCTAGGAAATTCCTAGGGTGGCTACTTGGTCCTCAGAGCATACATTTGTCAAGCATTATGGCTTAATAATTTTTCTGTTTTGCATTTCAGTACCAATGTTTTGAACTCTGCATTACCCTCAGTCCATCTTGTCTTTGTCACAAACATTACATCCTGCCCACCTTCCCATCAATCCTTTGGCAAGGGCTTGGCACCCAGGTTGGGTGCATGGGGCTAGCATTTAAGGATCCTCCTGTTCTTTCTTCCTGTTGGAAGGTGACATCACCTTACTTTGTAATGACTGTCACAAGGACGCAATGGACTAAGGCTAATGAAGATTACCAATAAGTAACCAACGCATCACCATTCTTTCTGAATGTGCGTGGCTCATTCCGCAGGACTTGTTCTTTGTATGATTCCAGGATTTTCAGAAGCCCTTTGATGGCAGCACCCCCACACTGAAAATAGTTTCAGCACCACTGTACAAGGGTCAGTTGTCATGCTCATCTGCGGCGTAAATTTGCATTGAAGTAGTCTAACTCCCCAGGCCTTGTCTTTTGCTCAATTTGCCTTTGTGAGTTTTCTCTCAATCACTGTCGACTTCCTTTGATCTTTCTTTCTTCTTTTACTTCACCTTCGCCTTCAGTGTATCTTTCGGCCCTCTTAAGAGACACACCCCCTTGTAGCCACTTCTATACTTCTGTCACCTAATTATTTTCCTATCCTTTCCCCTGTAACGTTGCTGATCCTAGCTAAAGCATCACTATCCAGAATCGGTTCACCTGAGTTATGTTCCTCTTATCCCCACGCATCTAATAATCAGCTCTTGGTCTCCCTCCACCTCTCACGAGACTTAGTCTGAGGCAGTGTCTCCATCTTGGAGAGACAATCCCTTGCACTTGTGTTGTTCTACTGGCGCTGCCGGCTTGAGCTTTGGTCAGCAGTGGCAAAAGAAGGACTAATGGAAAGTGAACGTATACTGGAGCAACAGAGTGTATGGATTTATAAGAGCTTGATTAAATGAGAAAAAAAGAGTTTAGTTGAGAGAAAAAATGCAACCTGACCCGTACGGGGATCGAACCCGCAACCTTGGCATTATTAGCACCACGCTCTAACCAACTGAGCTAACCGGCCATGGGTACTAAAGATATCCTTTTTCCATGAAATGCAGATACATAGAAGAGTTGGTCTTACTATCGCCATTCCTTCATACTTTTCTACTTCCGCCCCCTGTCTGGATTACAATAACAAGAGCTGTGGAGTGCTGCACGCCAGCCTCAGTGCCTCTTCTTTCACTCAATCTCACTGTGTGCTGTGATATCTTTGGAACATCGCTTGTTGCCGGAGAAAAAGGAAAGGATGGATAGTATTTTTATACTTTTACAACAAAACCCAAAATGCATCGGCTTGCTTGGTCATTAAGTTTACAAGGCCAGCTGCTTTTGAGATATTATAATTATAGTGGTTATTCGGTGTTGGAGGTAAGAGAGTTTTTTTTAGGTCTGGCCGTTTCTTCTGCTTCAAATTACTTGAGCTCATGTCACCAAAGTAACAACAAAACATAGCCAACGGTTCGTTGCTCAAGCCTTCCCTACTGCGCCTTCCCATGTCTCTCCTGCCGACCACAGTGCAGGAAATCTGAGTTTGCATTTGCACGAAGAGACGTACAACACAAGAAGGCGCGCTTTCGTGCGCCGGGCACCACCCGGCCTGTGCATTCCTCACTGTCGTGAGATCAGTTTACTCAGCAGAGCATGACGCTGCAATTGGTTAGTAGGGCCTGCCTGACCAGAATAGTATATTTGGAGTCATGTATTTGATTGCATTTTTAAAACAGTAACAGAACTTAACTGCAATGTTTAAATAGGTCTAGACATATTTAAACAGTGTCAATTTAATAGAAGAATTGTGGACAATTCAGAGGGGCGGCACCAATGTTTTTTTTTCCCATTGGGTGGATGTGGCATTAAAGAGTTTGAGGACCACTGGTCTAAGTGGACACTAATACACCTGGATGCTCCTGAATTCCTCGCAACAGATGCCAGCAAACCTGGCTGCAGAGCTACTGTGTTGGACTGATCCTGTCGATTCAAGTGGTCTTTCCTAGAGAGTCGGAGGTCATGGAAATAGATGGAGTTGATGGTAATCTTCAGGGCTTTGAAGTTTTCCCATCATCATCTGTCTCAAAAAAATGTGCTAGTAAAGACAGAGAATAAGGTAGCTGTCTTTTACATTAACCAACAGTGAAGCATGCATTCAAAATCCCTCAATGCAATAGCAGAACAATTGGGTTATTGGGCAGAGATCAACCTGTTGCACACGTCGGCAGTACACATCAAGGGCACCGACAATGTGATGGCAGACAGCTGGAGGTTTCCAAATTTGCTGGAGCTGACGGTATCCAGGTCATTGTTTTGAGAGATATGCCGAGAGTTTGTGAAACCCTTTCTGGATCTCTTTTCAAACAAGGACAATGCTCATCTTTGTCGATTCTGATCCAGGCTTCTGGAACAAGGAGCCTAGGTAGTGGACGTATTGGTGATAAAGTGGCTGAGAAGTCTCCTTTATACATTCCCCCACTTTTTATTGATCCAGATGGCTCTCTTCAAGTCTCAGCAGGGGGGAGGGAACTTTATTCTTGTGGGCCCTTATTGGCCAGAGATGTCATGGTTTCCTCTTCTGAACCCTGGCTCTTCTACCTCCTTGGGTACTGCTCAAGTGTGTCTCTCTCAGAACGTCGTCCCTGACCTTCTTGCTCCAACTCACTCTATCGCCTTGGAGGTTGAGAAGTCTGGACTGCTAGCAAAGGGTCTTTCCTCTTCCTTAGTGGAGTTAATTCAGCACTCCAGCAGGCCTTCTACTTCGAAGTGTTACTCAAAGAACTGGAAGTCTTTTGAGACGTGATGTTCTGCTCATGATCTTTTGGCACCTACCTGTAGTTTGTCTGCTATTTTGCATTTTCTTTTGAATGGGTTTCACTTGAATCTCTTTCCACTCTGAAAGCTCATTGCTTTGCGATAAAGGGTTTTAGGGACTTTTCTGTACCTTCGTCGATGTTACAATCTTTGGTGTCTAGACTGTTCTGATCTTTTGTCAATTGTAAGACCAGTTGAAAAATCCCTTTTCTCCAACTCAGAATCTTCCTACTCTTTTATAGGCTTTGCAATTTTATCTCTTTCAGGATCTGGATGCTCTAGACTTAAAGATTGTTTCCTATAAAGTTATTTTCCTATTTCCTATCACCTTGCTGAGAACAATTGGGGAGCTGGGAGTCTTAAAATGCTGTCCTCTCTTCATTTGATACTTTGGAAGATGGGGTAACTTTAAGGCCTAGCCTTCCCTTTACTGCAAAGGTTAAGTCTATTTTTGATAGATCTTAGGAAATAATTCTTCCTTCTTTCATTCCCTCTCCTTCCTCTCCGGAGGAACATTTGCTGAATACACTTGATGTTTAAAGAGCTCTTTTCATTTATGTCACCAGGCCTCTGCAGTTCAGGAAAACCGACTCCTTGTTAGTGACTTTTCGACAGCCTGGAAAAGACAAGAAGGTGACTTTTATGACTCTGAGTAGGTGGATTAAGTTGTCAATTTTTCTGGCTTTGCAAGGCTTTTTAGAATATCTTCCAGTTCAGGGATGGTCTACGAGAGGAATGGCCACCTCCTGGGTTGAATTAAAGTGAGTAACAATCTAGGAAATTCCTAGGGTGGCTACTTGGTCCTCAGAGCATACATTTGTCAAGCATTATGGCTTAATAATTTTTCTGTTTTGCATTTCAGTACCAATGTTTTGAACTCTGCATTACCCTTAGTCCATCTTGTCTATGTCCCAAACATTACATCCTGCCCACCTTCCCATCACTCCTTTCGCAAGAGCTTGGCACCCAGGTTGGGTGCATGGGGCTAGCATTTCAGGATCCTCCTGTTCTTTCTTCCTGTTGGAAGGTGACATCACCTTACTTTGTAATGACTGTCACAAGGACGCAATGGACTAAGGCTAATGAAGATTACCAATAAGTAACCAACGCATCACCATTCTTTCTGAATGTGCGTGGCTCATTCCGCAGGACTTGTTCTTTGTATGATTCCTGGATTTTCAGAAGCCCTTTGATGGCAGCACCCCCACACTGAAAATTGTTTCAGCACCACTGTACAAGGGTCAGTTGTCATGCTCATCTGCAGGGTAGATTTGCATTGAAGTAGTCTAACTCCCCAGGCCTTGTCTTTTGCTCAATTTGCCTTTGTGAGTTTTCTCTCAATCACTGTCGACTTCCTTTGATCTTTCTTGCTTCTTTTACTTCACCTTCGCCTTCAGTGTATCTTTCGGCCCTCTTAAGAGACACACCCACTTGTAGCCACTTCTATACTTCTGTCACCTAATTATTTTCCTATCGTTTCCCCTGTAACGTTGCTGATCCTAGCTATAGCATCACTATCCAGAATCTGTTCACCTGAGTTATGTTCCTCTTATCCCCACGCATCTAATAATCAGCTCTTGGTCTCCCTCCACCTCTCACGAGACATAGTCTGAGGCAGTGTCTCCATCTTGGAGAGACAATCCCTTGCACTTGTGTTGTTCTACTGGCGCTGCCGGCTTGAGCTTTGGTCAGCAGTGGCAAAAGAAGGACTAATGGAAAGTGAACGTATACTGGGGCAACAGAGTGTATGGATTTATAAGAGCTTGATTAAATGAGAAAAAAAGAGTTTAGTTGAGAGAAAAAATGCAACCTGGCCCGTACGGGGATTGAACCCGTGACCTTGGCGTTATTAGCACCACGCTCTAACCAACTGAGCTAACCTGCCATGAGTACTACAGATATCCTTTTTCCATGAGATGCAGATAGATAGAAGAGTTGGTCTCACGATCGCAATTCCTTCATACTTTTCTCCTTCCGCCCCCTGTCTGGATTACAATAACAAGAGCTGTGGAGTGCTGCACGCCAGCCTCAGTGCCTCTTCTTTCACTCAATCTCACTGTGTGCTGTGATATCTTTGTAACATCGCTTGTTGCCGGAAAAAAAGGAAAGGATGGATAGTTTTTTTATTCTTTTACAACAAAACCCAAAATGCATCGGCTTGCTTGCTCATTAAGTTTACAAGGCCAGCTGCTTTTGAGATATTATAATTATAGTGGTTATTCGGCGTTGGAGGTAAGAGAGTTTTTTTTAGGTCTGGCCGTTCCTTCTGCTTCAAATTACTTGAGCTCATGTCAACAAAGTAACAACAAAACATAGCCAACGGTTCGATGCTCAAGCCTTCCCTACTGCGCCTTCCCATGTATCTCCTGCCGACCACAGTGCAGGAAATCTGAGTTTGCATTTGCGCAAAGAGACGTACAACACAAGAAGGCGTGCTTTCGTGCGCCGGGCACCACCCGGCCTGTGCATTCCTCACTGTCGTGAGATCAGTTTACTCAGTAGAGCATGACGCTGCAATTGGTTAGTAGGGCAGGCCTGACCAGAATAGTATATTTGGGGTCATGTATTTGATTGCATTTTTAAAACAGTAACAGAACTTAACTGCAATGTTGAAATAGGTCTAGACATATTTAAACAGTGTCAATTTAATAGAAGAATTGTGGACAATTCAGAGGGGAGGCACCAATGTTTTTTTTTCCCATTGGGTGGATGCGGCATTAAAGAGTTTGAAGACCACTGGTCTAAGTGGACACTAATATACCTGGATGCTCCTGAATCCTCGCAACAGATGCCAGCAAACCTGGCTGGAGAGCTACTGTGTTGGACTGATCCTGTCGATTCAAGTGGTCTTTCCTAGAGAGTCGGAGGTCATGGAAATAGATGGAGTTGATGGTAATCTTCAGGGCTTTGAAGTTTTCCCATCATCATCTGTCTCAAAAAAATGTGCTAGTAAAGACAGAGAATGAGATAGCTGTCTTTTACATTAACCAACAGTGAAGCATGCATTCAAAATCCCTCAATGCAATAGCAGAACAATTGGGTTATTGGGCAGAGATCAACCTGTTGCACACGTCGGCAGTACACATCAAGGGCACCGACAATGTGATGGCATACAGCTGGAGGTTTCCAAATTTGCTGGAGTTGACGTTATCCAGGTCGTTGTTTTGAGAGATATGCCGAGAGTTTGTGAAACCCTTTCTGGATCTCTTTTCAAACAATGACAATGCTCATCTTTGTCGATTCTGATCCAGGCTTCCGGAACAAGGAGCCTAGGTAGTGGACGTATTTTGTGATAAAGTGGCTGAGAAGTCTCCTTTATACATTCCCCCCCTTTTTATTGATCCAGATGGTTCTCTTCAAGTCTCAGCAGGGGGAGGGAAATTTATTCTTGTGGGCCCTTATTGGCCAGAGATGTCATGGTTTCCTCTTCTGAACCCCTGGCCCTTCTACCTCCTTGAGTACTGCTCAAGTGTGTCTCTCTCAGAACGTCGTCCCTGACCTTCTTGCTCCAACTCACTCTATCGCTTTGGAGGTTGAGAAGTCTGGACTGCTAGCAAAGGGTCTTTCCTCTTCCTTAGTGGAGTTAATTCAGCACTCCAGCAGGCCTTCTACTTCGAAGTCTTACTCAAAGAACTGGAAGTCTTTTGAGACGTGATGTTCTGCTCATGATCTTTTGGCACCTACCTGTAGTTTGTCTGCTATTTTGCATTTTCTTCTGAATGGGTTTCACTTGAATCTCTTTCCACTCTGAAAGCTCATTGCTTTGCGATAAAGGTTTTTAGGGACTTTTCTGTACCTTTGTCGATGTTACAATCTTTGGTGTCTAGACTGTTCTGATCTTTTGTCAATTGTAAGACCAGTTGAAAAATCCCTTTTCTCCAACTCAGAATCTTCCTACTCTTTTATAGGCTTTGCAATTTTATCTCTTTGAGGATCTGGATACTGTAGACATAAAGATTGTTTCCTATAAAGTTATTTTCCTATTTCCTATCACCTTGCTGAGAACAATTGGGGAGCTGGGAGCCTTAAAATGCTGTCCTCTCTTCATTTGATACTTTGGAAGATGGGGTAACTTTAAGGCCTAGCCTTACCTTTGCTGCAAAGGTTAAGTCTATTTTTGATAGATCTTAGGAAATAATTCTTCCTTCTTTCATTCCCTCTCCTTCCTCTCCGGAGGAACATTTGCTGAATACACTTGATGTTTAAAGAGCTCTTTTCATTTATGTCACCAGGCCTCTGCAGTTCAGGAAAACCGACTCCTTGTTTGTGACTTTTGGACAGCCTGGAAAAGACAAGAAGGTGACTTTTATGACTCTGAGTAGGTGGATTAAGTTGTCAATTTTTCTGGCTTTGCAAGGCTTTTTAGAATATCTTCCAGTTCAGGGATGGTCTACGAGAGGAATGGCCACCTCCTGGGTTGAATTCCAGTGAGTAACAATCTAGGAAATTCCTAGGGTGGCTACTTGGTCATCAGAGCATACATTTATCAAGCATTATGGCTTAATAATTTTTCTGTTTTGCATTTCAGTACCAATGTTTTGAACTCTGCATTACCCTCAGTCCATCTTGTCTTTGTCACAAACATTACATCCTGCCCACCTTCCCATCAATCCTTTGGCAAGGGCTTGGCACCCAGGTTGGGTGCATGGGGCTAGCATTTAAGGATCCTCCTGTTCTTTCTTCCTGTTGGAAGTTGACATCACCTTACTTTGTAATGACTGTCACAAAGACGCAATGGACTAAGGCTAATGAAGATTACCAATGAGTAACCAACGCATCACCATTCTTTCTGAATGTGCGTGGCTCATTCCGCAGGACTTGTTCTTTGTATGATTCCTGGATTTTCAGAAGCCCTTTGATGGCAGGACCCCCACACTGAAAATTGTTTCAGCACCACTGTACAAGGGTCAGTTGTCATGCTCATCTGCGGCGTAAATTTGCATTGAAGTAGTCTAACTCCCCAGGCCTTGTCTTTTGCTCAATTTGCCTTTGTGAGTTTTCTCTCAATCACTGTCGACTTCCTTTGATCTTTCTTTATTCTTTTACTTCACCTTCGCCTTCAGTGTATCTTTCGGCCCTCTTAAGAGACACACCCCCTTGTAGCCACTTCTATACTTCTGTCACCTAATTATTTTCCTATCCTTTCCCCTGTAACGTTGCTGATCCTAGCTATAGCATCACTTTCCAGAATCTGTTCACCTGAGTTATGTTCCTCTTATCCCCACGCATCTAATAATCAGCTCTTGGTCTCCCTCCACCTCTCACGAGACATAGTCTGAGGCAGTGTCTCCATCTTGGAGAGACAATCCCTTGCACTTGTGTTGTTCTACTGGCACTGCCGGCTTGAGCTTTGGTGAGCAGTGGCAAAAGAAGGACTAATGGAAAGTGAACGTATACTGGAGCAACAGAGTGTATGGATTTATAAGAGCTTGATTAAATGAGAAAAAAAGAGTTTAGTTGAGAGAAAAAATGCAACCTGGCCCGTACGGGGATCGAACCCCCGACCTTGGCATTATTAGCACCACGCTCTAACCAACTGAGCTAACCGGCCATGAGTACTATGGATATCCTTTTTCCATGAAATGCAGATAGATAGAAGAGTTGGTCTCACTATCGCAATTCCTTCATACTTTTCTCCTTCCGCCCCCTGTCTGGATTACAATAACAAGAGATGTGGAGTGCTGCACGCCAACCTCAATGCCTCTTCTTTCACTCAATCTCACTGTGTGCTGTGATATCTTTGTAACATCGCTTGTTGCCGGAAAAAAAGGAAAGGATGGATAGTATTTTTATTCTTTTACAACAAAACCCAAAATGCATCAGCTTGCTTTTTCATTAAGTTTACAAGGCCAGCTGCTTTTGAGATATTATAATTATAGTGGTTATTCCGCGTTGGAGGTAAGAGAGTTTTTTTTAGGTCTGGCCGATCCTTCTGCTTCAAATTACTTGAGCTCATGTCAACAAAGTAACAACAAAACATAGCCAATGGTTCGATGCTCAAGCCTTCCCTACTGCGCCTTCCCATGTCTCTCCTGCCGACCACAGTGCAGGAAATCTGAGTTTGCATTTGCGCGAAGAGACGTACAACACAAGAAGGCGCGCTTTCGTGCGCCGTGCACCACCCGGCCTGTGCATTCCTCACTGTCGTGAGATCAGTTTACTCAGCAGAGCATGACGCTGCAATTGGTTAGTAGGGCAGGCCTTACCAGAATAGTATATTTGGGGTCATGTATTTGATTGCATTTTTAAAACAGTAACAGAACTTAACTGCAATGTTTAAATAGGTCTAGACATATTTAAACAGTGTCAATTTAATAGAAGAATTGTGGACAATTCAGAGGGGAGGCACCAATGTTTTTTTTTCCCATTGGGTGGATGCGGCATTAAAGAGTTTGAAGACCACTGGTCTAAGTGGACACTAATACACCTGGATGCTCCTGAATTCCTCGCAACAGATGCCAGCAAACCTGGCTGGAGAGCTACTGTGTTGGACTGATCCTGTCGATTCAAGTGGTCTTTCCTAGAGAGTCGGAGGTCATGGAAATAGATGGAGTTGATGGTAATCTTCAGGGCTTTGAAGTTTTCCCATCATCATCTGTCTCAAAAAAATGTGCTAGTAAAGACAGAGAATAAGGTAGCTGTCTTTTACATTAACCAACAGTGAAGCATGCATTCAAAATCCCTCAATGCAATAGCAGAACAATTGGGTTATTGGGCAGAGATCAACCTGTTGCTCACGTCGGCAGTACACATCAAGGGCACCGACAATGTGATGGCAGACAGCTGGAGGTTTCCAAATTTGCTGGAGTTGACGTTATCCAGGTCGTTGTTTTGAGAGATATGCCGAGAGTTTGTGAAACCCTTTCTGGATCTCTTTTCAAACAAGGCCAATGCTCATCTTTGTCGATTCTGATCCAGGCTTCCGGAACAAGGAGCCTAGGTAGTGGACGTATTGGTGATAAAGTGGCTGAGAAGTCTCCTTTATACATTCCCCCACTTTTTATTGATCCAGATGGTTCTCTTCAAGTCTCAGCAGGGGGGAGGGAACTTTATTCTTGTGGGCCCTTATTGGCCAGAGATGTCATGGTTTCCTCTTCTGAACCCCTGGCTCTTCTACCTCCTTGGGTACTGCTCAAGTGTGTCTCTCTCAGAACGTCGTCCCTGACCTTGTTGCTCCAACTAACTCTATCGCATTGGAGGTTGAGAAGTCTGGACTGCTAGCAAAGGGTCTTTCCTCTTCCTTAGTGGAGTTAATTCAGCACTCCAGCAGGCCTTCTACTTCGAAGTCTTACTCAAAGAACTGGAAGTCTTTTGAGACGTGATGTTCTGCTCATGATCTTTTGGCACCTACCTGTAGTTTGTCTTCTGAATGGGTTTCACTTGAATCTCTTTCCACTCTGAAAGCTCATTGCTTTGCGATAAAGGTTTTTAGGGACTTTTCTGTACCTTCGTCGATGTTACAATCTTTGGTGTCTAGACTGTTCTGATCTTTTGACAATTGTAAGACCAGTTGAAAAATCCCTTTTCTCCAACTCAGAATCTTCCTACTCTTTTATAGGCTTTGCAATTTTATCTCTTTGAGGATCTGGATACTGTAGACATAAAGATTGTTTACTGTAAAGTTATTTTCCTATTTCCTATCACCTTGCTGAGAACAATTGGGGAGCTGGGAGCCTTAAAATGCTGTCCTCTCTTCATTTGATACTTTGGAAGATGGGTTAACTTTAAGGCCTAGCCTTACCTTTGCTGCAAAGGTTAAGTCTATTTTTGATAGATCTTAGGAAATAATTCTTCCTTCTTTCATTCCCTCTCCTTCCTCTCCGGAGGAACATTTGCTGAATACACTTGATGTTTAAAGAGCTCTTTTCATTTATGTCACCAGGCCTCTGCAGTTCAGGAAAACCGACTCCTTGTTTGTGACTTTTGGACAGCCTGGAAAAGACAAGAAGGTGACTTTTATGACTCTGAGTAGGTGGATTAAGTTGTCAATTTTTCTGGCTTTGCAAGGCTTTTTAGAATATATTCCAGTTCAGGGATGGTCTACGAGAGGAATGGCCACCTCCTGGGTTGAATTCCAGTGAGTAACAATCTAGGAAATTCCTAGGGTGGCTACTTGGTCCTCAGAGCATACATTTGTCAAGCATTATGGCTTAATAATTTTTCTGTTTTGCATTTCAGTACCAATGTTTTGAACTCTGCATTACCCTCAGTCCATCTTGTCTTTGTCACAAACATTACATCCTGCCCACCTTCCCATCAATCCTTTGGCAAGGGCTTGGCACCCAGGTTGGGTGCATGGGGCTAGCATTTAAGGATCCTCCTGTTCTTTCTTCCTGTTGGAAGGTGACATCACCTTACTTTGTAATGACTGTCACAAGGACGCAATGGACTAAGGCTAATGAAGATTACCAATAAGTAACCAACGCATCACCATTCTTTCTGAATGTGCGTGGCTCATTCCGCAGGACTTGTTCTTTGTATGATTCCAGGATTTTCAGAAGCCCTTTGATGGCAGCACCCCCACACTGAAAATAGTTTCAGCACCACTGTACAAGGGTCAGTTGTCATGCTCATCTGCGGCGTAAATTTGCATTGAAGTAGTCTAACTCCCCAGGCCTTGTCTTTTGCTCAATTTGCCTTTGTGAGTTTTCTCTCAATCACTGTCGACTTCCTTTGATCTTTCTTTCTTCTTTTACTTCACCTTCGCCTTCAGTGTATCTTTCGGCCCTCTTAAGAGACACACCCCCTTGTAGCCACTTCTATACTTCTGTCACCTAATTATTTTCCTATCCTTTCCCCTGTAACGTTGCTGATCCTAGCTAAAGCATCACTATCCAGAATCGGTTCACCTGAGTTATGTTCCTCTTATCCCCACGCATCTAATAATCAGCTCTTGGTCTCCCTCCACCTCTCACGAGACTTAGTCTGAGGCAGTGTCTCCATCTTGGAGAGACAATCCCTTGCACTTGTGTTGTTCTACTGGCGCTGCCGGCTTGAGCTTTGGTCAGCAGTGGCAAAAGAAGGACTAATGGAAAGTGAACGTATACTGGAGCAACAGAGTGTATGGATTTATAAGAGCTTGATTAAATGAGAAAAAAAGAGTTTAGTTGAGAGAAAAAATGCAACCTGACCCGTACGGGGATCGAACCCGCAACCTTGGCATTATTAGCACCACGCTCTAACCAACTGAGCTAACCGGCCATGGGTACTAAAGATATCCTTTTTCCATGAAATGCAGATACATAGAAGAGTTGGTCTTACTATCGCCATTCCTTCATACTTTTCTACTTCCGCCCCCTGTCTGGATTACAATAACAAGAGCTGTGGAGTGCTGCACGCCAGCCTCAGTGCCTCTTCTTTCACTCAATCTCACTGTGTGCTGTGATATCTTTGGAACATCGCTTGTTGCCGGAGAAAAAGGAAAGGATGGATAGTATTTTTATACTTTTACAACAAAACCCAAAATGCATCGGCTTGCTTGGTCATTAAGTTTACAAGGCCAGCTGCTTTTGAGATATTATAATTATAGTGGTTATTCGGTGTTGGAGGTAAGAGAGTTTTTTTTAGGTCTGGCCGTTTCTTCTGCTTCAAATTACTTGAGCTCATGTCACCAAAGTAACAACAAAACATAGCCAACGGTTCGTTGCTCAAGCCTTCCCTACTGCGCCTTCCCATGTCTCTCCTGCCGACCACAGTGCAGGAAATCTGAGTTTGCATTTGCACGAAGAGACGTACAACACAAGAAGGCGCGCTTTCGTGCGCCGGGCACCACCCGGCCTGTGCATTCCTCACTGTCGTGAGATCAGTTTACTCAGCAGAGCATGACGCTGCAATTGGTTAGTAGGGCCTGCCTGACCAGAATAGTATATTTGGAGTCATGTATTTGATTGCATTTTTAAAACAGTAACAGAACTTAACTGCAATGTTTAAATAGGTCTAGACATATTTAAACAGTGTCAATTTAATAGAAGAATTGTGGACAATTCAGAGGGGCGGCACCAATGTTTTTTTTTCCCATTGGGTGGATGTGGCATTAAAGAGTTTGAGGACCACTGGTCTAAGTGGACACTAATACACCTGGATGCTCCTGAATTCCTCGCAACAGATGCCAGCAAACCTGGCTGCAGAGCTACTGTGTTGGACTGATCCTGTCGATTCAAGTGGTCTTTCCTAGAGAGTCGGAGGTCATGGAAATAGATGGAGTTGATGGTAATCTTCAGGGCTTTGAAGTTTTCCCATCATCATCTGTCTCAAAAAAATGTGCTAGTAAAGACAGAGAATAAGGTAGCTGTCTTTTACATTAACCAACAGTGAAGCATGCATTCAAAATCCCTCAATGCAATAGCAGAACAATTGGGTTATTGGGCAGAGATCAACCTGTTGCACACGTCGGCAGTACACATCAAGGGCACCGACAATGTGATGGCAGACAGCTGGAGGTTTCCAAATTTGCTGGAGCTGACGGTATCCAGGTCATTGTTTTGAGAGATATGCCGAGAGTTTGTGAAACCCTTTCTGGATCTCTTTTCAAACAAGGACAATGCTCATCTTTGTCGATTCTGATCCAGGCTTCTGGAACAAGGAGCCTAGGTAGTGGACGTATTGGTGATAAAGTGGCTGAGAAGTCTCCTTTATACATTCCCCCACTTTTTATTGATCCAGATGGCTCTCTTCAAGTCTCAGCAGGGGGGAGGGAACTTTATTCTTGTGGGCCCTTATTGGCCAGAGATGTCATGGTTTCCTCTTCTGAACCCTGGCTCTTCTACCTCCTTGGGTACTGCTCAAGTGTGTCTCTCTCAGAACGTCGTCCCTGACCTTCTTGCTCCAACTCACTCTATCGCCTTGGAGGTTGAGAAGTCTGGACTGCTAGCAAAGGGTCTTTCCTCTTCCTTAGTGGAGTTAATTCAGCACTCCAGCAGGCCTTCTACTTCGAAGTGTTACTCAAAGAACTGGAAGTCTTTTGAGACGTGATGTTCTGCTCATGATCTTTTGGCACCTACCTGTAGTTTGTCTGCTATTTTGCATTTTCTTTTGAATGGGTTTCACTTGAATCTCTTTCCACTCTGAAAGCTCATTGCTTTGCGATAAAGGGTTTTAGGGACTTTTCTGTACCTTCGTCGATGTTACAATCTTTGGTGTCTAGACTGTTCTGATCTTTTGTCAATTGTAAGACCAGTTGAAAAATCCCTTTTCTCCAACTCAGAATCTTCCTACTCTTTTATAGGCTTTGCAATTTTATCTCTTTCAGGATCTGGATGCTCTAGACTTAAAGATTGTTTCCTATAAAGTTATTTTCCTATTTCCTATCACCTTGCTGAGAACAATTGGGGAGCTGGGAGTCTTAAAATGCTGTCCTCTCTTCATTTGATACTTTGGAAGATGGGGTAACTTTAAGGCCTAGCCTTCCCTTTACTGCAAAGGTTAAGTCTATTTTTGATAGATCTTAGGAAATAATTCTTCCTTCTTTCATTCCCTCTCCTTCCTCTCCGGAGGAACATTTGCTGAATACACTTGATGTTTAAAGAGCTCTTTTCATTTATGTCACCAGGCCTCTGCAGTTCAGGAAAACCGACTCCTTGTTTGTGACTTTTGGACAGCCTGGAAAAGACAAGAAGGTGACTTTTATGACTCTGAGTAGGTGGATTAAGTTGTCAGTTTTTCTGGCTTTGCAAGGCTTTTTAGAATATCTTCCAGTTCAGGGATGGTCTACGAGAGGAATGGCCACCTCCTGGTTTGAATTCCAGTGAGTAACAATCTAGGAAATTCCTAGGGTGGCTACTTGGTCCTCAGAGCATACATTTGTCAAGCATTATGGCTCAATAATTTTTCTGTTTTTCATTTGAGTACCAATGTTTTGAACTCTGTATTACCCTGAGTCCATCTTGTCTTTGTCACAAACATTACATCCTGCCCACCTTCCCATCAGTCCTTTGGCAAGGGCTTGGCACCCAGGTTGGGTGCATGGGGCTAGCATTTAAGGATCCTCCTGTTCTTTCTTCCTGTTGGAAGGTGACATCACCTTACTTTGTAATGACTGTCACAAGGATGCAATGGACTAAGGCTAATGAAGATTACCAATAAGTAACCAACGCATCACCACTCTTTCTGAATGTGCGTGGCTCATTCCGCAGGACTTGTTCTTTGTATAATTCCTGGATTTTCAGAAGCCCTTTGATGGCAGCACCCCCACACTGAAAATTGTTTCAGCACCACTATACAAGGGTCAGTTGTCATGCTCATATGCGGCGTAATTTTGCATTGAAGTAGTCTAACTCCCCAGGCCTTGTCTTTTGCTCAATTTGCCTTTGTGAGTTTTCTGTCAATCACTGTCGACTTCCTTTGATTTTTCTTTCTTCTTTCACTTCACCTTCGACTTCAGTGTATCTTTCGGCCCTCTTAAGAGACACACCCCCTTTTAGCCACTTCTATACTTCTGTCACCTAATTATTTTCCTATCCTTTCCCCTGTAACGTTGCTGATCCTAGCTATAGCATCACTATCCAGAATCTGTTCACCTGAGTTATGTTCCTCTTATCCCCACGCATCTAATAATCAGCTCTTGGTCTCCCTCCACCTCTCACGAGACTTAGTCTGAGGCAGTGTCTCCATCTTGGAGAGACAATCCCTTGCACTTGTGTTGTTCTACTGGCGCTGCCGGCTTGAGCTTTGGTCAGCAGTGGCAAAAGAAGGACTAATGGAAAGTGAACGTATACTGGAGCAACAGAGTGTATGGATTTATAAGAGCTTGATTAAATGAGAAAAAAAGAGTTTAGTTGAGAGAAAAAATGCAACCTGACCCGTACGGGGATCGAACCCGCAACCTTGGCATTATTAGCACCACGCTCTAACCAACTGAGCTAACCGGCCATGGGTACTAAAGATATCCTTTTTCCATGAAATGCAGATACATAGAAGAGTTGGTCTTACTATCGCCATTCCTTCATACTTTTCTACTTCCGCCCCCTGTCTGGATTACAATAACAAGAGCTGTGGAGTGCTGCACGCCAGCCTCAGTGCCTCTTCTTTCACTCAATCTCACTGTGTGCTGTGATATCTTTGGAACATCGCTTGTTGCCGGAGAAAAAGGAAAGGATGGATAGTATTTTTATACTTTTACAACAAAACCCAAAATGCATCGGCTTGCTTGGTCATTAAGTTTACAAGGCCAGCTGCTTTTGAGATATTATAATTATAGTGGTTATTCGGTGTTGGAGGTAAGAGAGTTTTTTTTAGGTCTGGCCGTTTCTTCTGCTTCAAATTACTTGAGCTCATGTCACCAAAGTAACAACAAAACATAGCCAACGGTTCGTTGCTCAAGCCTTCCCTACTGCGCCTTCCCATGTCTCTCCTGCCGACCACAGTGCAGGAAATCTGAGTTTGCATTTGCACGAAGAGACGTACAACACAAGAAGGCGCGCTTTCGTGCGCCGGGCACCACCCGGCCTGTGCATTCCTCACTGTCGTGAGATCAGTTTACTCAGCAGAGCATGACGCTGCAATTGGTTAGTAGGGCCTGCCTGACCAGAATAGTATATTTGGAGTCATGTATTTGATTGCATTTTTAAAACAGTAACAGAACTTAACTGCAATGTTTAAATAGGTCTAGACATATTTAAACAGTGTCAATTTAATAGAAGAATTGTGGACAATTCAGAGGGGCGGCACCAATGTTTTTTTTTCCCATTGGGTGGATGTGGCATTAAAGAGTTTGAGGACCACTGGTCTAAGTGGACACTAATACACCTGGATGCTCCTGAATTCCTCGCAACAGATGCCAGCAAACCTGGCTGCAGAGCTACTGTGTTGGACTGATCCTGTCGATTCAAGTGGTCTTTCCTAGAGAGTCGGAGGTCATGGAAATAGATGGAGTTGATGGTAATCTTCAGGGCTTTGAAGTTTTCCCATCATCATCTGTCTCAAAAAAATGTGCTAGTAAAGACAGAGAATAAGGTAGCTGTCTTTTACATTAACCAACAGTGAAGCATGCATTCAAAATCCCTCAATGCAATAGCAGAACAATTGGGTTATTGGGCAGAGATCAACCTGTTGCACACGTCGGCAGTACACATCAAGGGCACCGACAATGTGATGGCAGACAGCTGGAGGTTTCCAAATTTGCTGGAGCTGACGGTATCCAGGTCATTGTTTTGAGAGATATGCCGAGAGTTTGTGAAACCCTTTCTGGATCTCTTTTCAAACAAGGACAATGCTCATCTTTGTCGATTCTGATCCAGGCTTCTGGAACAAGGAGCCTAGGTAGTGGACGTATTGGTGATAAAGTGGCTGAGAAGTCTCCTTTATACATTCCCCCACTTTTTATTGATCCAGATGGCTCTCTTCAAGTCTCAGCAGGGGGGTGGGAACTTTATTCTTGTGGGCCCTTATTGGCCAGAGATGTCATGGTTTCCTCTTCTGAACCCTGGCTCTTCTACCTCCTTGGGTACTGCTCAAGTGTGTCTCTCTCAGAACGTCGTCCCTGACCTTCTTGCTCCAACTCACTCTATCGCCTTGGAGGTTGAGAAGTCTGGACTGCTAGCAAAGGGTCTTTCCTCTTCCTTAGTGGAGTTAATTCAGCACTCCAGCAGGCCTTCTACTTCGAAGTGTTACTCAAAGAACTGGAAGTCTTTTGAGACGTGATGTTCTGCTCATGATCTTTTGGCACCTACCTGTAGTTTGTCTGCTATTTTGCATTTTCTTTTGAATGGGTTTCACTTGAATCTCTTTCCACTCTGAAAGCTCATTGCTTTGCGATAAAGGGTTTTAGGGACTTTTCTGTACCTTCGTCGATGTTACAATCTTTGGTGTCTAGACTGTTCTGATCTTTTGTCAATTGTAAGACCAGTTGAAAAATCCCTTTTCTCCAACTCAGAATCTTCCTACTCTTTTATAGGCTTTGCAATTTTATCTCTTTCAGGATCTGGATGCTCTAGACTTAAAGATTGTTTCCTATAAAGTTATTTTCCTATTTCCTATCACCTTGCTGAGAACAATTGGGGAGCTGGGAGTCTTAAAATGCTGTCCTCTCTTCATTTGATACTTTGGAAGATGGGGTAACTTTAAGGCCTAGCCTTCCCTTTACTGCAAAGGTTAAGTCTATTTTTGATAGATCTTAGGAAATAATTCTTCCTTCTTTCATTCCCTCTCCTTCCTCTCCGGAGGAACATTTGCTGAATACACTTGATGTTTAAAGAGCTCTTTTCATTTATGTCACCAGGCCTCTGCAGTTCAGGAAAACCGACTCCTTGTTTGTGACTTTTGGACAGCCTGGAAAAGACAAGAAGGTGACTTTTATGACTCTGAGTAGGTGGATTAAGTTGTCAGTTTTTCTGGCTTTGCAAGGCTTTTTAGAATATCTTCCAGTTCAGGGATGGTCTACGAGAGGAATGGCCACCTCCTGGTTTGAATTCCAGTGAGTAACAATCTAGGAAATTCCTAGGGTGGCTACTTGGTCCTCAGAGCATACATTTGTCAAGCATTATGGCTCAATAATTTTTCTGTTTTTCATTTGAGTACCAATGTTTTGAACTCTGTATTACCCTGAGTCCATCTTGTCTTTGTCACAAACATTACATCCTGCCCACCTTCCCATCAGTCCTTTGGCAAGGGCTTGGCACCCAGGTTGGGTGCATGGGGCTAGCATTTAAGGATCCTCCTGTTCTTTCTTCCTGTTGGAAGGTGACATCACCTTACTTTGTAATGACTGTCACAAGGATGCAATGGACTAAGGCTAATGAAGATTACCAATAAGTAACCAACGCATCACCACTCTTTCTGAATGTGCGTGGCTCATTCCGCAGGACTTGTTCTTTGTATAATTCCTGGATTTTCAGAAGCCCTTTGATGGCAGCACCCCCACACTGAAAATTGTTTCAGCACCACTATACAAGGGTCAGTTGTCATGCTCATATGCGGCGTAATTTTGCATTGAAGTAGTCTAACTCCCCAGGCCTTGTCTTTTGCTCAATTTGCCTTTGTGAGTTTTCTGTCAATCACTGTCGACTTCCTTTGATTTTTCTTTCTTCTTTCACTTCACCTTCGACTTCAGTGTATCTTTCGGCCCTCTTAAGAGACACACCCCCTTTTAGCCACTTCTATACTTCTGTCACCTAATTATTTTCCTATCCTTTCCCCTGTAACGTTGCTGATCCTAGCTATAGCATCACTATCCAGAATCTGTTCACCTGAGTTATGTTCCTCTTATCCCCACGCATCTAATAATCAGCTCTTGGTCTCCCTCCACCTCTCACGAGACTTAGTCTGAGGCAGTGTCTCCATCTTGGAGAGACAATCCCTTGCACTTGTGTTGTTCTACTGGCGCTGCCGGCTTGAGCTTTGGTCAGCAGTGGCAAAAGAAGGACTAATGGAAAGTGAACGTATACTGGAGCAACAGAGTGTATGGATTTATAAGAGCTTGATTAAATGAGAAAAAAAGAGTTTAGTTGAGAGAAAAAATGCAACCTGACCCGTACGGGGATCGAACCCGCAACCTTGGCATTATTAGCACCACGCTCTAACCAACTGAGCTAACCGGCCATGGGTACTAAAGATATCCTTTTTCCATGAAATGCAGATACATAGAAGAGTTGGTCTTACTATCGCCATTCCTTCATACTTTTCTACTTCCGCCCCCTGTCTGGATTACAATAACAAGAGCTGTGGAGTGCTGCACGCCAGCCTCAGTGCCTCTTCTTTCACTCAATCTCACTGTGTGCTGTGATATCTTTGGAACATCGCTTGTTGCCGGAGAAAAAGGAAAGGATGGATAGTATTTTTATACTTTTACAACAAAACCCAAAATGCATCGGCTTGCTTGGTCATTAAGTTTACAAGGCCAGCTGCTTTTGAGATATTATAATTATAGTGGTTATTCGGTGTTGGAGGTAAGAGAGTTTTTTTTAGGTCTGGCCGTTTCTTCTGCTTCAAATTACTTGAGCTCATGTCACCAAAGTAACAACAAAACATAGCCAACGGTTCGTTGCTCAAGCCTTCCCTACTGCGCCTTCCCATGTCTCTCCTGCCGACCACAGTGCAGGAAATCTGAGTTTGCATTTGCACGAAGAGACGTACAACACAAGAAGGCGCGCTTTCGTGCGCCGGGCACCACCCGGCCTGTGCATTCCTCACTGTCGTGAGATCAGTTTACTCAGCAGAGCATGACGCTGCAATTGGTTAGTAGGGCCTGCCTGACCAGAATAGTATATTTGGAGTCATGTATTTGATTGCATTTTTAAAACAGTAACAGAACTTAACTGCAATGTTTAAATAGGTCTAGACATATTTAAACAGTGTCAATTTAATAGAAGAATTGTGGACAATTCAGAGGGGCGGCACCAATGTTTTTTTTTCCCATTGGGTGGATGTGGCATTAAAGAGTTTGAGGACCACTGGTCTAAGTGGACACTAATACACCTGGATGCTCCTGAATTCCTCGCAACAGATGCCAGCAAACCTGGCTGCAGAGCTACTGTGTTGGACTGATCCTGTCGATTCAAGTGGTCTTTCCTAGAGAGTCGGAGGTCATGGAAATAGATGGAGTTGATGGTAATCTTCAGGGCTTTGAAGTTTTCCCATCATCATCTGTCTCAAAAAAATGTGCTAGTAAAGACAGAGAATAAGGTAGCTGTCTTTTACATTAACCAACAGTGAAGCATGCATTCAAAATCCCTCAATGCAATAGCAGAACAATTGGGTTATTGGGCAGAGATCAACCTGTTGCACACGTCGGCAGTACACATCAAGGGCACCGACAATGTGATGGCAGACAGCTGGAGGTTTCCAAATTTGCTGGAGCTGACGGTATCCAGGTCATTGTTTTGAGAGATATGCCGAGAGTTTGTGAAACCCTTTCTGGATCTCTTTTCAAACAAGGACAATGCTCATCTTTGTCGATTCTGATCCAGGCTTCTGGAACAAGGAGCCTAGGTAGTGGACGTATTGGTGATAAAGTGGCTGAGAAGTCTCCTTTATACATTCCCCCACTTTTTATTGATCCAGATGGCTCTCTTCAAGTCTCAGCAGGGGGGTGGGAACTTTATTCTTGTGGGCCCTTATTGGCCAGAGATGTCATGGTTTCCTCTTCTGAACCCTGGCTCTTCTACCTCCTTGGGTACTGCTCAAGTGTGTCTCTCTCAGAACGTCGTCCCTGACCTTCTTGCTCCAACTCACTCTATCGCCTTGGAGGTTGAGAAGTCTGGACTGCTAGCAAAGGGTCTTTCCTCTTCCTTAGTGGAGTTAATTCAGCACTCCAGCAGGCCTTCTACTTCGAAGTGTTACTCAAAGAACTGGAAGTCTTTTGAGACGTGATGTTCTGCTCATGATCTTTTGGCACCTACCTGTAGTTTGTCTGCTATTTTGCATTTTCTTTTGAATGGGTTTCACTTGAATCTCTTTCCACTCTGAAAGCTCATTGCTTTGCGATAAAGGGTTTTAGGGACTTTTCTGTACCTTCGTCGATGTTACAATCTTTGGTGTCTAGACTGTTCTGATCTTTTGTCAATTGTAAGACCAGTTGAAAAATCCCTTTTCTCCAACTCAGAATCTTCCTACTCTTTTATAGGCTTTGCAATTTTATCTCTTTCAGGATCTGGATGCTCTAGACTTAAAGATTGTTTCCTATAAAGTTATTTTCCTATTTCCTATCACCTTGCTGAGAACAATTGGGGAGCTGGGAGTCTTAAAATGCTGTCCTCTCTTCATTTGATACTTTGGAAGATGGGGTAACTTTAAGGCCTAGCCTTCCCTTTACTGCAAAGGTTAAGTCTATTTTTGATAGATCTTAGGAAATAATTCTTCCTTCTTTCATTCCCTCTCCTTCCTCTCCGGAGGAACATTTGCTGAATACACTTGATGTTTAAAGAGCTCTTTTCATTTATGTCACCAGGCCTCTGCAGTTCAGGAAAACCGACTCCTTGTTTGTGACTTTTGGACAGCCTGGAAAAGACAAGAAGGTGACTTTTATGACTCTGAGTAGGTGGATTAAGTTGTCAGTTTTTCTGGCTTTGCAAGGCTTTTTAGAATATCTTCCAGTTCAGGGATGGTCTACGAGAGGAATGGCCACCTCCTGGTTTGAATTCCAGTGAGTAACAATCTAGGAAATTCCTAGGGTGGCTACTTGGTCCTCAGAGCATACATTTGTCAAGCATTATGGCTCAATAATTTTTCTGTTTTTCATTTGAGTACCAATGTTTTGAACTCTGTATTACCCTGAGTCCATCTTGTCTTTGTCACAAACATTACATCCTGCCCACCTTCCCATCAGTCCTTTGGCAAGGGCTTGGCACCCAGGTTGGGTGCATGGGGCTAGCATTTAAGGATCCTCCTGTTCTTTCTTCCTGTTGGAAGGTGACATCACCTTACTTTGTAATGACTGTCACAAGGATGCAATGGACTAAGGCTAATGAAGATTACCAATAAGTAACCAACGCATCACCACTCTTTCTGAATGTGCGTGGCTCATTCCGCAGGACTTGTTCTTTGTATAATTCCTGGATTTTCAGAAGCCCTTTGATGGCAGCACCCCCACACTGAAAATTGTTTCAGCACCACTATACAAGGGTCAGTTGTCATGCTCATATGCGGCGTAATTTTGCATTGAAGTAGTCTAACTCCCCAGGCCTTGTCTTTTGCTCAATTTGCCTTTGTGAGTTTTCTGTCAATCACTGTCGACTTCCTTTGATTTTTCTTTCTTCTTTCACTTCACCTTCGACTTCAGTGTATCTTTCGGCCCTCTTAAGAGACACACCCCCTTTTAGCCACTTCTATACTTCTGTCACCTAATTATTTTCCTATCCTTTCCCCTGTAACGTTGCTGATCCTAGCTATAGCATCACTATCCAGAATCTGTTCACCTGAGTTATGTTCCTCTTATCCCCACGCATCTAATAATCAGCTCTTGGTCTCCCTCCACCTCTCACGAGACTTAGTCTGAGGCAGTGTCTCCATCTTGGAGAGACAATCCCTTGCACTTGTGTTGTTCTACTGGCGCTGCCGGCTTGAG
Source organism: Pleurodeles waltl (assembly GCF_031143425.1). Classification (NCBI taxonomy): domain Eukaryota; kingdom Metazoa; phylum Chordata; class Amphibia; order Caudata; family Salamandridae; genus Pleurodeles; species Pleurodeles waltl. The sequence goes on along the minus strand of NC_090451.1, from coordinate 116,823,818 downwards.
CTTTGGTCAGCAGTGGCAAAAGAAGGACTAATGGAAAGTGAACGTATACTGGAGCAACAGAGTGTATGGATTTATAAGAGCTTGATTAAATGAGAAAAAAAGAGTTTAGTTGAGAGAAAAAATGCAACCTGACCCGTACGGGGATCGAACCCGCAACCTTGGCATTATTAGCACCACGCTCTAACCAACTGAGCTAACCGGCCATGGGTACTAAAGATATCCTTTTTCCATGAAATGCAGATACATAGAAGAGTTGGTCTTACTATCGCCATTCCTTCATACTTTTCTACTTCCGCCCCCTGTCTGGATTACAATAACAAGAGCTGTGGAGTGCTGCACGCCAGCCTCAGTGCCTCTTCTTTCACTCAATCTCACTGTGTGCTGTGATATCTTTGGAACATCGCTTGTTGCCGGAGAAAAAGGAAAGGATGGATAGTATTTTTATACTTTTACAACAAAACCCAAAATGCATCGGCTTGCTTGGTCATTAAGTTTACAAGGCCAGCTGCTTTTGAGATATTATAATTATAGTGGTTATTCGGTGTTGGAGGTAAGAGAGTTTTTTTTAGGTCTGGCCGTTTCTTCTGCTTCAAATTACTTGAGCTCATGTCACCAAAGTAACAACAAAACATAGCCAACGGTTCGTTGCTCAAGCCTTCCCTACTGCGCCTTCCCATGTCTCTCCTGCCGACCACAGTGCAGGAAATCTGAGTTTGCATTTGCACGAAGAGACGTACAACACAAGAAGGCGCGCTTTCGTGCGCCGGGCACCACCCGGCCTGTGCATTCCTCACTGTCGTGAGATCAGTTTACTCAGCAGAGCATGACGCTGCAATTGGTTAGTAGGGCCTGCCTGACCAGAATAGTATATTTGGAGTCATGTATTTGATTGCATTTTTAAAACAGTAACAGAACTTAACTGCAATGTTTAAATAGGTCTAGACATATTTAAACAGTGTCAATTTAATAGAAGAATTGTGGACAATTCAGAGGGGCGGCACCAATGTTTTTTTTTCCCATTGGGTGGATGTGGCATTAAAGAGTTTGAGGACCACTGGTCTAAGTGGACACTAATACACCTGGATGCTCCTGAATTCCTCGCAACAGATGCCAGCAAACCTGGCTGCAGAGCTACTGTGTTGGACTGATCCTGTCGATTCAAGTGGTCTTTCCTAGAGAGTCGGAGGTCATGGAAATAGATGGAGTTGATGGTAATCTTCAGGGCTTTGAAGTTTTCCCATCATCATCTGTCTCAAAAAAATGTGCTAGTAAAGACAGAGAATAAGGTAGCTGTCTTTTACATTAACCAACAGTGAAGCATGCATTCAAAATCCCTCAATGCAATAGCAGAACAATTGGGTTATTGGGCAGAGATCAACCTGTTGCACACGTCGGCAGTACACATCAAGGGCACCGACAATGTGATGGCAGACAGCTGGAGGTTTCCAAATTTGCTGGAGCTGACGGTATCCAGGTCATTGTTTTGAGAGATATGCCGAGAGTTTGTGAAACCCTTTCTGGATCTCTTTTCAAACAAGGACAATGCTCATCTTTGTCGATTCTGATCCAGGCTTCTGGAACAAGGAGCCTAGGTAGTGGACGTATTGGTGATAAAGTGGCTGAGAAGTCTCCTTTATACATTCCCCCACTTTTTATTGATCCAGATGGCTCTCTTCAAGTCTCAGCAGGGGGGTGGGAACTTTATTCTTGTGGGCCCTTATTGGCCAGAGATGTCATGGTTTCCTCTTCTGAACCCTGGCTCTTCTACCTCCTTGGGTACTGCTCAAGTGTGTCTCTCTCAGAACGTCGTCCCTGACCTTCTTGCTCCAACTCACTCTATCGCCTTGGAGGTTGAGAAGTCTGGACTGCTAGCAAAGGGTCTTTCCTCTTCCTTAGTGGAGTTAATTCAGCACTCCAGCAGGCCTTCTACTTCGAAGTGTTACTCAAAGAACTGGAAGTCTTTTGAGACGTGATGTTCTGCTCATGATCTTTTGGCACCTACCTGTAGTTTGTCTGCTATTTTGCATTTTCTTTTGAATGGGTTTCACTTGAATCTCTTTCCACTCTGAAAGCTCATTGCTTTGCGATAAAGGGTTTTAGGGACTTTTCTGTACCTTCGTCGATGTTACAATCTTTGGTGTCTAGACTGTTCTGATCTTTTGTCAATTGTAAGACCAGTTGAAAAATCCCTTTTCTCCAACTCAGAATCTTCCTACTCTTTTATAGGCTTTGCAATTTTATCTCTTTCAGGATCTGGATGCTCTAGACTTAAAGATTGTTTCCTATAAAGTTATTTTCCTATTTCCTATCACCTTGCTGAGAACAATTGGGGAGCTGGGAGTCTTAAAATGCTGTCCTCTCTTCATTTGATACTTTGGAAGATGGGGTAACTTTAAGGCCTAGCCTTCCCTTTACTGCAAAGGTTAAGTCTATTTTTGATAGATCTTAGGAAATAATTCTTCCTTCTTTCATTCCCTCTCCTTCCTCTCCGGAGGAACATTTGCTGAATACACTTGATGTTTAAAGAGCTCTTTTCATTTATGTCACCAGGCCTCTGCAGTTCAGGAAAACCGACTCCTTGTTTGTGACTTTTGGACAGCCTGGAAAAGACAAGAAGGTGACTTTTATGACTCTGAGTAGGTGGATTAAGTTGTCAGTTTTTCTGGCTTTGCAAGGCTTTTTAGAATATCTTCCAGTTCAGGGATGGTCTACGAGAGGAATGGCCACCTCCTGGTTTGAATTCCAGTGAGTAACAATCTAGGAAATTCCTAGGGTGGCTACTTGGTCCTCAGAGCATACATTTGTCAAGCATTATGGCTCAATAATTTTTCTGTTTTTCATTTGAGTACCAATGTTTTGAACTCTGTATTACCCTGAGTCCATCTTGTCTTTGTCACAAACATTACATCCTGCCCACCTTCCCATCAGTCCTTTGGCAAGGGCTTGGCACCCAGGTTGGGTGCATGGGGCTAGCATTTAAGGATCCTCCTGTTCTTTCTTCCTGTTGGAAGGTGACATCACCTTACTTTGTAATGACTGTCACAAGGATGCAATGGACTAAGGCTAATGAAGATTACCAATAAGTAACCAACGCATCACCACTCTTTCTGAATGTGCGTGGCTCATTCCGCAGGACTTGTTCTTTGTATAATTCCTGGATTTTCAGAAGCCCTTTGATGGCAGCACCCCCACACTGAAAATTGTTTCAGCACCACTATACAAGGGTCAGTTGTCATGCTCATATGCGGCGTAATTTTGCATTGAAGTAGTCTAACTCCCCAGGCCTTGTCTTTTGCTCAATTTGCCTTTGTGAGTTTTCTGTCAATCACTGTCGACTTCCTTTGATTTTTCTTTCTTCTTTCACTTCACCTTCGACTTCAGTGTATCTTTCGGCCCTCTTAAGAGACACACCCCCTTTTAGCCACTTCTATACTTCTGTCACCTAATTATTTTCCTATCCTTTCCCCTGTAACGTTGCTGATCCTAGCTATAGCATCACTATCCAGAATCTGTTCACCTGAGTTATGTTCCTCTTATCCCCACGCATCTAATAATCAGCTCTTGGTCTCCCTCCACCTCTCACGAGACTTAGTCTGAGGCAGTGTCTCCATCTTGGAGAGACAATCCCTTGCACTTGTGTTGTTCTACTGGCGCTGCCGGCTTGAGCTTTGGTCAGCAGTGGCAAAAGAAGGACTAATGGAAAGTGAACGTATACTGGAGCAACAGAGTGTATGGATTTATAAGAGCTTGATTAAATGAGAAAAAAAGAGTTTAGTTGAGAGAAAAAATGCAACCTGACCCGTACGGGGATCGAACCCGCAACCTTGGCATTATTAGCACCACGCTCTAACCAACTGAGCTAACCGGCCATGGGTACTAACGATATCCTTTTTCCATGAAATGCAGATACATAGAAGAGTTGGTCTTACTATCGCCATTCCTTCATACTTTTCTACTTCCGCCCCCTGTCTGGATTACAATAACAAGAGCTGTGGAGTGCTGCACGCCAGCCTCAGTGCCTCTTCTTTCACTCAATCTCACTGTGTGCTGTGATATCTTTGGAACATCGCTTGTTGCCGGAGAAAAAGGAAAGGATGGATAGTATTTTTATACTTTTACAACAAAACCCAAAATGCATCGGCTTGCTTGGTCATTAAGTTTACAAGGCCAGCTGCTTTTGAGATATTATAATTATAGTGGTTATTCGGTGTTGGAGGTAAGAGAGTTTTTTTTAGGTCTGGCCGTTTCTTCTGCTTCAAATTACTTGAGCTCATGTCACCAAAGTAACAACAAAACATAGCCAACGGTTCGTTGCTCAAGCCTTCCCTACTGCGCCTTCCCATGTCTCTCCTGCCGACCACAGTGCAGGAAATCTGAGTTTGCATTTGCACGAAGAGACGTACAACACAAGAAGGCGCGCTTTCGTGCGCCGGGCACCACCCGGCCTGTGCATTCCTCACTGTCGTGAGATCAGTTTACTCAGCAGAGCATGACGCTGCAATTGGTTAGTAGGGCCTGCCTGACCAGAATAGTATATTTGGAGTCATGTATTTGATTGCATTTTTAAAACAGTAACAGAACTTAACTGCAATGTTTAAATAGGTCTAGACATATTTAAACAGTGTCAATTTAATAGAAGAATTGTGGACAATTCAGAGGGGCGGCACCAATGTTTTTTTTTCCCATTGGGTGGATGTGGCATTAAAGAGTTTGAGGACCACTGGTCTAAGTGGACACTAATACACCTGGATGCTCCTGAATTCCTCGCAACAGATGCCAGCAAACCTGGCTGCAGAGCTACTGTGTTGGACTGATCCTGTCGATTCAAGTGGTCTTTCCTAGAGAGTCGGAGGTCATGGAAATAGATGGAGTTGATGGTAATCTTCAGGGCTTTGAAGTTTTCCCATCATCATCTGTCTCAAAAAAATGTGCTAGTAAAGACAGAGAATAAGGTAGCTGTCTTTTACATTAACCAACAGTGAAGCATGCATTCAAAATCCCTCAATGCAATAGCAGAACAATTGGGTTATTGGGCAGAGATCAACCTGTTGCACACGTCGGCAGTACACATCAAGGGCACCGACAATGTGATGGCAGACAGCTGGAGGTTTCCAAATTTGCTGGAGCTGACGGTATCCAGGTCATTGTTTTGAGAGATATGCCGAGAGTTTGTGAAACCCTTTCTGGATCTCTTTTCAAACAAGGACAATGCTCATCTTTGTCGATTCTGATCCAGGCTTCTGGAACAAGGAGCCTAGGTAGTGGACGTATTGGTGATAAAGTGGCTGAGAAGTCTTCTTTATACATTCCCCCACTTTTTATTGATCCAGATGGTTCTCTTCAAGTCTCAGCAGGGGGGAGGGAACTTTATTCTTGTGGGCCCTTATTGGCCAGAGATGTCATGGTTTCCTCTTCTGAACCCCTGGCTCTTCTACCTCCTTGGGTACTGCTCAAGTGTTTCTCTCTCAGAACGACGTCCCTGACCTTCTTGCTCCAACTCACTCTATCGCTTTGGAGGTTGAGAAGTCTGGACTGCTAGCAAAGGGTCTTTCCTCTTCCTTAGTGGTGTTAATTCAGCACTCCAGCAGGCCTTCTACTTCGAAGTCTTACTCAAAGAACTGGAAGTCTTTTGAGACGTGATGTTCTGCTCATGATCTTTTGGCACCTACCTGTAGTTTGTCTGCTATTTTGCATTTTCTTCTGAATGGGTTTCAGTTGAATCTCTTTCCACTTTGAAAGCTCATTGCTTTGCGATAAAGGTTTTTAGGGACTTTTCTGTACCTTCGTCGATGTTACAATCTTTGGTGTCTAGACTGTTCTGATCTTTTGTCAATTGTAAGACCAGTTGAAAAATCCCTTTTCTCCAACTCAGAATCTTCCTACTCTTTTATAGGCTTTGCAATTTTATCTCTTTGAGGATCTGGATACTGTAGACATAAAGATTGTTTCCTTTAAAGTTATTTTCCTATTTCCTATCACCTTGCTGAGAACAATTGGGGAGCTGGGAGCCTTAAAATGCTGTCCTCTCTTCATTTGATACTTTGGAAGATGGGGTAACTTTAAGGCCTAGCCTTACCTTTGCTGCAAAGGTTAAGTCTATTTTTGATAGATCTTAGGAAATAATTCTTCCTTCTTTCATTCCCTCTCCTTCCTCTCCGGAGGAACATTTGCTGAATACACTTGATGTTTAAAGAGCTCTTTTCATTCATGTCACCAGGCCTCTGCAGTTCAGGAAAACCGACTCCTTGTTTGTGACTTTTGGACAGCCTGGAAAAGACAAGAAGGTGACTTTTATGACTCTGAGTAGGTGGATTAAGTTGTCAGTATTTCTGGCTTTGCAAGGCTTTTTAGAATATCTTCCAGTTCAGGGATGGTCTACGAGAGGAATGGCCACTTCCTGGGTTGAATTCCAGTGAGTAACAATCTAGGAAATTCCTAGGGTGGCTAGCTGGTCCTCAGAGCATACATTTGTCAAGCATTATGGCTTAATCATTTTTCTGTTTTGCATTTGAGTACCAATGTTTTGAACTCTGCATTACCCTTAGTCCATCTTGTCTTTGTCACAAACATTACATCCTGCCCACCTTCCCATCAGTCCTTTGGCAAGGGCTTGGCACCCAGGTTGGGTGCATGGGGCTAGCATTTAAGGATCCTCCTGTTCTTTCTTCCTGTTGGAAGGTGACATCACCTTACTTTGTAAAGACTGTCACAAGGACGCAATGGACTAAGGCTAATGAAGATTACCAATAAGTAACCAACGCATCCCCATTCTTTCTGAATGTGCGTGGCTCATTCCGCAGGACTTGTTCTTTGTATGATTCCTGGATTTTCAGAAGCTCTTTGATGGCAGCACCCCCACACTGAAAATTGTTTCAGCACCACTGTACAAGGGTCAGTTGTCATGCTCATCTGCGGCGTAAATTTGCATTGAAGTAGTCTAACTCCCCAGGCCTTGTGTTTTGCTCAATTTGCCTTTGTGATTTTTCTCTCAATCACTGTCGACTTCCTTTGATTTTTCTTTCTTCTTTCACTTCACCTTCGCCTTCAGTGTATCTTTAGGACCTCTTAAGAGACACACCCCCTTGTAGCCACTTCTATACTTCTGTCACCTAATTATTTTCCTATCCTTTCCTCTGTAACGTTGCTGATCCTAGCTATAGCATCACTATCCAGAATCTGTTCACCTGAGTTATGTTCCTCTTATCCCCATGCATCTAATAATCAGCTCTTGGTCTCCCTCCACCTCTCACGAGATATAGTCTGAGGCAGTGTCTCCATCTTGGAGAGACAATCCCTTGCACTTGTGTTGTTCTACTGGCGCTGCCGGCTTGAGCTTTGGTCAGCAGTGGCAAAAGAAGGACTAATGGAAAGTGAACGTATACTGGAGCAACAGAGTGTATGGATTTATAAGAGCTTGATTAAATGAGAAAAAAAGAGTTTAGTTGAGAGAAAAAATGCAACCTGGCCCATAAGGGGATCGAACCCGCAACCTTGGCATTATTGGCACCACGCTCTAACCAACTGAGCTACAGGCCATGGGTACTAAAGTTATCCTTTTTCCATGAAATGCAGATACATAGAAGCGGTGGTCTCACTATCGCAATTCCTTCATACTTTTCTCCTTCCGCCCCCTGTCTGGATTACAATAACAAGAGCTGTGGAGTGCTGCACGCCAGCCTCAGTGCCTCTTCTTTCACTCAATCTCACTGTGTGCTGTGATATCTTTGTAACATCGCTTGTTGCTGGAAAAAAAGGAAAGGATGGATAGTATTTTTATTCTTTTACAACAAAACCCAAAATGCATCGGCTTGCTTGCTCATTAAGTTTACAAGGCCAGCTGCTTTTGAGATATTATAATTATAGCGGTTATTCGGCGTTGGAGGTAAGAGAGTTTATTTTAGGTCTGGCTGTTCCTTCTGCTTAAAATTACTTGAGCTCATGTCAACAAAGTAACAACAAAACATAGCCAACGGTTCGTTGCTCAAGCCTTCCCTACTGCGCCTTCCCATGTCTCTCCTGCCGACCACAGTGCAGGAAATCTGAGTTTGCATTTGCGCGAAGAGACGTACAACACAAGAAGGCGCGCTTTTGTAAGCTGGGCACCACCCGGCCTGTGCATTCCTCACTGTCGTGAGATCAGTTTACTCACAGAGCATGACGCTGCAATTGGTTAGTAGGGCAGGCCTGACCAGAATAGTATATTTGGGGTCATGTATTTGATTGTATTTTTAAAACAGTAACAGAACTTAACTGCAATGTTTAAATAGGTCTAGACATATTTAAACAGTGTCAATTTAATAGAAGAATTGTGGAAAATTCAGAGGGGAGGCACCAATGTTTTTTTTTCCCATTGGGTGGATGCGGCATTAAAGAGTTTGAAGACCACTGGTCTAAGTGGACACTAATACACCTGGATGCTCCTGAATTCCTCGCAACAGATGCCAGCAAACCTGGCTGGAGAGCTACTGTGTTGGACTGATCCTGTCGATTCAAGTCGTCTTTCCTAGAGAGTTGGAGGTCATGGAAATAGATGGAGTTGATGGTAATCTTCAGGGCTTTGAAGTTTTCCCATCATCATCTGTCTCAAAAAAATGTGCTAGTAAAGACGGAGAATAAGGTAGCTGTCTTTTACATTAACCAACAGTGAAGCATGCATTCAAAATCCCTCAATGCAATAGCAGAACAATTGGGTTATTGGGCAGAGATCAACCTGTTGCACACGTCGGCAGTACACATCAAGGGCACCGACAATGTGATGGCAGACAGCTGGAGGTTTCCAAATTTGCTGGAGTTGACGTTATCCAGGTCGTTGTTTTGAGAGATATGCCGAGAGTTTGTGAAACCCTTTCTGGATCTCTTTTCAAACAAGGACAATGCTCATCTTTGTCGATTCTGATCCAGGCTTCCGGAACAAGGAGCCTAGGTAGTGGACGTATTGGTGATAAAGTGGCTGAGAAGTCTCCTTTATACATTCCCCCACTTTTTATTGATCCAGATGGTTCTCTTCAAGTCTCAGCAGGGGGGAGGGAACTTTATTCTTGTGGGCCCTTATTGGCCAGAGATGTCATGGTTTCCTCTTCTGAACCCCTTTCTCTTCTACCTCCTTGGGTACTGCTCAAGTGTGTCTCTCTCAGAACGTCGTCCCTGACCTTCTTGCTCCAACTCACTCTATCGCTTTGGAGGTTGAGAAGTCTGGACTGCTAGCAAAGGGTCTTTCCACTTCCTTAGTGGATTTAATTCAGCACTCCAGCAGGCCTTCTACTTCGAAGTCTTACTCAAAGAACTGGAAGTCTTTTGAGACGTGATGTTCTGCTCATGATCTTTTGGCACCTACCTGTTGTTTGTCTGCTATTTTGCATTTTCTTCTGAATGGGTTTCACTTGAATCTCTTTCCACTCTGAAAGCTCATTGCTTTGCGATAAAGGTTTTTAGGGACTTTTCTGTACCTTCGTCAATGTTACAATCTTTGGTGTCTAGACTGTTCTGATCTTTTCTCAATTGTAAGACCAGTGGAGAAATCCCTTTTCTCCAACTCAGAATCTTCCTACTCTTTTATAGGCTTTGCAATTTTATCTCTTTGAGGATCTGGATACTGTAGACTTAAAGATTGTTTCCTATAAAGTTATTTTCCTATTTCCTATCACCTTGCTGAGAACAATTGGGGAGCTGGAAGCCTTAAAATGCTGTCCTCTCTTCATTTGATACTTTGGAAGATGGGGTAACTTTAAGGCCTAGCCTTACCTTTGCTGCAAAGGTTAAGTCTATTTTTGATAGATCTTAGGAAATAATTCTTCCTTCTTTCATTCCCTCTCCTTCCTCTCCGGAGGAACATTTGCTGAATACACTTGATGTTTAAAGAGCTCTTTTCATTTATGTCACCAGGCCTCTGTAGTTCAGGAAAACCGAATCCTTGTTTGGGACTTTTCGACAGCCTGGAAAAGACAAGAAGGTGACTTTTATGACTCTGAGTAGGTGGATTAAGTTGTCAATTTTTCTGGCTTTGTAAGGGTTTTTAGAATATCTTCCAGTTCAGGGATGGTCTACGAGAGGAATGGCCACCTCCTGGGTTGAATTCCAGTGAGTAACAATCTAGGAAATTCCTAGGGTGGCTACTTGGTCATCAGAGCATACATTTGTCAAGCATTATTGCTTAGTAATTTTTCTGTTTTGCATTTGAGTACCAATGTTTTGAACTCTGCATTACCCTTAGTCCATCTTGTCACAAACATTATATCCTGCCCACCTTCCCATCAGTCCTTTGGCAAGGGCTTGGCACCCAGGTTGGGTGCATGGGGCTAGCATTTAAGGATCCTCCTGTTCTTTCTTCCTGTTGGAAGGTGACATCACCTTACTTTGTAATGACTGTCACAAGGACGCAATGGACTAAGGCTAATGAAGATTACCAATAAGTAACCAACGCATCACCACTCTTTCTGAATGTGCGTGGCTCATTCCGCAGGACTTGTTCTTTGTATGATTCCTGGATTTTCAGAAGCCCTTTGATGGCAGCACCCCCACACTGAAAATTGTTTCAGCACCACTGGACAAGGGTCAGTTGTCATGCTCATCTGCGGCGTAAATTTGCATTGAAGTAGTCTAACTCCCCAGGCCTTGTCTTTTGCTCAATTTGCATTTATGAGTTTTCTCTCAATCACTGTCGACTTCCTTTGATCTTTCTTTCTTCTTTCACTTCACCTTCGCCTTCAGTGTATCTTTCGGCCCTCTTAAGAGACACACCCCCTTGTAGCCACTTCTGTACTTCTGTCACCTAATTATTTTCCTATCCTTTCCCCTGTAACGTTGCTGATCCTAGCTATAGCATCACTATCCAGAATCTGTTCACCTGAGTTATGTTCCTCTTATCCCCACGCATCTAATAATAAGCTCTTGGTCTCCCTCCACCTCTCACGAGACATAGTCTGAGGCAGTGTCTCCATCTTGGAGAGACAATCACTTGCACTTGTGTTGTTCTACTGGCGCTGCCGGCTTGAGCTTTGGTCAGCAGTGGCAAAAGAAGGACTAATGGAAAGTGAACGTATACTGGAGCAACAGAGTGTATGGATTTATAAGAGCTTGATTAAATGAGAAAAAAAAGAGTTTAGTTGAGAGAAAAAATGCAACCTGGCCCATACAGGGATCGAACCTGCAACCTTGGCGTTATTAGCACCACGCTCTAACCAACTGAGCTAACCGGCCATGGGTACTAAAGATATCCTTTTTCCATGAAATGCAGATACATAGAAGAGTTGGTCTCACTATCGCAATTCCTTCATACTTTTCTCCTTCCGCCCCCTGTCTGGATTACAATAACAAGAGCTGTGGAGTGCTGCACGCCAGCCTCAGTGCCTCTTCTTTCACTCAATCTCACTGTGTGCTGTGATATCTTTGTAACATCGCTTGTTGCCGGAAAAAAAGGAAAGGATGGATAGTATTTTTATTCTTTTACAACAAAACCCAAAATGCATCGGCTTGCTTGGTCATTAAGTTTACAAGGACAGCTGCTTTTGAGATATTATAATTATAGTGGTTATTCGGTATTGGAGGTAAGAGAGTTTTTTTAGGTCTGGCCGTTCCTTCTGCTTCAAATTACTTGAGCTCATGTCAACAAAGTAACAACAAAACATAGCCAACGGTTCGTTGCTCAAGCCTTCCCTACTGCGCCTTCCCATGTCTCTCCTGCCGACCACAGTGCAGGAAATCTGAGTTTGCATTTGCGCGAAGAGACGTACAACACGAGAAGGCGCGCTTTCGTTCGCTGGGCACCACCCGGCCTGTGCATTCCTCACTGTCGTGAGATCAGTTTACTCAGCAGAGCATGACGCTGCAATTGGTTAGTAGGGCAGGCCTGACCAGAATAGTATATTTGGGGTCATGTATTTGATTGCATTTTTAAAACAGTAACAGAACTTAACTGCAATGTTTAAATAGGTCTAGACATATTTAAACAGTGTCAATTTAATAGAAGAATTGTGGACAATTCAGAGGGGCGGCACCAATGTTTTTTTTTCCCATTGGGTGGATGCGGCATTAAAGAGTTTGAAGACCACTGGTCTAAGTGGACACTAATACACCTGGATGCTCCTGAATTCCTCGCAACAGATGCCAGCAAACCTGGCTGGAGAGCTACTTTGTTGGACTGATCCGGTCGATTCAAGTGGTCTTTCCTAGAGAGTCGGAGGTCATGGAAATAGATGGAGTTGATGGTAATCTTCAGGGCTTTGAAGTTTTCCCATCATCATCTGTCTCAAAAATATGTGCTAGTAAAGACAGAGAATAAGGTAGCTGTCTTTTACATTAACCAACAGTGAAGCATGCATTCAAAATCCCTCAATGCAATAGCAGAACAATTGGGTTATTGGGCAGAGATCAACCTGTTGCACACGTCGGCACTACACATCAAGGGCACCGACAATGTGATGGCAGACAGCTGGAGGTTTCCAAATTTGCTGGAGTTGACATTATCCAGGTCATTGTTTTGAGAGATATGCCGAGAGTTTGTGAAACCCTTTCTGGATCTCTTTTCAAACAAGGACAATGCTCATCTTTGTCGAATCTGATCCAGGCTACCGTAACAAGGAGCCTAGGTAGTGGACGTATTGGTGATAAAGTGGCTGAGAAGTCTCCTTTATACATTCCCCCACTTTTTATTGATCCAGATGGTTCTCTTCAAGTCTCAGCAGGGGGAGGGAACTTTATTCTTGTGGGCCCTTATTGGCCAGAGATGTCATGGTTTCCTCTTCTGAACCCCTGGCTCTTCTACCTCCTTGGGTACTGCTCAAGTGTGTCTCTCTCAGAATGTCGTCCCTGACCTTCTTGCTCCAACTCACTCTATCGCTTTGGAGGTTGAGAAGTCTGGACTGCTAGCAAAGGGTCTTTCCTCTTCCTTAGTGGAGTTAATTCAGCACTCCAGCAGGCCTTCTACTTCGAAGTCTTACTCAAAGAACTGGAAGTCTTTTGAGACGTGATGTTCTGCTCATTATCTTTTGGCACCTACCTGTAGTTTGTCTGCTATTTTGCATTTTCTTCTGAATAGGTTTCACTTGAATCTCTTTCCACTCTGAAAGCTCATTGCTTTGCGATAAAGGTTTTTAGGGACTTTTCTGTACCTTCGTCGATGTTACAATCTTTGGTGTCTAGACTGTTCTGATCTTTTGTCAATTGTAAGACCAGTTGAAAAATCCCTTTTCTCCAACTCAGAATCTTCCTACTCTTTTATAGGCTTTGCAATTTTATCTCTTTGAGGATCTGGATACTGTAGACATAAAGATTGTTTCCTATAAAGTTATTTTCCTATTTCCTATCACCTTGCTGAGAACAATTGGGGAGCTGGGAGCCTTAAAATGCTGTCCTCTCTTCATTTGATACTTTGGAAGATGGGGTAACTTTAAGGCCTAGCCTTACCTTTGCTGCAAAGGTTAAGTCTATTTTTGATAGATCTTAGGAAATAATTCTTCCTTCTTTCATTCCCTCTCCTTCCTCTCCGGAGGAACATTTGCTGAATACACTTGATGTTTAAAGAGCTCTTTTCATTTATGTCACCAGGCCTCTGCAGTTCAGGAAAACCGACTCCTTGTTTGTGACTTGTCGACAGCCTGGAAAAGACAAGAAGGTGACTTGTATGACTCTGAGTAGGTGGATTAAGTTGTCAATTTTTCTGGCTTTGCAAGGCTTTTTAGAATATCTTCCAGTTCAGGGATGGTCTACGAGAGGAATGGCCACCTCCTGGGTTGAATTCCAGTGAGTAACAATCTAGGAAATTCCTAGGGTGGCTACTTGGTCCTCAGAGCATACATTTGTCAAGCATTATCGCTTAATAATTTTTCTGTTTTGCATTTGAGTACCAATGTTTTGAACTCTGCATTACCCTTAGTCCATCTTGTCCTTGTCACAAACATTAAATCCTGCCCGCCTTCCCATCAGTCCTTTGGCAAGGGCTTCGCACCCAGGTTGGGTACATGGGGCTAGCATTTAAGGATCCTCCTGTTCTTTCTTCCTGTTGGAAGGTGACATCACCTTACTTTGTAATGACTGTCACAAGGACGCAATGGACTAAGGCTAATGAAGATTACCAATAAGTAACCAACGCATCACCACTCTTTCTGAATGTGCGTGGCTCATTCCGCAGGACTTGTTCTTTGTATGATTCCTGGCTGGAGAGCTACTGTGTTGAACTAATCCTGTCGATTCAAGTGGTCTTTCCTAGAGAGTCGGAGGTCATGGAAATAGATGGAGTTGATGGTAATCTTCAGGGCTTTGAAGTTTTCCCATCATCATCTGTCTCAAAAAAATGTGCTAGTAAAGACAGAGAATAAGGTAGCTGTCTTTTACATTAACCAACAGTGAAGCATGCATTCAAAATCCCTCAATGCAATAGCAGAACAATTGGGTTATTGGGCAGAGATCAACCTGTTGCATACGTTGGCAGTACACATCAAGGGCACCGACAATGTGATGGCAGACAGCTGGAGGTTTCCAAATTTGAAGGAGTTGACGTTATCCAGGTCGTTGTATTGAGAGATATGCCGAGAGTTTGTGAAACCCTTTCTGGATCTCTTTTCAAACAAGGACAATGCTCATCTTTGTCGATTCTGATCCAGGTTTCCGGAACAAGGAGCCTAGGTAGTGGACGTATTGGTGATAAAGTGGCTGAGAAGTCTCCTTTATACATTCCCCCCCTTTTTATTGATCCAGATGGTTCTCTTCAAGTCTCAGCAGGCAGGGGGGAGGGAACTTTATTCTTGTGGGCCCTTATTGGCCAGAGATGTCATGGTTTCCTCTTCTGAACCCCTGGCTCTTCTACCTCCTTGGGTACTGCTCAAGTGTGTCTCTCTCAGAACGTCGTCCCTGACCTTCTTGCTCCAACTCACTCTATTGCTTTGGAGGTTGAGAAGTCTGGACTGCTAGCAAAGGGTCTTTCCTCTTCCTTAGTGGAGTTAATTCAGCACTCCAGCAGGCCTTCTACTTTGAAGTCTTAATCAAAGATCTGTAAGTCTTTTGAGACGTGAGGTTCTGCTCATGATCTTTTCGCACCTACCTGTGGTTTGTCTGCTATTTTGCATTTTCTTCTGAATGGGTTTCACTCGAATCTCTTTCCACTCTGAAAGCTCATTGCTTTGCGATAAAGGCTTTTAGGGACTTTTCTGAACCTTCATCGATGTTACAATCTTTGGTGTCTAGACTGTTCTGATCTTTTGTCAATGGTAAGACCAGTTGAAAAATCCCTTTTCTCCAACTCAGAATCTTCCTACTCTTTTATAGGCTTTGCAATTTTATCTCTTTGAGGATCTGGATACTGTAGACTTAAAGATTGTGTCCTATAAAGTTATTTTCCTATTTGCTATCACCTTGCTGAGAATAATTGGGGAGCTGGGAGCCTTAAAATGCTGTACTCTCTTCTTTGAAACTTTGGAAGATGGGGTAACTTTAAGGCCTAGCCTTACCTTTGCTGCAAAGGTTAAGTCTATTTTTGATAGATCTTAGGAAATAATTCTTCCTTCTTTCATTCCCTCTCCTTCCTCTCCGGAGGAACATTTGCTGAATACACTTGATGTTTAAAGAGCTCTTTTCATTTATGTCACTAGGCCTCTGCAGTTCAGGAAAACCGACTCCTTGTTTGTGACTTTTGGACAGCCTGGAAAAGACAAGAAGGTGACTTTTATTACTCTGAGTAGGTGGATTAAGTTGTCAATTTTTCTGGCTTTGCAAGATTTTTAGAATATCTTCCAGTTCAGGGATTTTCTACGAGAGGAATGGCCACCTCCTGGGTTGAATTCCAGTGAGTAACAATCTAGGAAATTCCTAGGGAGGCTACTTGGTCCTCAGAGCATACATTTGTCAAGCATTATCGCTTAATAATTTTTCTGTTTTGCATTTGAGTACCAACGTTTTGAACTCTGCATTACCCTTAGTCCATCTTGTCCTTGTCACAAACATTACATCCTGCCCACCTTCACATCAGTCCTTTGGCAACTGCTTGGCACTCAGGTTGGGTGCATGGGGCTATCATTTAAGGATCCTCCTGTTATTTCTTCCTGTTGGAAGGTGACATCACCTTACTTTGTAATGACTGTCACAAGGACGCAATGGACTAAGGCTAATGAAGATTACCAATAAGTAACCAATGCATCACCACTCTTTCTGAATGTGCGTGGCTCATTCTGCAGGACTTGTTCTTTGTATGATTCCTGGATTTTCAGAAGCCCTTTGATGGCAGCACCCCCACACTGAAAATTGTTTCAGCACCACTGGACAAGGGTCAGTTGTCATGCTCATCTGCTGCGTAACTTTGCATTGAAGTAGTCTAACTCCCCAGGCCTTGTCTTTTGCTCAATTTGCCTTTGTGAGTTTTCTCTCAATCACTGTCGACTTCCTTTGATCTTTCTTTCTTCTTTCACTTCACCTTCGCCTTCAGTGTATCTTTCGGCCCTCTTAAGAGACACACCCCCATGTAGCCACTTCTATACCTCTGTCACCTAATTATTTTCCTATCCTTTCCCCTGTAACGTTGCTGATCCTAGCTATAGCATCATTATCCAGAATCTGTTCATCTGAGTTATGTTCCTCTTATCCCCACACATCTAATAATCAGCTCTTGGTCTCCCTCCACCTCTCACGTGACATAGTCTGAGGCAGTATCTCCATCTTGGAGAGACAATCCCTTGCACTTGTGTTGTTCTACTGGCGCTGCCGGCTTCAGCTTTGGTCAGCAGTCGCAAAAGAAGGACTAACGGAAAGTGAACGTATACTGGAGCAACAGAGTGTATGGATTTATAAGCGCTTGATTAAATGAGAAAAAAAGAGTTTAGTTGAGAGACAAAATGCAACATTGGCCCGTACAGGGAATGAACCCGCGACCTTGGCGTTATTAGCACCATGCTATACCCAACTGAGCTCACTGGCCATGAGTAGGATACATATCCTTTTTCCATGAAATGCAGATACAGAGAAGAGTTGGTCTCACTATCACAATTCCTTCATACGTTTCTCCTTCCGCCCCCTGTCTGGATTACAATAACAAGAGCTGTGGAGTGCTGCACGCCAGCCTCAGCGCCTCTTCTTTCACTCAATCTCACTGTGTGCTGTGATATCTTTGTAACATCGCTTGTTGCCGGAAAAAGGAAAGAATGGATAGTATTTTTATTCTTTTACAACAAAACCCAAAATGCATCGGCTTGCTTGGTCATTAAGTTTACAAGGCCAGCTGCTTTTGAGATATTATAATTATAGTGGTTATTCGGCGTTGGAGGTAAGAGAGTTTTTTTTAGGTCTAGCCGTTCCTTCTGCTTCAAATTATTTGAGCTAATGTCAACAAAGTAACAACAAAACATAGCCAACGGTTCGTTGCTCAAGCCTTCCCTACTGCGCCTTCTCATGTCTCTCCTGCCGACCACAGTGCAGGAAATCTGAGTTTGCATTTGCGCGAAGAGACGTACAACACAAGAAGGCGCGCTTTCGTGCGCCGGGCACCACCCGGCCTGTGCATTCCTCACTGTCGTGAGATCAGTTTACTCAGCAGAGCATGACGCTGCAATTGGTTAGTAAGGCCTGCCTGACCAGAATAGTATATTTGGGGTCATGTATTTGATTGCATTTTAAAAACAGTAACAGAACTTAACTGCAATGTTTAACTAGGTCTAGACATATTTAAAGAGTGTCAATTTAATAGAAGAATTGTGGACAATCAGAGGGGAGGCACCAATGTTTTTTTTTCCCATTGGGTGGATGCGGCATTAAAGAGTTTGAAGACCACTGGTCTAAGTGGACACTAATACACCTGGATGCTCCTGAATTCCTCGCAACAGATGCCAGCAAACCTGGCTGGAGAGCTACTGTGTTGGACTGATCCTGTCGATTCAAGTGGTCTTTCCTAGAGAGTCGGAGGTGATGGAAATAGATGGAGTTGATGGTAATCTTCAGGGCTTTGAAGTTTTCCCATCATCATCTGTCTCAAAAAAATGTGCTAGTAAAGACAGAGAATAAGGTAGCTGTCTTTTACATTAACCAACAATGAAGCATGGATTCAAAATCCATCAAGGCAAAAGCAGAACAATTGGGTTATTGGGCAGAGATCAACCTGTTGCATACGTCGGCAGTACACATCAAGGGCACCGACAATGTGATGGCAGACAGCTGGAGGTTTCCAAATTTGCTGGAGTTGACGTTATCCAGGTCGTTGTTTTGAGAGATATGCCGAGAGTTTGTGAAACCCTTTCTGGATCTCTTTTCAAACAAGGACAATGCTCATCTTTGTCGATTCTGATCCAGGTTTCCGGAACAAGGAGCCTAGGTAGTGGACGTATTGTGATAAAGTGGCTGAGAAGTCTCCTTTATACATTCCCCCCCTTTTTATTGATCCAGATGGTTCTCTTCAAGTCTCAGCAGGGGGAGGGAACTTGATTCTTGTGGGCCCTTATTGGCCAGAGATGCCATGGTTTCCTCTTCTGAACCCCTGGATCTTCTACCTCCTTGGGTACTGCTCAAGTGTGTCTCTCTCAGAACATCGTCCCTGACCTTCTTGCTCCAACTCACTCTATCGCTTTGGAGGTTGAGAAGTCTGGACTGCTAGCAAAGGGTCTTTCCTTTTCCTTAGTCGAGTTAATTCAGCACTCCAGCAGGCCTTCTACTTCGAAGTCTTACTCAAAGAACTGGAAGTCTTTTGAGACGTGATGTTCTGCTCATGATCTTTTGGCACCTACCTGTAGTTTGTCTGCTATTTTGCATTTTCTTCTGAATGGGTTTCACTTGAATCTCTTTCCACTCTAAAAGCTCATTGCTTTGCGATAAAGGCTTTTAGGGACTTTTCTGAACCTTCATCGATGTTACAATCTTTGGTGTCTAGACTGTTCTGATCTTTTGTCAATGGTAAGACCAGTTGAAAAATCCCTTTTCTCCAACTCAGAATCTTCCTACTCTTTTATAGGCTTTGCAATTTTATGTCTTTGAGGATCTGGATACTGTAGCCTTAAAGATTGTTTCCTATAAAGGTTTTTTCCTATTTGCTATCACATTGCTGAGAACAATTGGGGAGCTGGGAGCCTTAAAATGCTGTCCTCTCTTCATTTGATATTTTGGAAGATGGTGTAACTTTAAGGCCTAGCCTTACCTTTGCTGCAAAGGTTAGGTCTATTTTTGATAGATCTTAGGAAATAATTCTTCCTTCTTTCATTCCCTCTCCTTCCTCTCCGGAGGAACATTTGCTGAATACACTTGATGTTTAAAGAGCTCTTTTCATTTGTGTCACCAGGCCACTGCAGTTCAGGAAATCCGACTCCTTGTTTGTGACTTTTGGACAGCCTGGAAAAGACAAGAAGGTGACTTTTATGACTCTGAGTAGGTGGATTAAGTTGTCACTTTTTCTGGCTTTGCAAGGCTTTTTAGAATATCTTCCAGTTCAGGGATGGTCTACGAGAGGAATGGCCACCTCCTGGGTTGAATTCCAGTGAGTAACAATCTAGGAAATTCCTAGGGTGGCTACTTGGTCATCAGAGCATACATTTGTCAAGCATTATTGCTTAATAATTTTTCTGTTTTGCATTTGAGTACCAATGTTTTGAACTCTGCATTACCCTTAGTCCATCTTGTCCTTGTCACAAACATTACATGCTGCCCACCTTCTCATCAGTCCTTTGGCAAGGGCTTGGCACCCAGGTTGGATGCATGGGGCTAGCATTTAAGGATCCTCCTGTTCTTTCTTCCTGTTGGAAGGTGACATCACCTTACTTTGTAATGACTGTCACAAGGACGCAATGGACTAAGGCTAATGAAGATTACAAATAAGTAACCAACGCATCACCACTCTTTCTGAATGTGCGTGTCTCATTCTGCAGGACTTGTTCTATGTATGATTCCTGGATTTTCAGAAGCCCTTTGATGGCAGCACACCCACACTGAAAATTGTTTCAGAACCACTGGACAAGGGTCAGTTGTCATGTTCATCTGCGGCGTAAATTTGCATTGAAGTAGTCTAACTCCCCAGGCCTTGTTTTTTGTTCAATTTGCCTTTGTGAGTTTTCTCTCAATCACTGTCGACTTCCTTTGATCTTTCTTTCTTCTTTCACTTCACCTTCGCCTTCAGTGTATCTTTCGGCCCTCTTAAGAGACGCACCCCCTTGTAGCCACTTCTATAATTCTGTCACCTAATTATTTTCCTATCCTTTCCCCTGTAACGTTGCTGAACCTAGCTATAGCATCACTATCCAGAATCTGTTCACCTGAGTTATGTTCCTCTTATCCCCACACATCTAATAATCAGCTCTTGGTCTCCCTCCACCTCTCACGTGACATAGTCTGAGGCAGTGTCTCCATCTTGGAGAGACTATCCCTTACACTTGTGTTGTTCTACTGGCGCTGCCGGCTTCAGCTTTGGTCAGCAGTCGCAAAAGAAGGACTAATGGAAAGCAAACGTATACTGGAGCAACAGAGTTTATGGATTTATAAGTGCTTGATTAAATGAGAAGAAAAGAGTTTAGTTGATAGAAAAAATGCAACCTGGCCCGTACAGGGATCGAACCCGCGACCTTGGCATTATTAGCACCACGCTCTAACCAACTGAGCTAACCGGCCATGAGTAGGAAAGGTATCTTTTTTCCATGACATGCAGATACATAGAAGAGTCGGTCTCACTATCGCAATTTCTTCATACCTTTCTCCTTCCGCCCCCTGTCTGGATTACAATAACAAGAGCTGTGGAGTGCTGCACGCCAGCCTCAGCGCCTCTTCTTTCACTCAATCTCACTGTGTGCTGTGATATCTTTGTAACATCGCTTGTTGCCGGAAAAAAGGAAAGGATGGATAGTATTTTTATTCTTTTACAACAAAACCCAAAATGCATCGGCTTGCTTGGTCATTAAGTTTACAAGGCCAGCTGCTTTTGAGATATTCTAATTATAGTGGTTATTCGGCGTTGGAGGTAAGAGAGTTTTTTTTAGGTCTGGCCGTTCCTTCTGCTTCAAATTATTTGAGCTCATGTCAACAAAGTAACAACAAAACATAGCCAACGGTTCGTTGCTCAAGCCTTCCCTACTGCGCCTTCCCATGTCTCTCCTGCCGACCACAGTGCAGGAAATCTGATTTTGCATTTGCACGATGAGACGTACAACACAAGAAGGCGCGCTTTCGTGCGCCGGGCACCCCCCGGCCTGTGCATTCCTCACTGTCGTGAGATCAGTTTACTCAGCAGAGCATGACGCTGCAATTGGTTAGTAAGGCCTGCCTGACCAGAATAGTATATTTGGGGTCATGTATTTGATTGCATTTTAAAAACAGTAACAGAACTTAACGGCAATGTTTAAATAGGTCTAGACATATTTAAACAGTGTCAATTTAATAGAAGAATTGTGGACAATTCAGAGGGGAGGCACCAATGTTTTTTTTCCCATTGGGTGGATGCAGCATTAAAGAGTTTGAAGACCACTGGTCTAAGTGGACACTAATACACCTGGATGCTCCTGAATTCCTCGCAACAGATGACATCAAACCTGGCTGGAGAGCTACTGTGTTGGACTGATCCTGTCGATTCAAGTGGTCTTTCCTAGAGAGTCGGAGGTCATGGAAATAGATGGAGTTGATGGTAATCTTCAGGGCTTTGAAGTTTTCCCATCATCATCTGTCTCAAAAAAATGTGCTAGTAAAGACAAAGAATAAGGTAGCTGTCTTTTACATTAACCAACAGTGAAGCATGCATTCAAAATCCATCAATGCAATAGCAGAACAATTGGGTTATTGGGCAGAGATCAACCTGTTGCATACGTCGGCAGTACACATCAAGGGCACTGACAATGTGATGGCAGACAGCTGGAGGTTTCCAAATTTGCTGGAGTTGACGTTATCCAGGTCGTTGTTTTGGGAGATATGCCGAGAGTTTGTGAAACCCTTTCTGGATCTCTTTTCAAACAAGGACAATGCTCATCTTTGTCGATTCTGATCCAGGTTTCCGGAACAAGGAGCCTAGGTAGTGGACGTATTGGTGATAAAGTGGCTGATAAGTCTCCTTTATACATTCCCCCCCTTTTTATTGATCCAGATGGTTCTCTTCAAGTCTCTGCAGGGGGGAGGGAACTTTATTCTTGTTGGCCCTTATTGGCCAGAGATGTCATGGTTTCCTCTTCTGAACCCCTGGCTCTTCTACCTCCTTGGGTACTGCTCAAGTGTGTCTCTCTCAGAACGTCTTCCCTGACCTTCTTGCTCCAACTCACTCTATCGCTTTGGAGGTTGAGAAGTCTGGACTGCTAGCAAAGGGTCTTTCCTCTTCCTTAGTGGAGTTAATTCAGCACTCCAGCAGGCCTTCTACTTCGAAGTCTTACTCAAAGAACTGGAAGTCTTTTGAGACGTGATGTTCTGCTCATGATCTTTTGGCACCTACCTGTAGTTTGTCTGCTATTTTGCATTTTCTTCTGAATGGGTTTCACTCGAATCTCTTTCCACTCTGAAAGCTCATTGCTTTGCGATAAAGGCTTTTAGGGACTTTTCTGAACCTTCATCGATGTTACAATCTTTGGTGTCTAGACTGTTCTGATGTTTTGTCAATGGTAAGACAAGTTGAAAAATCCCTTTTCTCCAACTCAGAATCTTCCTACTCTTTTATAGGCTTTGCAATTTTATCTCTTTGAGGATATGGATACTGTAGACTTAAAGATTGTTTCCTATAAAGTTATTTTCCTATTTGCTATCACCTTGCTGAGAACAATTGGGGAGCTGGGAGCCTTAAAATGCTGTCCTCTCTTCATTTGATATTTTGGAAGATGGGGTAACTTTAAGGTCTAGCCTTACCTTTGCTGCAAAGGTTAAGTCTATTTTTGATAGATCTTAGGAAATAATTCTTCCTTCTTTCATTCCCTCTCCTTCCTCTAGGGAGGAACATTTGCTGAATACACTTGATGTTTAAAGAGCTCTTTTCATTTGTGTCACCAGGCCTCTGCAGTTCAGGAAAACCGACTCCTTGTTTGTGACTTTTGGACAGGCTGGAAAAGACAAGAAGGTGACTTTTAAGACTCTGAGTAGGTGGATTAAGTTGTCAATTTTTCTGTCTTTGCAAGGCTTTTTAGAACATCTTCCAGTTCAGGGATGGTCTACGAGAGGAATGGCCACCTCCTGGGTTGAATTCCAGTGAGTAACAATCTAGGAAATTCCTAGGGTGGCTACTTGGTCCTCAGAGCATACATTTGTCAAGCATTATTGCTTAATAATTTTTCTGTTTTGCATTTGAGTACCAATGTTTTGAACTCTGCATTACCCTTAGTCCATCTTGTCCTTGTCACAAACATTACATCCTGCCCACCTTCTCATCAGTCCTTTGGCAAGGACTTGGCACCCAGGTTGGATGCATGGGGCTAGCATTTAAGGATCCTCCTGTTCTTTCTTCCTGTTGGAAGGTGACATCACCTTACTTTGTAATGACTGTCACAAGGACGCAATGGACTAAGGCTAATGAAGATTACAAATAAGTAACCAACGCATCACCACTCTTTCTGAATGTGCGTGGCTCATTCTGCAGGACTTGTTCTTTGTATGATTCCTGGATTTTCAGAAGCCCTTTGATGGCAGCACCCCCACACTGAAAATTGTTTCAGCACCACTGGACAAGGGTCAGTTGTCATGCTCATCTGAGCGTAAATTTGCATTGAAGTTGTCTAAGTCCCCAGGCCTTGTCTTTTGCTCAATTTGCCTGTGTGAGTTTTCTCTCAATCACTGTCGACTTCCTTTGATCTTTCTTTCTTCTTTCCCTTCACCTTCGCCTTCAGTGTATCTTTTGGCCCTCTTAAGAGACACACCCCCTTGTAGCCACTTCTATACTTCTGTCACCTAATTATTTTCCTATCCTTTCCCCTGTAACGTTGCTGATCCTAGCTATAGCATCACTATCCAGAATCTGTTCAGCTGAGTTATGTTCCTCTCATCCCCACGCATCTAATAATCAGCTCTTGGTCTCCCTCCATCTCTCACGTGACATAGTCTGAGGCAGTGTCTCCATCTTGGAGAGACTATCCCTTGCACTTGTGTTGTTCTACTGGCGCTGCCGGCTTGAGCTTTGGTCAGCAGTCGCAAAAGAAGGACTAATGGAAAGTGAACGTATACTGGAGCAACAGAGTGTATGGATTTATAAACGCTTGATTAAATGAGAAAAAAAGAGTTTAGTTGAGAGAAAAAATGCAACTTGGCCCATACGGGGATCTAACCCGCGACCTTGGCGTTATCAGTACCATGCTCTAATCAACTGAGCTAACCTGCCATTAGTAGGAGTGATATCTTTTTTCCATGAAATGCAGATACATAGAAGAGGTGGTCTCACTATCGCAATTCCTTCATACTTTTCTCCTTCAGCCCCCTGTCTGGATTACAATAACAAGAGCTGTGGAGTGCTGCACGCCAGCCTTGTAGTGTGGTCAGTTTTACGTATCCGTTTGTGCATTAGCTTCGGGCTTTAGGCCTATGTGCATTTTGCCCTGGATGTATTTTATTCCTCTGCTCGCAGGTTAGAGCCTCTGTGCCCTTTGCTCTAAATGCTTTTATTCAGCTTCGTACTGTTATTTTTCGAATAACCAGTTCTACGGTCTTGTTTTATTTTTTGATATCACACTGTTTAGCCTACTTCAGCGCTGGAGTTCTCAACAACACATTCTTGTTCACTCTGGGCTCCAGTCAAGGATACAGTCTGGTACATTGCTGATAGAAGTGGTAGGAGTTTAGTCTCTGCATACATTCTTGCGTAGGGACATTTTGTGATCGCACTGACATGTTAGTTATAAATACACATCCTTGTCCTAAAACACGCAAGAGGGAGATTCTGACCAGGGGACCACAACTAGACGCTGACTGCCTCGTTGCAGATGCTGAACCAGATCACAGGCCTTTGCTCAGGTATGAGGGCTGATGTCTCCTAAGGGATTCAGAAAGGCAAGTTCGAAGCTTAACATGCTGTGCTCAAAATAGAACTAGCTGAGGGAGAGTAGAAATTGTTAAACACCATGATAGCTTTGTTTTTATGTTTCACTCTCCTCGTGACTATTTCAATCCTACTGTGTTGTATGGTTCTGGTTATTGCGGCTCACGCCTTATTATCTAAAATGCAGTTGTTTTATTAAATCATTATATAAAACTTATACTGCCTTTGTCATTTCTATATGAGATCATATTGTAAATGAGAGAGTTGGTTTGGATCTGAGTGACCACGACTT
This sequence comes from Pleurodeles waltl, assembly GCF_031143425.1. NCBI lineage: Eukaryota > Metazoa > Chordata > Amphibia > Caudata > Salamandridae > Pleurodeles > Pleurodeles waltl. The sequence continues at coordinate 116,798,646 of NC_090451.1, read as the reverse complement.
CCCTGACAAGTTCCAAAGATGTCATGCACTCGGCTGCCCAATCATTTCTTCCCTGTTGGAGAAATGAGGCACTGCTAGTTAGCCGGAGCAAAACCGGATTTAGGGTGACAGAGGTCCTTCCAAGTGGGTTAGACTCAGTCCCCCACACCGTGAACGATCATGCTGCCTAGAAATCCAGTAGTCTCATTTAGGATAATGAGAGCCCACGCTACATGGCGCCACCAACGATTGGTCTGGCTCTAATTTTTGGGTCCGGCTGACTCTCTCGGTCTTATATATATATATTGACTCCTCGGTTCCGTAAGCGGAGACATCCGTGGAGCTGAGGATTTCCGCCGCCACGGGATAGGTGCATCCTATTACTTAGTGGTTGGTTGTTCAAGCTTGAACTTTGATAGGAAAAACCCAGTTATTGGTGTGCCTTCTCTGCCCAGGTGCTATTTTTCACTAAATGGCGAATCCTCTAGCACTGAACATAGCGCTTAATATGCGCCAACCGCTCACTGGACATCTAACAGCACATGGGCTGACAGTCCAGGGGGGTCCGGTCACTTTTGTGGTGGACGCCCATGCAGCCTATAGAACAGAACTTTTTTATTCTTGGGTCGTATTTCCAGCAGTTGATGGGGGTACAAACACTTTTCACGAATACACTGTTGCGAATATCCCTGGACAATACAGGGCTTATGCATACTTAGAGATACCTTTATCTTATCAAGAACACCATAATTGGCTTGATGGCGCCCTCCCACACACAGTTGCACAAGTTAGGTTAGGTCCACTGAGTATCGATGGTCCAACCTGGCCTTTATTGGCTACATACACACCATATCCTGCGGTTGCTAATTTGGCAGTGGCTTACGTGCGTCGTTTATATATAGAATTGGCAACTACATACAGAAGACTGGTTCAATTTGTACTGCAGGCTTTAAATACTAATGCAGCGCGTACTGCTCCGGCTCACCCACAGGCAGTGGTTCTGGGTATTAATCCGACCACTGTGCACTCAGTAAAGGGTAAAGTACCGGCTAAACGTGAGGAAACTCCATTTTGGCTGGCGCAAAAAATTAATACGCTGGAAGCAGTATTTCCCCATACGGGACCTCAGGATAAACATAGAATATTGACGATGTGTTTGCCGTATGGAATGGTTCCTCCGGTGGACTTTTGTAATACCTGGGGCATGGTGTTTGCCGCGCTCTACACTACAGCACACGGTACACCAACATTAGCTAATTTGCCGGAAGTGCTTAAACAAATTCAAGATGAATATGGGGCTGCCCCGCCTTAGATTTAGGCATGCAGTTGATGGGCAATTTTGCCGCGGTTTCTTCTATTATTTTGAGCAATCTCAAGGGAGAGGCAGTAGCACTAGCTGTGCGTATGCGTCTTCGGGACGTTACGCAAATTGATCAGGAGCTTGAACTGCCTAGAATAATAGCAGAAACATATTCCAGTATTGGTCGCGATAGCCTAGGGGCTAGACCACAAAAACCCCAGTTACAGGGTAAAAATAGTAAAGATAATGCTAAACAACAGCAGCCTGAGGGTGCTAAGAAGCGCTGGGAAAAGAAACAACAGACACCTAAGAAAGATGGGGGACAATCTCCGCAACCGGAGACCCCGCAGAATAGGTATAATCTCAGGAATAGGGATAATTTGAAAACGCCTGATAGATATCAATATTCTGATACACGCCAATCTCGTTCCTTTCAGGACTCCTCGGACAAGAGAAGTGAGAGAGGTGGGTGGTCAGAGCGGAGGACTGAGTACGTGAAACCGAGATAGGAATCACAACGCTCAACGGAGGTTTCTGTTAAACAGGAAGAGAAACCGCTCCAACAAAAGCAACAATTTAAAAAAAAGAAAGTGGCAGCAGTCTCAGTTAGACATGCCGCTCAAGAAGAGAGTTCTCTTGACGAACAAGACATGGGCACTAGCACTGATAGACAGCGCGGCAGAGGTCACAATAGTTCGCCGGAGTCTTCTAGAGCATCTGGAGGTGAAAGCAACTGATGACTTCATACAAGTCAAAACAGCAGATATGCGAGTCTCTGATCCTGATAGAGTATATAAAATAACTTTACAATTAGAAGGGGACATTGACCGCATTGTATAGCCATCTTTTGGGACCATGTGGTAAAATCGTATGACGTTCTGCTGGCCGAACAAGATTGGCCACCTGACTTTGTTCGCGACTGTCCGGTTGGGGAGGAGGTTATTACACCTTCATTCTCATCACTTGTTCCGAGAGAACTGGCGGAGTCCTATAGTAAATCATGGCCTCTGGCACAAGCTCCCGCCCTGTATAGAAATAACGTGGGGTGGGATAGACAATCACCTTATCATGTAATTCCAAGAAAGGGCGAACCTCAGCCGCAGAATCCTATCAAATTTGAGGCAAGGGCATCGGTTAGGAAAATTCTTACACAATTGGAGTACCAAGGAGTAATTGAACCCTGTGTCTCACCGATGAATAATCCCTTATTTCCAGTTGCTAAACCGGACCATTCATATAGGATAGTGGTGGATTAAAGACACTTAAATGGACATACACGCACATATCCAATACAGAATTCACATAGCGCAGCGCTTATGAACAATATTGTGCGTAAAAAATACAAAACAACATTAGATATCTCGAATGGATTTTTCTGCCAAAATATAGCGCCCGAAAGACGGGACTATACCAGTTTCAGTGCGTTTGGCTCTCAAAAAAAGTTTTGTCGTTTGCTTCAGGGGTATAAGAATAGCCCAGGACTATTTTCGGCTTGTGTGACTGAAATTCTGCACGAATTGGACCCTGAAGCTTTGTCATATGTTGATGACATATATTTGACGGACGATGAGATACTGCAGCATCTAAGGCGTGTAGCACGCATTGTTGTGGGGTTTGCTGAAATTGGCTACAAGTTTAATTTTAAAAAATCAAAGATTGCCTTCCTCAGCGTCATTTTCCTGGGATACGAGTTGTCGAATGAGGGCAAGAGCTTAGCGCCACATTTTTGGGAGAAATGTGCTCAATTGCAGCCTCCTAATACGGTTCGGAAGCTCCAGTCTTTGTTGGGGTTTCTGAATTTTGGCAGAACTTACATTCCTGATTATGCTACGCGTATAAAACCATTATACGAGTTGATTCGCCCACATTTTTCGAGTAGATTTTGGACAATTGAGCATACACATATCCTTTGAGATCTACAGACTGATCTCTTAGCTGTTAAACATTTACACACTAGGGACAATAAAACGCATCTAGTCATCAGTGTAATACCTGGTGCTGTTGGGTTTACGTATGTCACCTTTAATGAGGGTGAGACAGTCCCGATAGCATACAAGTCCCACTTGTCTTCTGCTGCAGAACAACGTTTTGCACAAACCGAGAAAATACTCACTGCTGTACAAATGGCTGTGATTAAAGAAAGACCTCTTGCCCAGGGCCAACGCATTATTGTCGTTTCCCCGATTCTGGCCTTAGAGGCTGTTACTAAAGCGAGTGTTCCTAATTCGAAAGCTTTACACCCGCGATGGATACAATGGGCTACGTCTTTGACAGCCACTGATGTAGATTACATATTTGACCCTAAACTGCAGACTCAAGAATTTCTTCAATATGAAATGGAATACGCAGTTCCCGCTGGCACGTTACCTATTGACCAATATCAGGTGGTCATGTATACAGATGGCTCTGCGCAGCCTGCGGTTGGGACTAAACAGCAGTATTCTGCTGCATGTGCGGTGGTGAGCGGCACTATGGAGGGGGAAGTGTTCTGCCCCCGACATACTTATACACAGACCTTGGGAGATTGTACAGCACACTTGGCTGAGCTCAAAGCTCTATTGTTGGCCTTAGAACACGCGGATCTGGCGATACTAACCTTGCTGGTCTGTGACTCCTACTACTGTGTTCAGTCTTTCAATGAATATTTACACTACTAGAGGTTGAATGGGTTCAGAGATTCTAAAGGCAACACCATTAAACACAAATTGCTGTGGGGGAAGGTTGCGAATCTGAGGGAAACGCTTCCTAAAGTCCATTTTGTGCATACACTTGGACACCAGCGCATTGGGATACACGTTGCTGGAAATACTTTGGCTGATGAAGCTGCAAAATCGGCGGTGGTGGTTGCCACTGTAGCTGCAGTGACTCGTGCGAGTTCCAAACCAGACACAGAGATTTCGGCTGCCATACAGGCTACGGCTGATGGCACGCCATTTCCTAAAGGATTCCCTTCTAAATATAGTTACTGCCTGGGTAGTATGCTAAATGCTGTTGTAAAAATTCCAGGCGTTGGTGTACGTGAAATACCCAATACAGTTGAGAGACCTCGATTAATATCTGCAGCACATGAGGTGGCGGCATCTGCTCATGCTGGTGTGGCTGCCACGATTGCACTTTTACAGGCTCGTTACTGGTGGCCTGGTCTCTATAAGGAGACAAAGCAGTATGTCCTTTGTTGTGACGTCTGTCAACAAATTAAAGCTTCAACGGCTAGGCGCCCACAGCAGACGCCCCTTCTGATTTCGAATAAACCTTTACAGTGTGTGTACTTGGATCATTGTGGTCCGCTGACACAAGATAGTGCATACAAATATATAGTGGTTGCTGTAGATTCTTGCTCCAGATTTGTGTGGGTGTGGCCGCAGCGCTCGGCTGACGCTCGGACTGTTATTAAAGATTTGCGCATCTTTGTCGATACATTTGCAGTTGCGGCTTTTCATTCGGACCAGGGCCCTGCTTTTGCCTCTAAGGCATTCAGGGACACCATGGCTTCGTTGGGGGTCTAACTCCAGTTCTCGTCTCCATTTCATCCCGAGGGAAATTCTGTTGTGGAGCGTTTAAATCGTGATTTAAAGCAATCCTTAACGGCCAGAGTTATAGGAACGGGTCGTAGTTGGCTAGCCCACCTGTATGGGGTACAGAGAGCACTTAATAACTTGCCTAGAAGGTCCCTGAGGGGTCGTACTTCATATGAGTGCCTGTTTGGAACACAAATGTATGTTCCTGATCTAGATGGTCCTGGTGTGGAGGCGGCAGATACGCCCTTTGACATAAATGATCGTGTTACTGTTTTACAGGATTTACAACAATTCAGTGAAGATAACTCTTCTGCGAGTGCTGCCTCCACAGGAATTAAGGATGAGCCAGTAACGTCTACTGGTTGGATACCCAGGATTGGAGATCTTGTGCGTGAAAAGGTCGCAGTAAAGAAAGAATTTGGTCCTTCTTATCGAGCACCAGTCCCTGTGTTAGGGGTTAGCGGCACGAGAACTGTAATATTACCGCCGCTGCACGGGGCCAAAGGAAATCGCTTTGTTTCTATTGATAATGTCAAGTTACAACATGTGGCTGATTCTGCACAGCAGACCAAGAAGGACACCCAGTAGTTCCGGAATCCCTCTCACTACTGGGGAAGAAGTCCCGCTGCAGGTGATTTGCACCGATGCTCTTTCCTCTCCGAGCTTGGGGAGGGTGGAAGCTGATCTTGCGATTGTTCTACAGACGACGATTAATTTGGAATCTTTTGATCAAGCTGCTGTATGTTCTAATGATATTTCGGAACATGTGGTTTATAGCGTGCCAAGGCGAGAGCCACCATCTGCTTCTATGTTCACGGTTGCTCCTTTTGCGAGAACTGCCTCTGGCTGCTTCAACGACACTGATGATGCTGTGTCAGACTCCTCGTCCTCTCTATCTTCAACCCGAGGTCCAAGTAAGCTGATGTCTTGGCTTAGACACACATATTTTTTTCTTCCTTGGAACTATTTGTGGCTTTTTATGACTGTCATGACTCTTTTCTTGTGGTTGGGATTTGTGGTTACTTTTTCTTTTGGTAATACATGGTCATTTTCTTCCTGAACGATCTGACACTGAGCACGTGGAGACGGTGTTGAGACCACATTTTTCGTCTCATATGGTTCGAAGAGACTTGTCCAATGTGAACATTTCTGCAATACCGATTCCGGATGGAATTGTGGGGGATAAAGTGATGTTTGATATATATGGTCCCACTGAATTGATTTAAATACCGTATGTTCTCAAGTTATCAATGAATGATATCGTTATACCTGGCATTGTTTCTGATGATTGGGATGTGAAGACAGTAGATTCCATGCTAACTGAATTGCAATATTATACTGTCTATGACAATGAAGATGCTTACCTATTTAGAGATAATCATGGTGACATGTTTTGCTACAATTATTATGGACACCATTTTATTCACAGAGCGAGTAGCCCTAAGTCAATATTTGAATATGTGCAATGGGAACATTGCCCGACTCCTCCACAGGGGAGTTCTAAGACGTATTATGATAAATTTGCATATTTTTCTGGGCATAATCAACAGAATGCTAAATCTTACTATTTTAAAGTTACTCCGTATGCTGATAAGCAGATGTTATTGACCGATACTAAATTACTGTATTGAAATTTGTTTGTATCTAAACTTTCGGTTGAGGGGTATGAATATTGGTCCAAGACTGTTGACTTAAAAAGTGTCTGGGGAACGAAAAATTGGCAAATGCGAGGCAGGGACACTTTATTTAGGGCATGTATTATTCCTGTCCAAATGATTTTCCTCAATGACACTGTGCAACAGACTAGCTGTTTGGGCTTAGCAACGATTGGGAATTTGAATTTGCCTGGTATACCTGTCCCATCCAAATTGAACAATTGGCAGCGATATGTTAATGCCACGTTTAGTGAGTTTACACACTGGGTCCAGAATGGTACGCTTAACACTTCATTGATACATCCGGGCGGGTGGTTATTATGGCCCGTAGAAACTAATGGGTGTCATCAGCGTTTTGTCACCTCTTCAGGGGGGTTCAGAACCAGTAGGGCAGACCCTCGCTACATATCACCAGAACATGCTGATATCATAACTACATACAGTGTGGGGAAGCTTTGTCAGCAATGGTTAAAGTCATCTCACATTACTGTCTAATGATACTGACTTACAAGATTTTTTGTCAGGACCGAGAACGCCACGGAAGAAACGTTTTCTATATGAAGTATATAATGAGATTTGGAAGCTGTCACAGCAAGAGGCAACGGCCAGGTTGAGACAGATTGATCAGGAAAATTTGTTACAGACTTTGTCTGTTGTGGATAGTGGGATGCATACCCTTTCGGACCGTGTTTACACAATAGACAACATTGTTTCCTCTGCCATAGACATTATTAAATCGGATATGTCGTCTTTATATCATGGGCAGAGTCAGACGCGGTCCATCATGCAGCTGGGTTGGACTCTACAGACCTTGAAGGCAGGTCGCGTTCCGTGGCAGCACATTCGTGCCAGGGAGATATTTATTTCCTTTAATTTGACTCGTCAACAACAGCTGATGGCTCAAAAGGAAGCGACGTATGTAATGTTGAATATTGAAAAATTGGAGAAACTGCCTTTTACGGTTGCTGAAATTCCGTCATCTGAGTGGTTGATTCATGGGGTATTAATCTGCCTATCTCCACTCTGCAATTTACTTCTTGTTTAAAGCACATTCCGGTGGGTAGATATGAACGGTTGGGAGACAGTTACATACACGAGGTGTGGGAGCTTCCCTTTCAATACAGATGTATTAATGGTTTGAGGGCGGCTTTTCTTAGCGGTAGCGAATGCAAAACTTCTGTCAGCCATTCCATGGTTTGTAAACAGCTGTCCTTGCACGGGGCGTGTGATGCCTCGATTGCTAACTTAGCTTGTTATCTGAAGGGAGTTCCAGTCTCAGTAATTAAAAACACTTTCCAGGTGCTTTCAAACGGCAGTTATATCCTTCTTAACAGTGAACCCTGTTGTGGCCTGCGTGCCGAAATAGTTTACGTAGTCGTTGTCACCAAGGCCGCTACGTGCTGCGGGAATGTGTTGTTTCCCCCACTCAAATTAGGGAGGTAGCGGACATCTGGCCTCATATTGCAACTTCCAAGGTGAATTTCGACAAGTTGAGTCGACTAAAGGCACTATTGTTTCAAAAGCATGTGGCCCTTACATCTGCTAGCGAGACCTACGCACTTCAGGTGGCGAGGTCATCAGCGGAAATACAGTCCCTTTTGAATACTAACTTTCCGAGTCACTTTGGTGAACTCGTGGGACGTATATTTAATGCGTCCAGCACTGCTGGAATTGCACATTTTTTCAAAGCCGTTGGTGTTGGTTTTACTCACACCTTCTCTTCTCTATTTGGTTTAATACCTTCGGCTATTCACTCTATTTTCTGAAGCATTTTTGGGGGTTTCCCCATTACTTTGGCCTTATTGGCTGGGGTTTTGCTGTTGCTACTGTTCTTCCGCAATGGCTGTCCAGCCGCGACAAGATCCCATGTTGGTGTTCCCGATTAGGGCTCATTCCCAGGCTTGTACACTACGGTTGCGTTTGCTTCGTGAGGCAGTTTATGAGATTCCCTTCCTGGAGGAAGTTGGTATTGTCTCATTCATAGTCCCTGCACGGAGTGCCGCCCTGGATGGTTTTGGGGCTTTGGAACACACCTGCTCCATGATACTTTTTGGTGTGGATATTCCGATATTGACATATATCGAAGTGGAGGAACTCCTGCTTTCCATGGCTTCTGTTTGACAATTGGATTTTTTTTTTTATAAATCCAGGAACTGTGTACCCAGTTGGAGCCTGACCTGATGTCAGCAATCCGCCATCCCACAGGAATCCCCCCTCAAGTGCAGGTGCTATCAGTGCTCTATTTCCTTGCAAGTGGGTCTTTTCAAACAACAGTGGCCATGGCATCAGGGATGTCCCAGCCTATGTTTTCCAACGTATTGTCCAGAGTGTTCTCTGCCCTTCTGAAACACATGCTGAGGTACATCGTTTTCCCTCAGGTGGAGGATTTGCCTACAGTGAAAGGTGATTTCTATGCCCAGGGACATATCCCCAACATCATAGGTGCCATTGATGGGACCCATGTGGCTTTGGTCCCCCCCCACAGGAGTGAACAGGTGTACAGAAACCGGAAGAGATATCATTCTATGAATGTACAGATGGTATGTTTGGCAGACCAGTACATCTCCCAGGTAAATGCTATGTTTCCTGGCTCTGTGCATGACGCCTACATCCTGCGGAATAGCAGCATCCCTTTTTTGATGGGTCAACTCCAGAGGCAGCGGGTGTGGCTATTAGGGGACTCTGGTTACCCCAACCTGCCATGGCTACTGACCCCAGTGAGGAATCCCAGGACCAGGGCAGAGGAACGCTACAATGAGGCCCATGGGCGGACTAGAAGGGTGATCGAACGCACCTTGGGCCTCCTGAAGGCCAGGTTCAGGTGCCTCCATATGACAGGTGGTTCCCTATTCTACTCACCAAGGAAGGTGTGCCAGATCATCATCGGCTGCTGTATGCTTCACAATCTTGCTTTGCGACGCCAGGTGCCTTTTCTGCAGGAGGATGGTCCAGATGATGGTGTTGTGGCAGCTGTGGAGCCTGTGGACAGTGATGAGGAGGAAGCAGAGGAAGAAGACATTGACAACAGGGACTCAGTCATTCAGCAATATTTCCAGTGACACACAGGTGAGAACACTTTCTTGACTAGTACAAGTACTTTCACACTTCTACCTCTATCCTGTCTGTCAATTTCAAGCAGTATTTGGTAACTGAGTTGTACATTTCCATTACGGTTTCACTGGTGTGGTTACCAACGTGTGTCATCTGCTTGCATCCTTCATGGACTTGTGATGTGTGACATAGGTATGTTGACATTACATTTGAGAACGGATTTTGTCACTGTCATAGCCAATACACATTTTCAAAATCACAGACTGACTCCAGATTGTTTTGTGCTTAAAGGGTGTTTATTGAAGTGCTAAATATTGGAGGGGGTGGTAAAATGGTGAGGGGTGGTGGTGGAGGAATGTCCATGGCAGAGTCCAGTCTATTAGTCTCACAGGTGCACTGCCCATATGGGCATAGGAAGTGGAGCTGGGGCAGTTCCAATATGGACAGGGTTACAAAGTGGGACAGGGGGATGACAATCAGGGTGGTCTCATTTCTTGGCGGGGGTCTTGCCATTGTGCTCTATCCTGTTCCTGGATCTCAGGGACCACTTGCGGGGTGGTTCTCCGTCTGCAGGGGGTGGGGTGCTGGTGTGGTGGCCCTGTGGTGGGGCGTCCTGTCCACTAGCGGCGGCAGAGGTGGTGGGCAGTTCATCGTCCATGCTAGTGTCAGGGGCCCCTTGGAGTGCCACAGTGTCCCTCATGGTGTTCTGTATGTCCTTCAGCACCCCTACGATAGTGCCCAGGGCGGAGCTGATGGTTCTGAGTTCCTCCCTGAACCCCAAATACTGTTCCTCCTGTAGGCGCTGGGTCTCCTGAAACTTGGCCAGGACCGTAGCCATCGTCTCCTGGGAGTGGTGGTATGCTCCCATGATGGAGGAGAGGGCCTCGTGGAGAGTGGGTTCCCTTGGCCTGTCCGCCCCCTGTCGCACAGCATCCCTCCCAGTTCCCCTGTGTTCCTGTGCCTCCGTCCCCTGGACCGTGTGCCCACTACCACTGCCCCCAGGTCCCTGTTGTTGTTGGGGTGGTGGGTTATCCTAGGTTCCCTGTAGTGGTGGACACACAGCTGATTGAGGTGTCCTGGGGACGAAGGTATGGGCCCGCTGGGTGGGTGCTGTGCTGGTGTTTCCAGAGGGTGGAAGGTCTGTGTTGGGCTGTGCCTGTGCGAGGGGAACCGACTCTCCCAAGGCCCACGATGGTCCTGGCTGGTCATCTGGATCCAGTTGGCCAGAGCTGCTGTCATCACTGTGGGCCTCTTCTGTTGGTGGGGTAGAGATGTCTGGACCCTCCTGTCTGGTGACGTGAGGTAGTGGTCCTGCAGGGGTGTTAAAGAATGATTATTGCATCTGTGTGTGTCATGCTGTGCAATGGGTGGGTGAGCGTGTACCCCAGTGCTAGCATTCCTGTGTGGGGGCTTGTGTGATGATGGTTGGGGGGGTGTTATGGGTATGTGCAGTGGGCATGCTTTAGTGAGCGGTGTCCATGCTTTGTTGTTTCATGCAGGGCTTGGTGTTGGGATGGGTGGTTTGTGTTATTAGTACATTAGTGAGGAGTTGGAGTGATAGGGGAGGGGGTGAGGGTGGGGGAGTGTGATTGCATGCAGGTAGGGTGGGGGATATGACAGTTAAGATTTGACTTACCAGTGTCCATTCCTCCACCGACTCCTCTGAGGCCCTCAGGATGCATGATGGTCAAGACCTGCTCCTTCCATGTTGTTAGTTGTGGGGGAGGAGGTGGGGGTCCGCCGCCAGTCCTCTGTACCGCGATGTTGTGCCTGGAGACCACGGAACGCACCTTCCCCCGTAGGTCGTTCCACCGCTTCCTGATGTCCTCCCGATTTCTTGGGTGCTGTCCCACTGCGTTGACCCTGTCCACTATTCTTCGCCATAGCTCCATCTTCCTTGCAATTGAGGTGTGCTGCACCTGTGATCCAAACAGCTGTGGCTCTACCCGGACGATGTCCTCCACCATGACCCTGAGCTCCTTCTCGGAGAACCTGGGGTGACTTTGCCGTGCCATGGGGTGGTGTAGGTGATGTGTGGGGTGGTGTATGTGGTGATGAGTGTGGTGATGTGTAGTGGTGTGTGGTGTTTTGTGCGTGGATGTTGTGTGGGTGATGGTGTTGTGTGCCTCTGTGTGGTGGGGTTGTCTTTGCTGTGCTCTCTCTCTGGCCTTCGTCAATAATTTTTGGTCGTAGGGGTTTGTGGGTGATGTGGGTGTGTGTTTTATATTGTGTTGGGTGTGTTGGAGTGGTGTTTGTATGTGTATCAGGTGTGTGTAATTCGAATTGTCCAATGTGGCGGTGTTTTGGAGATGTGTGTGTATTTTGAGCGCGTCGGTGTGTACCGCCAATGGAATACTGCGGTTGAAAGACCGCTGCGTGGATTCGTGGGTCGTGATAGCATGGGCGTGTTTCTGTTGGTGTGACGGTGGAGGATTTGTTTTTGCCAGTTCATCATTGACCTTTGGTGTGGTGGACTTGTGTGGGTGTCTGAATTTCGGCGGATTCCGAGATGTGGGTCATAATAGCTGTTGCGGATTTCCGCGTCCACGGCGGTGTATTGGCAGTCTTCTGCACGGCGGTAAGCGGCTTTTACTGCCAATGTTGTAATGACCTCCTTAGTTTTAAATGCAGAAAAATGAATCGCGCACACTGCTGATTTCAACACGAATATGCAAATGCCATGAAATGATCGCGCACACTGCAAGCGATCTGAAACATCAAGTTTTAAATGCGGGAATGAATTGCACATCTTGCCGATTCAAATGCCACCATGTAAATGCCAAGAAATGGTTGTGCACAATGATTATCAAAGTTTTAATTGCAAGGAATGAATCGCACATCTTGCCGATTCGAACGCCACCATGTAAATGCCAAGAAATGGTTGCGCACAATAATTATCAAGAATTAAATGTACGGAATGAATCTTGTGTCTTGCCGATTCGAGGGTCACCATGTAAATGCCAAGAAATGCTTGCGCACAATGAGTATCAAGAGTTAAATACAAGGAAATGAATCGCGCGTCTTTCCGATTCGAACGCCATCATGTAAATGCCAAGAAATGGTTGCGCACAATGAGTATCAAGAGTTAAATGCAAGTAAATGAATCGCCCGTCTTGCAGATTCGAATGCCACCATGTAACTGCCAAGAAATGGTAGCGCACAATGAGAATCAAGAGTTAAACACAAGGAATGAATTGCGAGTCTTGCCAATTCGAATGCCACCATGTAACTGCCAAGAAATGGTAGCGCACAATGAGTATCAAGAGATAAACACGAGGAATGAATTGCGTGTCTTGCCAATTCGAATGCCAATATGCAAATGTCTAGAAATGGTCGCGTACACTGTTGCAGGCCCTAATCTCAAAAGTCAAATGCCAAAAATGAATCGCGTGTCTTGACGATTCGAATATCAACATGTAAATGCCAGAAACCAAGAGCACATTCACACGCACAAGGAAAAATCTCCCAATATGAAAATTAGGCCCAAGAACTCGAATGCCTTCGAAAACGGGATCGGGGGCCCATCCTGACATCCGTTTTACCGCCCTGATCAAGGATCACCAATACAATGAAGGGCGAGGCCTGGAAGATCAAGGTAGGCCTCCGAAATAGGAGCTCAGGAAATTGCTGCTGCTCTGCACCTGGACCTCTGAATAGTGAGCACGTGGAGCTGGGCTGGCTCCCTTATATAGAGTCTGGCCCAGCCCACAAACTACACCGAGTCATGCTGCAGAGAAAGCTTCTAGAAGGCCCTGGAAAGGGACCACACCCTGACACACTCTGAAAGCCTGCAGCAAAACATTGCAAATGAACAGTATTTACAAACACCTTGAATATAAGTTTTCAGGATTAAACTCTGCAATGCAAAAGGTTAAACAACAGCATAGCAACATAATGCATGAATTACGTTATATCATAAGTGTTTGGTTTTTGCATTCCAGTCGCCCGTAGAGCGCGCACCGCCCTGATGTTGACAAAACACCAGCTCTCCCTCAAAAGATCTAATCTTCATAGGAGCCTGTTTCAGGACAGATCTGGGGAGAGTTTTTCTGCCAGAGAAAATAATTTTGCATTTGCAGTTGGCAGTGCAGGACCTTCCCTCCAGGAATCAGCAAAGCTATTGTTGGAAGCTCAGTGACAGTACATACAGGCCAGTGGGCCAAACATTATCTAAGGCCACTTCAGTGGCATTTCAACAGTCATTTGTTGTCAACAATACATTCATTTGACAAGTTAATTGCTCTGTCACAAGAGGTTAGACTCAGTCTTCTTTGGTGGTTGGACAGAGGGAATCTAAGGCAGGGGTCTTCAAAGTTGGGGGCTTCAGCTGATCCCAGAAGGGCACCAAGCTCTGGACAAGAGAAGCTTTATGCTGATAACAGGGCTTTGTTTTGAGCTAGAAAAAAATAGCACCAGTACACTGCCCTGTAATGGGACATCATTAACATGTTTTGTCATGTTTATCCCAGCTGGGAGTATGTCTGTCAAAATTGAAGGGATATTAATCACACTGTGAATGCTTTTATATGTAAGTAAGGTTTGCATGACCAGAATAGTATGTTTGGGGTCATGTATTTGATTGTATTTTTAAAACAGTAACAGAACTTAACTGCAATGTTTAAATAAGTCTAGACATATTTAAACAGTGTAAATTGTGAAAAAATTCAGAGGGGAGGCACCAATGTTTTTTCTCCCATTGGGGAGGATGCGGGATTAAAAAGTTTGAAGACCAGTGGTCTAAATGGACACTAATACACCTGGATCCTCCAGTAGTCCTCGTAACAGATGCCAGTAAACCGAGCTGGAGAGCTACTGTGTTGGACTGATCCTGTTAATTCAAGTGGTCTTTCCTAGAGAGTCGGAGGTCATGGAAATGGATGGAGTTGATGGCAATCTTCAGGGCTTCGAAGTTTTTCCATCATCATCATCTGTCTCAGAAAAATGTGTTAGTAAAGACAGAGAATACGGTAGCGGTCTCTTACATTAACCATCAGTGAAGCATGCATTCAAAATCCCTCAATGCAATAGCAGAATAATTGGGTTATTGGGCAGAAATCAACCTGCTGCATCTGTCGGCAGAACACATTAGGGCAGCGACAATGGGATGGCAGACAGTTGGAGGTTTCCAAATTTGCTGGAGTTGACGTTATCCAGGTCGTTGTTTTGAGAGATATGTAGAGATTTTGTGAAACCCTTTCTGGATCTCTTTTCAAACAAGGGCAATGCTCATCTTTGTCGATTCTGTTCCAGGTTTCCGGAACGAGGAGACTAGGTAGTGGACGTATTGGCGATGAAGTGGCTGAGACGTCTCCTTTATACATTGCCTCGCTTTTTTATTAATCCAGAAGGTTCTTTTCAAGTTTCAGCAGGGGGAGGGTGCTTGATACTAGTTGGCCCTTATTGGCCAGAGATGTCATGGTTTCCGCTTCTGAACCCCTGGCTCTTCTACCTCCTTGGGTACTGCTCAAGTGTGTCTCTTCTCAGAACGTTGTCCCTGTCCTTCCTGCTCCAACTCACTCTATCGCTTTGGAGGTTGAGAAGTCTGGACTGCTAGCAAAGGGTCTTTCCTCTTCCTTAGTGGGGTTAATTCAGCAGGCCTTCTACTTTGAAGTCTTACTCAAAGAACCGGAAGTCTTTTGAGATGTGATGTTCTGTTCATGATCTTTTGGCACCTTCCTGTTGTTTTTCTGATATTTTGCAGCTTATTCTGGATGGTTTTCACTTGAATCGCTCTCTTTCCATTCTAAAAGCTCATTAGTTTGCGAGAAAGACTTTTAGAGACTTTTCTGAGCCTTTATCGGTGTTACAATCGTTGGTGTCTAGACTGTTATGATTTTTTTCAATTATAAGACAAATTAAAAATCCCTTTTCTCCAACTCAGGATCTTCCTACTCTTTTATAGGCTTTGCACTTTTATCTCTTTGGGGATCTGGATACTGTAGACTGAAAGTTTTTTCCTATAAGGTTCTTTTCCTATATGCTATCATCTTGCTGAGAGCAATTGGGGAGCTGCGAGCCTTAAAATGCTGTCCTCTCTTCATTTGATTGTTTGCAATATTGAGTAAATTTAAGGCCTGGCCCTACCTTTGTTGCAAAGGTTAAGTCTATTTTTGATAGATCTTAGGAAATAATTCTTCCTTCTTTCTTTCCCTGTCCTTCCTTTCCGGAGGAACATTTGTTGAATACACTTGATGTTTAAAAAGCTTTTTTCATGTATGTTACCAGGCCTCTGCAGTTCAGGAAAACCGACTCCTTGTTTGTGGCTTTTGGACAGCCTGGAAAAGGCAAGAAGGTGATTTCTATTACTCTGAGTAGGTGGATTAAGTGGACAATTTTTCTAGCTTTGAAAGGCTTTTTAGGAGATCGTCCAGTTCAGGGATGGTCTACGAGAGGAATGGCAACCTCCTGGATGGAATTCCAGTGAGTAACAATCTAGGACATTTGTAGGGCAGCTACTTGGTCCTCAGAGCATTCATTTGTCAAGCATAATTTCTTTATAATGTTTCTGTTTTGCATTTGAGCTTGTGTACCGATGTTTTGAACTCTGCATTACACTTAGTCCATCTTGTCCTTGTCACGGTCATTACATAACGCCCACCCTCCCGTAAGTCCTTTAGCAAGAGCTTGGTTATATACAGGAGGAGCCAGGTGTGCCAGCCCCATTTATGGCACCCAGGTTGGGTGGATGCGGCTAGCCTTTAAGGATCCTCCTGTTCTTTCTTCCTGTTGCAAGGTGACATCACCTTACTTTGTAATGACTGTCACGAGCACGCAATGGACTAAGGCTAATGAAGATTACGAGTAAGTAACGAAAGCATCACCACTCTTTCTGAATGCGGTTGGCTCATTCTATGTCAGGACCGGAGGCTTTGGAGTATGCTTCTCTTTCTTTACTGACAATTAAACAGCAGCCAATAAACTTACAGAAAACAAAAAAGTACATTTCCGAAGAGCACCTGTAGTCCAGTCTATCCAATCCTAGGTTTGCTCTACTCTGTAAGAGTCACAACAACTAAAGTCCTTCCTCTTTCTTTGCTACTGCGCAGCCTAAGCTAAGTACTTTTCTCCTCATTATTTATTGTTACTGTATATGTGCTAATCAGCCCGTGGAGCAGGGCTGAGTGGCGCTTTTCATAAGGGCTAGTAATAAACTTGGGCACGCGTTCGTGGTCCCTGCCCTTGTTGCTGTGGTGACATCCCACGTGATCGAAGGGTGTTTTCTTTCCTCTCCGATTTGCGCAAGGCGAGGCAACAGAGTGTTTCCATAATTACGGGTCTCCTTCGGAGATCCAACGAGCACCGCAAATAGAGCTTGTCCGCTCTCTGTTTCCATAGTTTTGTTCGCGCATGCGCACACTGTGAAATTTCCGATCTTTTGAGTCAGACTTCGTTGTGTGCCTCGTGCGGGGAATGCCCGATGGGGTGCAAAAACGGATAAAGGCTTTGCCAGAGATACTAGGCCTTTGAGAGACAGTGTCTCAGAAAGATATTGGACACAATTGTTTTTCTTTTTGACCTGTAGGGTTTTTTTCCTCCCCCTTTGAACTCATTCTGTACCTTCTACCATGGCTTACTTAGCTGAGGAGGATGAATATTACCAGAAGAGGTGGAAGGAGCCTTCCAAGATCAGATGGAGGAGAGATTAGTACAGGCCTTAGGCCATCATGTACAAGATTCAGTGAATCAGGCTTTGATTAAAGCCTTAAAAGCTTTTACAATGCCCCTGGTTAGATTTGGGCAGAGAGTATTGATGGGACCTCCAGCCTCTGGGTCAATGGCTAGAAAACCTCAGTCTGATGATAGATGTATGAACCCTACAGCGTCCTTAGGATATTTATCCTCAGCAGAGATTCTTTCGCAGATGGCAACTGCGGTCCTCAAGGATCATGAATATGGATCTGGACAAACACCTGCTTCTGACATGTTTCCACCTCCATCAGGTTCTCGTAAAGAACATTCTCAGTCCTCTAATTCTCATTCTGAACTTTTTGATTCTAAACAACTGGGTAAACGTAAACATAAATCTCACCACATCCTGAGGAGGTGGTGATGCAGAGAAATTTGCTTTTTGACCCTGAGAACATTATTCTCCCAAGGTCTACAGAATGGGTGCCATGTGTAGAATTGGCCCACTATGCGCAAGAAAGATTGCGCAGGAGTTTCGACAAGGACGTGCGCAGTACATTGCGATCTGAATGTCCCCGTCCCTCGCTATTTGGGAAAGTAGATGATACCCCGTAACTAGATCCTAGTATGGCTACCTTCTTGAAAAAGTTTACGAAAGATCCCAAGAAAGGACTCTATCGTGCCTGAAAAGGTTGCCAGAATAAGATGCTGGATTTTTCGTGCCCTATTACCAAGATTCTGGAATTAGCGGTCCAAGCTAAAGAGACCAGTACGCCATTGAATCGAGGGGCCATTCTTGAATGGGCTCAAAGAGCCATCTGTCTTCTAGGGAACGCTAACTGTGCTATGTCCACAGAGCGATGAAAGTCATTAATAATGCGCATTGACCCCAAATTAGCAGAGCTCGCTCCTCCATCCTTTTTGGAGACAGGTTCATGAAGGACCTGGGTAAAAATGTCTCTATTTTCTCAGCTCTAGACAAAGCCCAGACCTCAATGAAAAGAATGTTCAGTGGGGGCCTTTTTACCAGGTCCAGATGCTATAGGGGTCGGGTGTCAGGCCGAGGCTTTCAACCTCCCCCAATTACGCCCCTAGAGGCCGGGGCTACTATCAATCCTTCTCGGGATTCTATCCATCCAGGGCCAGAAGAGGCTGAGGTCGTGGTTATAGAGGAAAGGGTGCTGAACGCAACACAGATACATCCAGTTAGGATGAGGATTATTCCCTTCACAGAGGTAAGTCTTGTGGGGAGATTGGAGAGTCATGTTCAGGCCTGGGAGCGCATAACGCAAGATCCTTGGATTCTACAGATGGTGCAGGGTTACAAACTTGAATTTTATTCCACCCTATTGCAAAGTCATCCTCCTCTGCCTCTCCTTTTTTCCCAAAAAGAGAGTATTTTTATAGACGCAGAAGTAGAAGAACTTCTCCGCAAGCAACCGATGGTCCACTCAAGACCACATCCGAAAGGCTTTGCCAGCAATATATTTTTGGTTCAAAAGAAAGGAGGAGGTTTTTGCCTAGTACTAAACTTAAAGATTTCAATTTTTGGATAGTTTATAGTAATTTCAAAATGGATGGTATCCATTTATTACTGGACCTTTTACAAGAGGGTGCTTGGTTAGTGCTTTCAGACCTCAAAGACGCATATCTAACGATTTTGTCCGCACTTTTTTGTCAGATTTTTTGTCCGCACTGACGTTTTCTTCAGTTTCTCTGGAGACACCAATGGTACAAATTCAGGGTACTCTCCTTTGGTCTGTCCTCGGACCCTTGGTGTTTCACCAAGCTGATACATCCCGTAGCTCAATTCCTTCGAGAACAAGGCGTTCGCCTCATTATTTACCTCGACGACATTTTAATCATGGCCCAAATAAAATATTTAGCTTTAACTCATCTGGCCCTGGCGATTCAAATCCTTCAAGATCTGGATTTCCTGATCAACAGCGTAAGTAACATTTCCCTCGCAATGTATAGAATTCTTAGGCTTTCAGGTGGATTCTGTGCAGGCCCAGCTCAAGTTACCGTTGTCGAAGCAGATCTTGATCAAGAAAGAGTTACGGAAAGCCCTTGCCTCTCCAACTATATCATTACGGACCTTAGCTCGGCTGGGGGGGCTACTTGCCTCTTCAATTCAGACAATCTTTCCAGGCCTGTTGCATTATTGAGCCCTTCAGCGCCTGAAGAGCATGCATCTCAGCAAAGCTTATACAGAGCAGATTCTGTTATCATAGGAATCCAGGATGGAGATTGCATTGTGGCTGGACCACATGGAAGCGATGAACAGCTGAGCCATTTTTGTGTCCTTGCAGAAGATAGTGATAGAGTCAGATGTCAGTCAGTGGGGATGGGGACCTCGTTGTGGCACTGTGGAGACGGAAGGACAGTAGTCATCGGAGGAATTGAAACTTCACATCAATTGTTTGAAGTTGCTAGCAGGAGCCTTTGCGATTTGCTCGCTCTCTCTAATCAAGGCCAGCTGCTGCATTCTGTTGCGGAGGGACAACATCTCAGCAGTAAGATATATAAACCATCTGGGCGGGACCAGATCGCGCATACTGGCGGAGATTGCCTAGCAATATTGCCACTATTGTCTTCAGAACCAAATTCATGTGCTAGCAGAGTACATTCTGGGTCGCTCCAATGTGGTAGCATATTGGAACTCTCGTTTTCTGAGGGACAGCAGCGATTGGAAACTCCACCACTCGATTTTTCAGAATCTGATGGAGAGATGGGGTTCATGCTTGATAGATCTCTTTGCATCCCAACTCAACTCCCAACTTCCACGGTTTTTCAGTTGGGGGCCAGATCTGTTAGCGATGGACTTGGATGCTTTCCTTCAGGACTGGTCCCAGGGTCTTTTTTATGCTTTCCCTCCTTTCTGAATGATTCAAAGAGTCCTTGCGCAAGTCAAGAGACAGTTGGCCGAGGTCATTTTAGTGGCACCTCTTTGGAAAGCTCAGGCTTGGTTTCCATTAGAGATGTCCCTATCATGTGCACCCCCAGTTCTAATTCCATTATTTCATTTGTTGCTCCTGGACCCATTGAGTCTTCCCCATCCTCTGATAATACAGGAGCGGTTAACACTCATGGCATAGAGACTTTCGGGAGACGTTGGCAAATGCCAGGCATTTCTGGAGCAGCTATGTTCTTCCTTTCCCAGTCTTGGGCTCCCTCCACCCATAAATGTTATGGAGCCTCTTGGAAATTATGGCTGGTTTTGTGCAGTGAACGGAGTATTGATCCCTTGGGGGCCCAAATTACCATGATTGCAAATTTTATCTCAGAATTGGCAGCTCATGTTGTTGCCTATAGAACTATTACCAATTTCAGATGAGCTATTTCAGCAGGTCATCCGCATTTAGACGGTAAACCCGCTGGGGAACCTCCTTGATCTCTAAGATCCTTTGTGGTATTTGGATGGTCAGACCTCCTCAAACCTGATATTCGGTTCTTTGGGATGTAGATGTCATCCTGCGTTTTATCAGATCTTGGCCATGTAATGAACATTTGCCACGTAAGCAATTGACTGCTAAGCTGACGGTCCTCTTATACCTTATTTCATGTAGACGTGTGTTAGATGTGAGAGCACTGGATTTGACATGTAGAGTATTTACTCCATCCGGAGTTTCATTCACGGTTTCTAGATGTACAAAGACTGCACCTAGATGTATTACTCATCCTGCTTTTCCCCACAATCAAAAATTGTGTGTTGTACAATGTGTGAAAGCTTATGAAAGTTGTACATGGGAGCTTCGCAGGGATGTAGGAGGTCAATTGTTGATTTCTCTGCAAAAACCACATAACCCAGTGTCATCAGCTACTTTAGCTAAATGGGTTTAATGGCTTTTGGGGGAAGCTGGAATAGACACTTTTGTTTTTGGTGCTCATTCAGTTCGTGGAGCTATGGCCTCTAAATCTTTTGGAGCTGGTTCTAGATTGAAGGATATCATGGCAGCGGCAGATTGGTCTTCAGTTAATATGTTTAAACTGTTTTATCATAACCCTATATCATTGATATAGAGTCGGTAGTGGTGGATCGGCTTTAAACTAGCATAATCCGAAGCCTCCGGTCCTGACATAGTATAAAACAAATTCTAGCTATTTCTTCAAGAATTTTCAATTCTATTAAGGAAACGGAGACGAGAATTATCCCACTCTTAATTGTGATGTTTCTGATTTTATTGCGTGTTAAACATTTAAAGAATTGTACACTTTATGATGAGATATGTATGTGACTATCAAATTTTGTCCCCCTTATGATGTATTCATTTCCAAAAAGTATTATTAGTGCGTTTTTTTCATCCATAGGTTCCGGTAATTAAGGCGATTGATAGACCAGACGGAGGATGATAACACAACCACGCCGACGTTGGTTCTCATTGGACAGTTTGTTTCTTTAAAAGTTGCTGAATGTTGGGAAGAAGATTTTGATTTGGTGCAAAGAAAGAGGTAGGACTTTAGTTGTGGTGACTCTTATAGAGGAGAGCAAGCCTGGGATTGGGCAGGCTGGAATACAGGTGCTCTTGGGAAAAGTAGTTTTTTGTTTTCTGTAAGTTTATTGGCTGTTGTTTAATTGTCAGTAAAGAAAGAGAAGCATAATCCTCGCCTTCGTGTCCTTAATGGAAGGAAAATTCTTGACGTGATAGCTAAAAAAAAAAATATTCTGCAGTAGTTGTTCTTTGTATGATTCCTGGCTTTTCGGAACCCTTTTGATGGCAGCACTCCCACACTGAAAATTGTTTCAGCACGACTGGACAAGGGTCAGTTGTCATGCTCATCTGTGGCGAAAATTTGCATTGAAGTTGTCTAAATTCCCAGGCCCTGTCTTTTCCTCAATTTGCCTTTGTGAGTTTTCTCTCAATCACTGTTGACTTCCTTTGATCTTTCTTTCTTCTTTCACTTTCGAAGCTCGCCTTCAGTGTATCTTTCGGTCCTCTTTAGAGTTACATCTCCTTGTAGCCACTGCTATACGTCTGTCACCTAATTATTTTCCTATCCTTTCCCCTATAACATTGCTCATTCTAGCTACAGTATCGCTATCCACAATCTGTTCACCTGAGTTATGTTCCTCTCATCCCCACGCATCTAATAACCAGTGCTTCACCTCCCTCCACCTCTCACGTGACGTAGCCTGAGCCAGTGTCTCCATCTTCGAGAGACAATCCCTTGCACTTCTGTTGTTCTACTGGCACTGCCAGCTTCAGCTTTCGTCAGCAGTTGCAAAAGAACAACTAATTGAAAGTGTACTGGATTAACAGAGTGGGTGGATTTATAAACACTTCATTAAATTAGACTGACATAGCCTCTACAAGGATCAAACCCGTGACTTTGGTGTTATTAGTAACACGTTCAAACCAACTGAGCTAATCAGCCACGAATCAAAAGGTGGTCAATTGTTCTTTGTGACCTCGAAATCCACGTGCAAGACAGGTATTTCATAAACATGTTCCATGCTTTTTCCATGACATACAGATACATAGACCGACTCTTCGTTCCCTATCGCACTTCCTGCCTGCCTTTTACTTCCGCCCCCTGTCTGGATTACAATAACGAGAGCTGTGAGTGCTGCGTACCTGCCTCTGCGCCTGTTTTTTCAGTCAATGTCACTGTACGCTGTGATATCTTTGCAACGTCAGTTGTTGCCGGAAAAAGAAAAGGATGGATAGTATATTTATCTTTTTACAACAAAACTGAAAATGCATCCGGTTCCTTGGTCATTAACTTTACATAGCCAGCTGCTTTAAAGATATTCTAATTATGGTGGTTATTCGGCGTTGGAGGTAAGAAAGCTTTTATTTTTTTAGGTCTGGCTGTTCCTTCTGCTTTATATTACTTGAGCTCCTGTGAACACAATATCGTTCCTCAAGCCATCCCTCCTGCGCCTCCCCACTTCTCTCCTGTCAACCATTGGGCCGGAAATCGAGATTTTCTTAGCTTTAGTGAAAGAAAGTCTTGATTTTATTAAAGACACGGAGGCAAGTATTAAGCTATCTTCTTTCGCTTTAATTCAAACAGCAGCCAAGAAAAAACTACAACTCCCAGCATTCCTAGCTGGGAAGACTATAGAATATATGTCACAAAGCAGTAACCAATCAGGATAACAGGTAGGTATAAACGTCTTGACTGAGAGCAACAAGCCCTCTTTTCTTGCTGCTCGCAGTCAAGATAAGTACTACGTTCATTATTCCTACTTTCATACCTATTTGACACATTATTGTATCTTATTTTAGTGTTAATTATATGTTTGCATAGTTATTTTCGCTCTTTGACTATCGCTGTGTTTCCCTTTCCTTATCGTCTCAATGTTCTATCCAGAGCGCCTTCAGCGCGCGCGGTGTAACAGTCTTTCTTTGACGGTAACGTTCTCACCGGCATTTCCCCGGCTCAGCGCTTCGTTCAGTCAGCTGTTTATCGGCTTAGCTCTCTGGGGAATTCCCCTTTCTGCTCCTGCTTTGTTCAGTCAGCTGTTTATTGGCTTCGCTCTCTGGGGAATTCCCCTTTCTGCTCACGCTGCGCTTTTTCGACGCTCTGTGGCACCGGAGTGCCAAAGCACGCCTCCTACTCCTCTCAGCTGTTTTTCCTTTATGGGCCTTTACTTCCTGGTTCTGCCCCTTCAAGTTTTAACCCTTTCCTACCTTTTTTACTCGTTCTGTCTTTGTTTTCTCTGCAATTGACAACTTTTTAAACCAAAATTACTAGTTTTGTTTTTTAACATGCGTTAAAGGGAGGCTTCCATTGTTTTCTATGGGTCTCTGGATGCTTTGGAGGATTAGCGTCAAATTTCTTGATGCTAATACTGCAAAGCGCTGGATTAGCATAAAAAATTATGACACTAGTACCCCTGACTACCGCCATGGTGCACCGTATTTTAAATACAGCGCACACTTGGCAGCGTTAGGGGAGCTTTTCATAAATCTACCAAACAGTCTTTTAGTCTTTGGCTAGGCGGGGGATTGGGCTGGAGTTTGTATCTTTGGGTCCGTGAGCAGTGTTCTTCCACTTGGGTCCTGGACTGGTCCTCTTCTCGAGAGCGTGGTGCACCCAGTTCGATTGTTGATTCGCTAATCCTTGGGCCTCGGGAGTTCCAGCTTCTCTGACATGAGCTCTGACATGAGCTTCTGGTGAGGGTGAATCAGCT
This sequence comes from Pleurodeles waltl, assembly GCF_031143425.1. Taxonomy (NCBI): domain Eukaryota; kingdom Metazoa; phylum Chordata; class Amphibia; order Caudata; family Salamandridae; genus Pleurodeles; species Pleurodeles waltl. The sequence goes on along the minus strand of NC_090451.1, from coordinate 116,774,376 downwards.
CTGGTTCTTCAGTTTGTGGTTCCTCAGACGCTACTTTACGAAAACATGAGTCATTTCGGGACACTGTCTCACTTCCTTTTCACACCGTCAACATAGTGCTCGCCATTCTGGTGACAGTCCATACACCTGGTTCATATTGGGTGCGGTATTTCCAGCTGGGTTTTCGGTCTTTGATGATTATCCGGTCTCCAATTTGCAGATGCTGGGTTGTCACACTCCTCTTCCTACTTGCCCGGTCATTCGTCTCTCGTCGTCTCTATTGGGTCTGCTCAGGATGATATCGATGTGGCTGCCAGCCGGAATGGATGGGCACTGAGTGTCTTCTTGCTCCTGCCAGAATAAGGGACCATGGAGCTTGCATCGTAGTGCAATGGGACTTTCCTCTATACTCTCTTAGGAAACGGTGTAGGTTGAGTTCTGAGCTGCTTCCTTCTTGTGTGGTAATTCGGAGGGCCTTGTTGAGCGTGCATATGAAGAGCTCAACATCACCGTCCGTTTGGGGCCACTGCGGGGTAAGTCTTCGGTGTTTGATCCCTAGGTCAGAAACTCCTAGAATTCGACCCCTTGAATTGGGGACCCGTTGTCTGCCTTGATTTCCTCTGGTAGCCCAAACATGGTGAAGGTTTTCTTGAGGACTGGTGCTCCGTTACTAAGAGAGTTGGAGTAAATGACCTCGACAGTGGGGTATTTGGAATAAATGTCTATCAGCACTAGCGTGATCTGTCCTTTGGGGGAACTTCCAAAGTCAAGACTGACCCTGGACAACGGCTCAGCGCATGGCTCCTCAGTTAATAATTGGTGCTGTTGTTTCTGCGGTGCTGGTTAGCTGGCAGGCTGGACATTGCTTTACCAGGTGGTCCACTTCCGCTTCCAGAGTCGGGAACCACACCTTCTCCCTCATGCGCACCTTCATTTTGGAGGTTCCTTAGTGTCCTCCATTTGCGAGCTTGGTGGCTTGTTGTTGTAGACTTGCTGGGATAACTAAGCGATGCCCTCGTAGGATGAGGGCATCTTGGGTCAGACTAAGTTCGTCCCAGACTCTCCATAGTTACATCAACCATGCCTCTCTCGCTGCTTGCCCATCTGTGGGTGTCCTTGAGAAAGTCTCTCCTTCAGCCTCCATCCAGGGCTTGCTTTGTTCTAGCTAAGATAGTGTCTTCCGCGGTGGCCACGGATATGTCTTTTAGGTCAGCAGTTTTTGGGCAGCTGGCATTTGAGAGTGCTGGCACATGGGCTTCTGTTCCATATCTTTTGTGGATCCTCCCACTTGCTCAAATGGGTACAGAGAGAGGAAGTCAGCCAGTTTCTTCACTCTTGGCTAGTACACCACTTCCATGCCATAGTGTTGAAACTGGATTGCCCACCTTTCTATCTGAGAGTGGAGTGTGTGGCTGTCCGCTTGAATAAAGGTACTAATGGTTGGTGGTCTGTAGTTACTCTGAGTGGCCTTCCACAGAGGTACAAGTGGAAGTGTCCTCAGGCCCTCTTGATTTCCAGGGCTTCGCTTTCTATTTTGCACGGAGCGTTGATCCGTGGGGGTCAGAGCCCTGCTGGCGTAAGCGAATGGGTCCCACTGACCAGATTCAACTTCTTGGATTAGGACGGCTCCTAGGCCCACAGGGCTGGCGTCTATTGTTAGTTTGGTTCTCTTTATTGGGTCGAAGTAAGCCATGGTGATTTTGAACAGCAATGCTTCCATGAGTGCTTGGAAAGCTTTGTCCTCACGGTCACCCCACTCTGATGGGCCGTCAGCTTTTGTCAGGGTTCGCAGTGGCTCGGACAGAGTGGCAAGGTTGGGGTTAAACCTGCTACAATACGTGGTCAAGTTTTGAGAACCACTTGGAGCCGTTCAGCTCAGTGATGATGTCATTGATGGTGAAAGTATATGCCTCTTCCTTTTTGATTGCTCTGTTCGGGAGGCGCATATCGATGCACAGCCAAATCTTTCTGGGTTGTTTAGGTTTTTCTGCTATTACCATGGGTGATACTCACAGGGTGGGTCCAGATATTCTTTCAATCACTCCTTGATTTTCAAGCTTGTTCAGCTTCTGTTCTACCAGCGGGCAGAGGTTGAATGGGATACGTCTATGCTGAAGGGCTACAGGTGTAACAGTCTTGTCGATGTGTAGGTGTATTGGCAGCGCCTTTAGGCATCCTAGGCCAGTAAACAGCTTCAGAAATTGTCCTAGCAGCCCATCCACGTGGACTGATCGTACACTTCTGGCAAAGTATACCAAGCCCAGTTCCTCTGCTGACTGGCTGCCAAGAAAGGTGTCTGCTTCTTTGCTGACCACATGGAATATGGTTTGTATCTCTCTCTCTCATTCGATCTGACGGTCACAATCTTACGCCCTTTTAGCGGTAGTGGTGCGTGGCTCCCGTAGGTGAAAATTCTGGTGGACGACTTATTTAGTGTGGGACGTCACCGAAGGCGTATTTATTGTTGCAGGTTGTAGGAAGGTAGCCTCTTTCTAGCCTTGTTACCCCCACTTTTGGCCTGTTTGTGAGTATATGTCAGGGTGTTTTTACTGTCTCACTGGGATCCTGCTAGCCAGGGCCCAGTGCTCATAGTGAAAACCCTATATTGTCAGTATGTTTGATATGTGTCACTGGGATCCTGCTAGCCAGGACCCCAGTGCTCATAAGTTTGTGGCCTATATGTGTTCCCTGTGTGGTGCCTAACTGTATCACTGAGGCTCTGCTAACCAGAACCTCAGTGTTTATGCTCTCTCTGCTTCTATAATTGTCACGACAGGCTAGTGACTAATTTTACCAATTCTTATTGGTGCATTGGTACACCCTTATAATTCCCTAGTATATGGTACCTAGGTGACCAGGGTATTGGGGTTCCAGGAGATCCCTATGGGCTGCAGCATTTCTTTTGCCATCCATAGGGAGCTCAGACAATTCTTAAACAGGAATGCCACTGCAGCCTGAGTGAAATAACGTCCACGCTATTTCACAGCCATTTTACACTGCACTTAAGTAACGTATAAGTCACCTATATGTCTAACCCTCACTTAGTGAAGGTTAGGTGCAAAGTTACTTAGTGTGTGGGCACCCTGGCACTAGCCAAGGTGCCCCCACATTGTTCAGGGCAAAATCCCCAGACTTTGTGAGTGCGGGGACACCATTACACGTGTGCACTACATATAGGTCAATACCTATATGTAGCGTCACAATGGTAACTCTGAACATGGCCATGTAACATGTCTAGGATCATGGAATTGTCACCCCAATATCATTCTGGTATTGGGGGGACAATTCCATGCATCCCCGGGTCTCCAGCATAGAGCCCGGGACTGCCAAACTAGCTTCCCGGGGTTTTCTCTGCAGTTACTGCTGCTGCCAACCCTCAGACAGGTTTCTGACCCCCTGAGACCTGGGCAGCCCAGTCCCAGGAAGGCAGAACAAAATATTTCCTCTGAGAGAGCATGTTACACCCTCTCCCTTTGGAAATAGGTGTGAAGGGCCTGGGAGGAGTAGCCTCTCCTGGCCTCTGGGAATGCTTTGAAGGGCACAGATGGTGCCCTCTTTGCATAAGCCAGTCTACACCGGTTCAGGTATCCCCCCAGCCCTGCTCTGGCGTGAAACTGGACAAAGGAAAGGGAAGTGACCTCTCCCCTGACCAGCCCCTCCCAGGGGAGGTGCAGAAAGCTCCTCCAGTGTGTCCCAGACCTCTGCCATCTTGGATGGAGAGGTGTGAGGGCACAATGGACAGCTCTGAGTGGTCAGTGCCATCAGGTGACGTCAGAGACCCATCCTGATAGGTGCTTACCTTTCTCTGTAGCCAATCCTCCTCTGAGGGCTATTTAGGGTCTCTCCTGTGGGCATCTCACCAGATAACGAATGCAAGAGCTCACCACAGTTCCTCTGCACTTCCCTCTTCGACTTCTGCCAAGGATCGACCGCTGACTGCACCATGACGCCTGAAAAATCGCAACAAAGTAGCAAGAAGACTACCAGCAACATTGAAGCACCTCATCCTGCCGGCTTTCTCGACTGTTTCCTGGTGGTGCATGCTCTGAGGGCTGTCTGCCTTCACCCTGCACTGGAAGCCAAGAAGAAATCTTCCGTAGGTCGACGGAATATTCCCCCTACCAACGCAGGCACCAAACTTCTGCATCACCGGTCCTCTGGGTCCCCTCTCATCCTGACGAGCGTGGTCCCTGGAACACAGGAGCTGGGTCCAAGTGTCCCCGACATTCCAGTGGCCCTTCTGTCCAAATTTGGTGGAGGTAAGTCCTTGCCTCCCCCACGTCAGACAGTAATCCTGTGTACTGCTTGAAATACAGCTGCTCGGGCTTCTGTGCACTTCTGCAAGACTTCCTTTGTGCACTGCCTAGCCCAGGTCAACCGGCACTCTGTCCTGCATTGCCCAAATCGCTGAGTTGGACTCCGACTTCGTGGGACTCCCTTTTGTTGTGCTGAGTCAACGTCATGCTCAGATATTCTGAATGCCTGTTCAGGTACTTCTGTGGGTGCTGCCTGCTTCTGCATGGGTTCTCTGTGTTGCTGAGTGCCCCCTCTATCTCCTCCTCCAAGGGGCGACCTCCTGGTCCTTCCTGGGCCCTGGCAGCACCCAAAATCCTCAATCACGACTCTTGCAGCTAGCAAGGCTTGTTTGTGGCCTTTCTGCTGGGAAACAACACTGCGTCCTCCAGCACACCGTGGGACATCTTCTGACCAAAGGAGAAGTTCCTGGCACCTTCCGTTGTTGCAGAATCTTGGGCTTCTTCTACCCAGACACAGCCCTTTTGCACCTTCATCAGGGGTTTAGTGGGCACCTGCCCTCCCTGGACACTTGCATGACTCTTGGTCCCCTTCCTTTACAGGTCCTCAGGTCCAGGAAACCATCTTCAGTGCTTTGCAGTCAGTTGTTGTCCTTGCACAATCCCCTATCTCGACTTTACTGTCTTTCTGGGGTAGTAGGGTAACTTTACTCCTACATTTCAGGGTCTTGGGGTGGGGTATCTTGGACATCCTTAGTGTTTTCTTACACTCCCAGCGACCCTCTACACACTACACTAGGCCTGGGGTCCATTTGTGGTTCACATTCCACTTTTGGAGTAGATGGTTTGTGTTGCCCCTACGCCTATTTTTCCCCATTGCATTCTATTGTGTTCTACAGTGTTTGCACTACTTTTCTAACTGTTTACTTACCTGATTTGGTTTGTGTCTGTATATTTTGTGTATATTACTTACCTCCTAAGGGAGTGTATCCTCTGAGATACTTTTGGCATATTGTTACTAAACTGAAGTACCTTTATTTTTAGTAACTCTGAGTATTGCGTTTTCTTATGATATAGTACTAAGTGATATAAGTGGTATAGTAGGAGCTTTGCATGTCTCCTAGTTGAGCCTAAGCTGCTCTGCTATAGCTACCTCTATCAGCCTAAACTGCTAGAACACCCCTAATCTACTATTAAGGGATAACTGGACCTGGCACAAGGTGTAAGTACCACAAGGTACCCACTATAAGCCAGGCCAGCCTCCTACACAGGCACATTACATTCACGGATGCTTCTGTGTCGATTAGGGCTTTCTCTGGGAATCGAGCCACCTCAATTACTCAAGTTGCTTGGGGTCTCTTCAAGTCTTTTGTGAATGATATCAGGAAGACCTCTTCCTCTCCGGGAGATTAATCTTCTGCAACATCTTGTGCGGTCTGATAGCATGTGGAATGTGGTGTTGGGTCTTCTCACAACAGTTGTTTGATAGTTCTTGGGGTGGCACGCCTCCCTCTCATACTTCTTCCTCTTGAGGTACTCCTGCAAACTGATGCAAAATTATTTAATTTCCCACAGAAGGAGCACGTCTTTCCTTGGGCTGGACACTCCTCTAGGTTGTGTTTATCTCTCCTGCAGTAGCCGCAGCAGCCCCTTTTTTTGGTCCGGGCGGCTGCCTTGAGCCTTCTCCTGGGCTGTTGTGCTAATACTGCATCTGTGCTTTCCACTTTTATCACTGGGGTTTTCTCAGGGACTTGTGTTAGGGCTAAGTCCATTTCAGCTGCTCGGGCTGCTAAGAGGTCGTTCGATCCTGCCATGATTAGTATGTCATCCAGGTTGATGTTGGGATGCCTCAGGATCAGGCCACTTAGGGCCAGATGTATAATCTTTTTTGCATGTCGCAAACAGCGAATTTGGCTGTTTGCGACATGCAAAAAGCACATCGCGATGCCTAATCCCCGTTTTGCGAGTCGGTAACCTGGTTACCGACTCGCAAAATGGGACTGAGAGCCGCAATTAGGAAGGGGTGTTCCCCTTTCTAATTGCGAGTCGCAGCACAATGCTGTATTGCTTTCTGACCGCGAACGCGGTCTCAAAGCAATCGCAGTTACCACCAGTGTCACACTGGTGGTAACCCATTCGCAAAAAGATTGTGAATGACATGGAAAACATTTTTTTAGAGCAGGCAGTGGTCTTATGGACCACTGCCTGCTCTGAAAAAATGAAACGAAAACGTTTCATTTTTTCATTTTGTAATGCATTACAAAAAAAAAAAAAATGCTTTATTTAAAAGCAGTCACAGACATGGAGGTCTGCTGTCTCCAGCAGGCCACCATCCCTGTGAGTGCTGCCACTCGCAAGGGGGTCGCAAAATGCGTCCCACCTCATTAATATTAATGAGGTGGGCCTTTGAGACCCCCTTGCGAGTCGCAGATGGTGTTGTGGACACCATCCTACATTCTGGATTGCGACTTGCAAATTGCGAGTCGGTCTGATTCCTAATTTGCAAGTCACAATCCAGAATTTTTGTACATCTGGCCCTAGGTGTCTTGTTCCTGCACACTTGGATAATTTGGGCACGGATCTCCTTTGGTTGATCATCCTCGGTGCAGGTGCTCACAAGCTCTCTGAGTCATGTGTAGTATTGGTCAATGAACTCCTGTTCTCCCTGGCGTGCCTGGCAAAGTTTGAAATGCTCAAAGTCTGGGTTCAGTTGTGAGAGGAGGACTCTTTAGCCCCCTACTTTTTGCCTGATGTTGATGTGTCCTAAAAGTTGTAGTGTCCAGGCCCCCTCCTAACCAGGTTTCCTGGGCCAGAGCTCTTTCCCTAAATCTGTTGTGATGCTTGACACAATTGGATACACTCTTATATATCAATGTAAGTCACTAGTAAATGGGTACCCCAGTACCCAGGGTATAGGATATTAAGGGTAGGCCCCTGGATGCAGCTGCACTGATTGTGCCACCCTCTAGGGACCTGCACCCAGATGCTCTCAGCACTGCCATTGCAGGCTGGGTGTGCTGGGGAAAACCTAAAAAGGCAAACTCGACATAGCACACTCCCTACACTGCATATGTCATGGGTAAGTCACCCGTCTGGTAGGCCTTACAACCCTAAGTTGGGTGCACCAACCGCAAGTATGTGAGGGCATAATTGTAGGAGCAATATGCCCCCACTGTGTTCTTGCCAAACCTGGGACATAGTGAGTGAACAGAGCAGCCATTTTAGGTACATGTACTGGACACTGGTCAAACACGAGTTCTCCAGCTACATGATGGCCACTTTGGCACTCTGGGTTGTTTGGTATCAAACAACTCAGTATGTTAAATCCAAACTGGTGCCAGTATTGGATTTAACCCTAAATGTACCCATCAGTCACCTTTGAGGTGCCCCCTGCAAAAGCTAACCTAACTGCCATAGTTGCTGACTGGTTCCATCCAGCATGCCACTTCCAGACAGCCAATATACAAACCTGAGGGGGAGCCCTGGCACTCTGGTTTGTAAAACAATGCCCTTCCTGAGTGGAGGTGCTAACACCCCCTCCCTCAGGAATGTGCACTCTCTTGGCGGTGAGCTTCAAAGGGCTACTGCCTTGAAACTCGAGCCCCCAGGCCTGCTTCTAGCAGCAGATGGCTTCCCCCTTTGTCAACCCCACTTTTGGTGGGAGCAAAGGCGGGAAACCACACAAAGGCTAGGAGGAGGGGTCCCACTGAGCATGCACGACCCCTGCGGGCTTGCAGACGCAGTGGACCCTCCATTTAATTTTCCTTCATGTTGGATTACAGGAAAATAGCCAATGAGGTTTAGAGAAGTGACCCTTCCCACAGGAAGTGGTCACTATAGTGGATGCAGTCACCCAAGGGTAAGTGTCCCATTGGACACTACCAGGTTCCCCTTAAAACACCAACTAAATCCAGTATTTAGTGGGCTCCCTAGACCAAGAAACTAGATTCATCAGGAAGGAAAGAAGAAGTCACCAAAGAACCCGGCAGTACGAGAACAGTGAACATGCTGCACCAGAAGAGGCTCCAAGACCCCTGCCTGCCTCACCAGAGTCCAGACAATCGCAGGTGCAGAGGAGCTGACCACAGGAACATCCTTAAAAGACACCAAGGACCTCCCGGATTCACAAATAGCCTGAAGATTCCCTCCTGAGTGGAGGCACCACTCAAGAAACCAAAGAAACCTACATGGAACCAGCAAACCGGTGAGGGTCACTTCATTGACCAAACGATATCTACGCATCTGGATGTTGAAGCCGGACCTAATGACACACCAACGACAGCCCAGATCAGACCTGCAAGTGAGCCAATGTTGGTGGCACAGCGCCCTCCCGTGGCCGGGTTGTGCTAGTACCCCAGGTACTGGTCAGTGCACGTCGGACACCACCAAAACAGCTCACTCAGAGCTGCAACTGGACCAGGAGGAAGTCCCAGTCAAGGGACTTCAGTGACACCCTGGACCTCCCACCAGAGCACCCTCGTCGTCCTGCAAGGCCCCCGGAAGAAGACTTACCTTCAGCTCCCAAGGGTTCTATTGCGCACAGCATTCCAAGACTTTCAACTCGCCCTGCATCTGCCCGCCCTGAGCTCTGCATTGCGGAATCTGCTGTGTGCCATGGGTACCTTATCCCTTGCTACCTTGACAGCCCAAGGAGACCCCAATGCACCATCTTTAAATCCGCAAACCAGCTCCTCAGGTGGCCTGTGCCAAGAGACTTTCCAACTCTGCTCCCATGGGAACCGAGGCTCTCCAGCTGGCACAGCGTGCCCACCAACTTCTTTGACCATCCTGCAAGAGAAGAGTCTGGTAACTCAACCGTACGATTTTTTATGCATTTTTAAAGGTGACTGTGCATTGATTCCAATGGAACGTAATTACGCACAGAAAGACTAACTTTATTAAAACTTTGTCATATCTCAAAAAGTACTTAACGTATCTTAAAGATCTTGGTCTTAAAATTGATATAAAAGTCGGAAGTATTTTGATCAATTCTGGTCTTGAGTTATTCATTGAGTGTATGTGGTGCATGATTGGATTTGTGAGTACAACAAATGCTTAGCACATCTCCTGGAGTAGCCCAACTACTCGACCAGCTACCTTAAAAGTTGGAGCATTAGGTGGTCTAATTTTTACCTCTGGAAAACCAACTTGTGTTGCCTGAACGTCCTGCACAGTGTGCCTAGTTTCGCACATTATATAGAGGGCCAGCCTCCTACATCAGTTGTGGGCTACAGTGCATGTTCAACTCTCTCACTACCACATCTTAGTTGTCGACAGCTCCAGTGTTTGGGAGGTGTCTGAACAATTTATATATCTCATCTCCCCCAAAGTACAGAAGGAGCGACCACTTGACTGCTTTGTCGCGCTCCCGGGTGGCCACAAAGTAGTTCTCCAGTATGCGGACCCAAATTCTCCAACGAGGGGATGCATTTACAGGGTCTACTAGCTTGCTGAATGCTGGGAGAGTGCTGACCATGGTTTGCTGTTGCAGAGGATGTGGTGGATTGCGAGCCGGCACTTGGTCGTCGGCCAAGGCACACGTTAAACAGTTTGCATTGCAATGGAACGATAGCTGTAGTGTGGTCCATAGCCTCTATGGAGCTATGTTTCTTTGTGTGGGGCGCCGCTGCGCTGGTATTATGAGAATGAGTGAGTGGCACAGTTCCTGGCAATGACGTCACCAGCTGGTAGAACTATGAGCCACGCGCACCCAGGCTCTCTCAGGGCCGGTGCTGCAGGCTGTAGTGTGGTGGTTGAAGGAGGCACTCTGATCTGGTCACCCCTGTCTCAAATTGGAACGCGGATGGCGCTGGTATCAAGCAGGGATATTGTCTCTGCTGCCTTCACTGCTGTGCCTCTCCTGCTCAACACAAGTGCGCAGCTGGGTAGGCTGCTGAAGTCCGTTTGGGTGTGACCAATGTGCGGGCCCCTGTCCGGCACTTTGCGTGTGCCGCCCCAGGCCTCCAAGGATGAAGGCAGGAGCAGCTGTAGGCAGGAGTTGCACACACCGGTGTAGAAGAGCAGCCTTGTGTACCCCAGGCAGCCACTGGAGGTGGGTCGACCTGCATTGCGTTCAGGCTGTGTCGGCTTGACGCCAGGTGGCAGTCAGCTGGAGTGCGCGACAGGTGCAGAAAGGTAGGTGTATGGCCGTGTCAGAGGGGGTGGGAAAGAGGGCCCATCCGCGTCACCAGTGTGATGGCACACTCATAGCATACAGAAGGGCCTGCACGAGCTGCTTAAATGACACGCAGTACATCACTGTATGCTTGGGGGTGGACTGACCCTGATCACCAGTCTCCCCTTTTATTTGTTGCCCTCTGGCCCCCTGGCTAGAGGAAGTGCATTTGCTGCATCCGAGTCATAGTCACAACCCCACATGGGCATGACACTAGACCGCGGCCTGCCGTTACACGCACAACTGCTACAATTGAATGTACGAGCACAGACTATTAAAACAGCATAATCCTAAAGGCATCTCTGGCCTCTTTAATCCCTTAACAGCCCGCCCCTTCAGCTCACACTTGCAGCTTTCTACCATTGAGACCAGTGCTTTAAATGGGCCGGTACTCACAGGTACTGAGTACTGGCACTTTTTATTTTTACCGCTCTGAGTACCGTCACTTCTCTGCCTGCAGTGAGAGTACCGGTACTCATAAAAGGCTTGTTGCTGCTCGTACTTCTGAGCTCGAGGCTGTGAAAGTGCAGCCTGCCTGGGCGACACTTTGACAGCCAAACTGCATTTGTAGCCCCGAGCTGAGCCACTGCTGGACTATTCAGCATAGTCTCATTTGCATAATGCCCGGTTGCCCAGGATCACACACTATTGGAGGACGGAGCATGGCCCATTAAGGCCCTGCACTGTCAATCTCGTTCACACTATCTCGTGAATTTGTGAACACAGTGAATCCAGGAAGCCCAATAACAGGCACAATTAAGAAAGCCAAAAGCCACAGAGGTAAGGAGTTTCAAATGGCTTAATAGTGTCTTGCGTGAGTGTGTGTTGGCTTGCTTGTGTGTGCCTGGTTTGTGTAAGAGAAAAGCGACGGAAAGAGGGAGAGAAACAGGACACTCAGGATATATTTCAAAGAAAATATGTGGAATGCTGTGTGTGTTCATGTCTGCTTGTTTATTTCTGGGTGTACGTGCACTCAAGAATATTTAGGTATTGGGCCAAATGCAAGCATAAAGTATGCCATTAACAAGCTGAAAATATTACAAAACAAGGAATATCATCATGTTTGGCCTACATTTTGTGTGAGGAGTTAACCAATTCTATTAATACATTTCTCACATGGTTTGGTGAGTGCTGCAACTTGTATAGAAGTAATTACTAATGCTGCTATTCCAGTCAGTTTCCAGGGCACACCGATTATTAACTTGCTGGGGCCAGTAGTGCTGCTGCTGATGGCTTGGATGCATTCCTGGTTTAGGGATTCTTCCATTTTGATTTAGTGCCTATTCCCAGCAGGTCTTCACGCCACTCACTATTAACAAACGTAAAGGTAAAAGGCCTTCTCCATTTCACCTTTTAAAAAAAGGCTGCCCCCCGAAAGGCACTCCTATCACACCTTATTTACAGTGTACATTCACACCCAGTCTGGGCCTCTTGCAGTGGCGCAAAAAGTAGAGGGGGCCTCCCTGCAAAGAACATGGAGGGGCCCCCTCCAGACTAACCCACGCCAGGTGCTGTGCTGAGGGGTCCTTCTGGAGCTCAGCCCCCCACGTGCACTGCGGTGTGCGGGGGCCTTTGATGCGCCAGTGGCCTCTTGAGGTGTTTTGGTCCACCCTTTCTGGGCATTTTCAAATTCAGCAACTAGAGAAGAGAACTAGGGGCACTTTCAGTTAATTTATTTTATAAATCAACTCAGTATTATATCAGTTGCACTGCAACTTCATGCCAGTCACTAGTACAATCACAACATCTGGCTAACAGTGAACATATTTTCTGTGTTGTGTTGAGGATACACCTGCCTCAACATGAGGTACAGTCAACTCTACTTCTTAGCAAAACTGGTAAGCACTTAATAAGATGCATGGTCAATTCCCTGTACATAATGTTGGTGCATTAGTAGCACTTATCTCAATGCACAGTGCTGGCCCAGTCCAGCTAAATAAAAAGCGGTACGCAAGGTCACTCAACATTGTGGCATTAGCACAAAAATTGGCCCTACTATCACAAAGCACCCACACACAATATGACAGCGCTTGTCCAATATATAGCAATGGCATACATTTGCATACTATCTTGTCAATGCCCAATATACCACAGTACTCAGTACTGGGATCACATAATACTGGCCTAGAACACTGTCCATGTCTAATATCACACACAGTGATGTTGAGAGTGCACCGTTCAAGATCTGTTAAATTTGTTCCAAGGATCCTTTGCCATGGCCATTCAACCTAACCTTTCCCTTTAAATGCAATGGACTGTATACATATTTCTGAGGGCCATGCTGTAAATTAATATTTATGTAGTGTGCCACATGTGCAGAGGGAATCTGCACATATGGTGTGTTTAGGACCACTGTCATGGGCAATGCAAGAGCAATATGAATACTGGATAGATGTATCATAATGTCTCACCCTTAGCCCCGCCTCTAGCCCCGCCCACCAGCCACACCATAACTCATTTTAATGAGTACCTGCACTTATTTTTTCCCATTTAAAGCACTGGTTGAGACCCTTTTCCGTCTTTCTCTTCCTCCATATTTCCCATTACTGCCTTTTGCTCACAGTAGATGCCTGTACAAAACAAGCATTTACAAATGCATCGGGTCTCGCGTTTGCTCATGTTAGAGCTGATCGCGTTGTAAACTCCTAACCCAACTTTTCACCTATCGGGCAAAAGTGCATTTATGTACATAACCCGAAAAAGTGAAATCAAGTACTTAAAGCACTCGACTTCTGCCAAGCGAGATCGGGCTCGTAAATTAGAGAAAAAAAAGTCCACAAGCCCGATGGAAAACAGCGAGCCTCGCATGTTTTCTGTACTTGGTCACTGCGCTGGAGGAGGGCTAGCCACCGGAAAAGGCATGCCATATGCATGCCTTCGACTAATGAAAGCAAGCAGATTTTATTAGTGAAGCCCACCAACCAATAAAAAATACTGATGTGAAGTTGACAGGGCTCCGAGACCTTTTCTAAATACAAGAGTCTCCCTGCTAAACGCATGCGCGGGCGCATGCAACGCAGGCTCGACCCTAAAAAATCTAAGTGCTGGTCCTCAAAAATAAGGGCTGGTACCCACCTCTGGCTCAAAATAAGCACTGCTGCAGTTACTGAGTTTCTAAAGGATATTTTGCACCCTGCCAAGGATGCAGGGAGCCATTTGAGCGAGGGTGGTAGGGTCCTATCAGGCAGCGCTAGATTCTAAGGAATGTATTATGAAGGCAACCAGGTGGTGATGGTTTTCACAACCCTCTCCCCCAGTCCAGATCTCACCCTGCCCAGTCCTTTCACATGGTTAACATGTTTTAAAGAAATGGTAAGTTGGGGTAAGTAAGCTCTACCTCTACTTCTGAAAATGGCTACACAATGGGATAAACTGATGGCATGAATAGAAACCCTGATAGAGAGCACTATTGACAGGTCCCTGAAAGTTATTTTTGTGGGCATTATGCTAAAGTATGTGCCTCTTGCCCTTACTCAGAGTGAGACTCACATCCTAAGTGTTATTAGGTGCAAAATAAACACTCACAAAAATACACAAAACCTTTAAAGCACCCAGAAAAGATAGGTAGAGTAAACCGTCAAACCTTTCAATTGCAAAATATCAGGTGCAGTCACTGTGCCACTGGATTCAAGCTAGCCTGGCTGAGGAAAGGTGATACCCTGAAACCGGTCGCAGAATGCTTTTTTCCAGTCCAGGGAGGACCTGGCTTGGCAGTTTGGGCTCAACTGTTATTATGGGGATTAGGGTTGAGACTAATTTGCATATGGCTGGGTTGGATTAAACCCACATCTGTGACTGGAGGTGGGTGTTTAAAAAGTTTCAGCACTCTGTCCATCATATTTTTGTGTTGCTGAGAGTTTGCTTAGGTCACAGTTGCAGCATGTTTTCTGCTATAGCCAGTCTCTAAATTCAGAGCCTAAATTGTCCAGCAGTCTTGACTCCAGGAGGAGGAGGGTGTTATAAGTATTGTATAGAAGAGAACATCTTCTGTTCATTGTAAATAGTTATATTTATATGTGTATATCAGCATAACATAGAGACATGGAGTATTGGTTAAATATGTACATAATTCTTGCCAAAGTAGTGACAGTAGTACGTTCCGTTCACCCTAGAATGTTGGGACCTTGGAACCACCGAGAGCTTGCTATAGAATGTTGAAGTGGTCTGAGCAGTGGCCTGTGAGGAGTTGGAGAAATAAACATCTTTACTCTGAGTTACCTGTGTGATTACTACAGGAATTTAAATTGGCGACGAGGATGGGATACGAAGGATAACTTAAATACCTTATCTGCAAGTAAAGAACTGCGCAGGGGCAGTGTGACTCCACACCCCTGTATCTGTTATTGGCCACTCTTCTGCTGGTTGAGGAGTCTCGAAGTCCTCAGTTGAACGGTGTAGCAGATTAATCATCTTCCTCCAATCGACCAGGAAGTAGTGTCGTTTTGATCATTTCGCCGCCGTGAAGGTTCGGGAGCAGATCAGCTTACAAGCCAAGCTACCATTGGCGAAGGTGTAAAGAAGGCTTTCTCCGCAGCAGCAGGGTGGTGTAGCATATCCACGCTGGAATTTCTAGTTGAAGCGAGAAGTAATAAGCGAGGAAGCACCTCTTTATTTCATCCAAGTAAGTGGCGCTAGTGAGGCGTTTCCTGGGTTCAGCGAGAATACGTCATGTTTGGATACTAAACAAAGTGGAGACACGGCTGAACCAGAGCACGTATAATCGGCTAGGAAACGTTCCTCTTTCTGCATCGGAAGTCCGTCCAAACAGTACATTAAACAAAAAAAAAAAAAGGGACCCAACTGATCGTTGCTCTGAATTACGTCAGCTCACATCTTAAAGCCTTCATATTGCCGCGTCGGAAGGCGTCTTTGAGAAGGAAGCAGTTCCCTAGCGATCAAAGACGCGATTGGACTACGTTTTGACTCTCATCAGGAAATCCTTTGCGGTCAAAGACGCGATTGGACTGCGTCTTAGACTTTTGTCAGGAAACCCTTCGTGAGCCTTCCTGAGTGGCGCGCTGCAAGGGCGTCGTCAGGAGGCAGTCTTGGTGGAAACGTTCGGCAGCCTTTAATTCCTGTTTGCGTTTAGCAAAGCTTTCACATCTAGTCTTAGCATAGTGTCTATATTTCCCTGAATATTTAGTTGACATTTAACGAAGTTGTTAGGACGGTCTAATGTTATCTGAATTTCAATCGTTTGGGTGTTCTTAGTGTTGGGTATAACTCCCTGTTTCCAAACAGTGTCAATAGACATCAGTAATCTTTCTAGGAGGTATTTAGTCCTTTCTATTAGTGGTGTGTGGTTAAGGAATATTTAGTTAGATAATTATAATCTACGTAGAATAAAAAAAATAAAAAAAATAAAAAAAATAAAAAAAATAAAAAAAACTGTAGAGAACATGGCTGCAGCTAGCATGACTCAACCTCCTCCTTTTCTAAATGAGGAAGGGGAACCTAACCTATTATGGAAGGATTGGAGAAGGTTATTTGAATCTTATCTAATAGTGATCGGTGGAGAAAGATTTTAACCACTAAGGAAACAGCACATTTTATTGCACAATTTAGGTGTACATGGGCGTAAAGTATACAACAATTTAACGGATTATGGGGAGGAGGAGGATGATGCGGATGGAGAGCTAGATGTATATGAGGAGACTTTTAGGAAATTAGAAGGGCATTTTGGAGTAAAAGTAAACATAGTGTTAGAAAGACACAAATTTTTCTCTAGAGTCCAAGGAAGGGAAGAGAGAGTCTCAAGTTACATAGCTTGTCTGAGAGGTCTGGCTGCGACCTGCGATTTTGGCCACCTTGAAGACTCCCTTATTAGGGACCAATTGGTAAGATGTACCAATAACAGCAAAGTACAGGAAAGACTTTTAACCACAAGCCCTTCTTTGAAGGAAGCTATTGAGATAGCCAAGAGCATTGAGCAAACAGCAGAATGCATAAAGGCTTTTAAAAATTCTTCCATTAAAGAGGAGGTAATGGAAGTGAAACCAACACCTAATCAAGAAGGTAAAGAACATAGCAGATTTGAGGAACACAAGATTCAGGAAATCACTAGTAAGAAAAGTATGGTAGGGAACTATAGGAATAGGTGTTTCAAGTGTGGAAGTGTGAAACATTTGGCTAACAGCCCAGATTGCCCAGCCCGGAATTGCATATGCAGAAAGTGTGGGAACAAGGGACACTATGCAAGGGTTTGTAAGGGAGAGAAAAATGAGAATTATGGTAGGAAGACCGTACATAAAGTGGAAGAGACTCAAGATAATCATAACAAATTTGTACTGCAAGTGAAAGAGAGTGATGAGGTCACAGACATGAAGACCAAGTATCCATCATGTGAAATAGCTCTCGATGGAGAACGAATAAAAGTATATGCTGATTCATGTTCACCATTTATGTTTATAAATTTTGACACTTACGAGAGCAAATTCAAGGATAAAGGTTACGAGTTGCAACCAGCAGATATCAGTCCGGGTGGGTACAATAGTGATCCTATACCTTTAAAGTGAATGATTTCTATGCAGATAACTTTTAAGGGTAGATCGACTAAGGGCAAGGTGTACTTTACCAGCAAAGGCTCGAATTTATTAGGCTGGGAACACCTATGTGATCTAGGAATACGTTTAGACCCTAACAGAGAGGAACCAGTTTGGTTAGTGGAAAATCCAGAGAATGATTACATTGTATGTGATGAATTTCCTAGCCTTTTCGAAGATAAACTGGGTCGACTTGTAGATTACCAGCACAAAATCATACTTAAAGAAGGTGCAGTTCCTGTTGCTCATAGGGTGAGGCCTGTGCCACTAATGATGAGAGAACCCCTTAAACAGGAACTGGTGCGTTTAGAACAGCTAGGAGTTATAGAACCAATTGACAGTGCATTATGGGTTGCTCCAGTCGTGATCACCAAGAAATCAAGTGGTCATGGTTTGTGTGTGTGTGTGGATCTCAGGGATCTAAATGCGAACATTTGGGTAGAGAGGTTTCCGCTGGCAAAAATTTATGAAATGATAAGCACTATGGGTCCAGCAAAAATTTTTAGCGTGTTGGATCTTTCGTCAGCGTATCACCAATTGGAGCTGCATCCATCCTCACGTTCCCTTACCTCTTTTATTTCACCTTTTGGAGCTTACCGTTACGCAGGATGCCCTTTGGGTTAGCCTCGGCGGCAGCTGTATTTCAACGTATCATGCAAAACATTTTGAGAGATGTGGAACATGTATTGTGCTTCCAAGACGATGTGTTGATTTACGGGAACAACAAATCTGAGCATGACAATACTCTAAGGTGTGTTCTTCAAGCCTTAGATAAGGCTGGTATGACAATTAAGAGAGACAAATGTCGGTTTGGGGTGTCATCAGTAGATTACCTGGGTCACAATATTTCGGGAGAGGGCGTCAAACCGAAACAATCTAGTGAGAGCAGTTAAGGAAGCCTTAGCTCCTTCAAACAAACAGGAACTCAGATCATTTTTAGGCCTAGCTGAGTACATGGCGAAATTTGTAAGGAATTTTGCTATAATGACTGCCCCGTTGAGATCACTTTTAAAGAAGAACACTCAATTTGAATGGAGTCATGAATGTCAGCAAGCATTCTGTAACATTAAAGAAGCCATAATTAATTCACCACATCTTGGAAAATTTGATCCGAAGCTATAAACTTATGTATCCACAGATGCTAGTGGGCAAGGGTTGGGAGCCATGATATATCAGAAAGCTAATGGTCAAGAAAGAATTGTAGCTTTTGCGTCAAAAGCATTAAATGACGCAGAAAAGAAATACTCAACCATCGAGAGGGAAACATTGGCCTGTTTCTTGGCCATAACACATTTTAAATTTTTCTTGTGGGGTCTACCATTTGTAATCAAAACGGACCACAAACCCTTAATTAATGTATTCACCACGCGACGTAGTGAACGTGCCACCCCACGTATAGCTAAATGGTTATTAGGCCTGGAGGGATATAATTTTAATGTAGAATATGTACCAGGAAACAAAAACAACATAGCTGATTTCTTATCCAGATCCACTGTAGATAACAGAATAGATGGGAGTGAGGATGAACAAGGAGAGAATTTACAAACAGCTGAACCAATGTTTTGGATAGATCTCGCTTGCCTCACTAAGAAGGAATGGATTGAAGAAACAGGGAAAGACCAAATATTACTATTAATCAAGAGTAAGATTATAAATGGGTGGCCGGAAAGGGCAAAAGATGTAGAAGAACAGTTAAAAAACTACTGGAATGTCAGATTTGAACTTCATGTAACTAATGATTTAGTTATGAGAGGCGAAAGGGTAGTACCCCTAGTGCACTGAGGAACAAACTAGTTGAATTAGCACATGAGGGACATTTAGGGCGCAGTCTCACAAAAAATAAATTGCGTGCCATTTACTGGTTTCCCCAAATGGATTACGAGGTAGAGAGAGTAGTGAAGGATTGTTGTGAATGTGCAGCAAGTGATAAATCGCATGCAACACGCAGAGCTCCACTGTCCCCAGTAGAGATTCCTTTGAAGCCATGGGATAAACTTGGTCTTGATATCTTGGGTCCTATGAGTCATCTGGGGAACAAAGGTCAGTACATGTTTGTTCTAGTGGACTATCACTCACGCTGGACTATGTTCAAGATAGTTAACCAAATAACCACTAGCGAAACCATTAAATTCCTGACAGAAGCATTCATGAGAGAAGGTATCCCTAGCACATTGGTTACGGACAATGGAGTCCAGTTCACCTCTGATAACATGAAAGAATTCCTCAAAAAATGGGGAGTGTATCACTTCAGAACAGCATTGTACAACCCGAAAGCTAATGGGTTAGTAGAAAGAATGAACAGAGTAATTAAAGAATGTATTCAAAGGGCTAAAATTTCCGGTGTACAAGGAGACCAAGCACTAATTGAGATGCTATGGTCGTATCACAACACACCGAATTTAGTCACGGGTTTGTCACCTTTTCAATCATTGAAGGGCAGGCAACCCGGTACTAAATTAAATCCTAATTGGCTAAAAGGGGGTGAACAAGTGCATGAACAGAGAGATGTATCTGCAGAATGTTTCAAGCGTAATCAAAGCAAGTATGTAGAGTGGTACAATAAGAAATTTGGAGTCAAGGACAGACAATGGCGTGAAGGCCAATGGATAATAATCAGACTTCCCAGGTGCAATCCAAGTGATGGAAGCTAATTTTCTGATCCTGTTAAAATAAAAGAAGTGTATCGGAATGTAGTCAGACTACCGAATGGCAAAGTATGGAGCATGGATCGTATCGTACCCTGCTATGAAGGAGAAATCAGGCCTGTAGGAGAGACTGGAACCATGAACAATGCTGAACAAGTTCCAAGTGTTTCTCAGAGAAGAATAAGTTCACGTGGCCGGAGAGTTCCCATGTGGCAGAAAGACTATGTTTTCTTTCCGTGAGGGAAGGAGCTAAAATTTAAATTCCTGTAGTAATCACACAGGTAACTCAGAGTAAAGATGTTTATTTCTCCAACTCCTCACAGGCCACTGCTCAGTCCACTTCAACATTCTATAGCAAGCTCTCGGTAGTTCCAAGGTCCCAACATTCTAGGGTGAACGGAACGTACTACTGTCACTACTTTGGCAAGAATTATGTACATATTTAACCAATACTCCATGTCTCTATGTTATGCTGATATACACATATAAATATAACTATTTACAATGAACAGAAGATGTTCTCTTCTATACAATACTTATAACAGAGGGCCATATTGCTGCATCACACTCTTAAATGCTTTCTACAATGCGTGGCAGAGGATGCACACAGATATGTGTCAGGATGAAGACTGGCCCAAGCATGGGCCCGTCTGCCCCCATCAGCTTCCGAAAGAGGCTGGGCTGGGCCACCTCTCCGAGAACTGGAACCTGAGATCACCTTGCAGTAAGTCTGCTGGCTGACCAACAGGTTTTTTTAAAATTATAATTCATCATAATGCTGGCTGTGCTGTCATGGTTAAAAGAAAAATACATTTTACTTTTATAATGGACAATGCATGGGTGGGCATCATAGTATCTTATTGTATAAATGCCACGGGAGCCACTGAACAGGAGCTTGGCTCTGTCGAAGAGCAGTTGTGTTCTGTCATGAAGTCTGCATCTGGGAAAGGCAGTGGGACAGAGCCTAGAGGTTCATCCAAGGTGAGCTGCAGCTCCAGCCCCCCTGTGCAGCAGTTAGGTATAAGGGAGGGAAATCCATGTGCAGTGGACATTTATGACAAAATACTTATCCTAGGGGCTGTGCCTGCTGCGTCCAATGTGTTTGATTCACACTGCTCCTCTTCTCCAGCAATAAAAGAAGTGTCCCCAGCGCAGGAAGGGAAAGGCTACCCAGTATTCCAGTTCGTAAGCCAAAAGTACTACGCTCCCTGGGTTAGAGCCCTTGATTTCAGATCTGGACATAGCTAGCAAGCTTATCTGGCTGGAGAATAAATATGCAAACATTCATTGTTGCTGTGATGAGTAGGCTGGACTCTCTGGAGGCTCTAATTATAAGCCCTAAACAAAGTGGTTAGTCTCCTAGGCCTTTGACCAGGGATTCCAGCACAGAACCTCGAATGCATTGGGGTCCTGCCTTTGGCCAGAGGGATCATGAAGTTTCACTCAAACCCTTCTCCCAAACTCAGGTGGCTCGTCTCACTCAACAATGTCTTTGCCCAATCCGGGAAAGCAAAGGCTGAAGGGGTGGACATAAGGCGGATTCAGGTGGCAATACTGCTGGTACACATGTGGTGGGAGAGGATCACAGCCACCCCCCTGCCCTTGGGTCCTCCAAATCTCCAGCTACCCCCAGTGATTATGCCCAATCTAGCCACTTCAATGGAGGAAAGCCGTGCTACTCTGTGCTCTGGAAACAATGGGGATGGACTAATAAGATTTGCATCATGGAACGCGGCAGGTCTGAGTGCAAAACCGGCAAACTTGAACTGGTTAAATGCTTTAACCCCTTTTGCAGTTCTTTGCAAGCAAGAATCAAGGCTCCTAGAACCCATTTTTATTGATGGTTTTGTGACCTATTTCAATTCTGCGATAGCAGGGTCTATGGGCATGGCTAAAGGAGACTTAGGGGGTGATTCTAATTCTGGCGGGCGGCGGAGGCCGCCCGCCAGAATTCCGCCCCCATAATACCGCTCCGCGGTCAGAAGACCGCGGAGGGTATTATGAGTTTTTCCCTGGGCTGGCGGGCGGTCTCCAAAAGACCGCCCGCCAGCCCAGGGAAAAACTCCCTTCCCACGAGGATGCCGGCTCGTAATCGAGCCGGCGGAGTGGGAAGGTGCGACGGGTGCAGTAGCACCCGTCGCGTATTTCAGTGTCTGCAAGGCAGACACTGAAATACCTTGCGGGGCCCTCTTACGGGGGCCCCTGCCGTGCCCATGCCATTGGCATGGGCACGGCAGGGGCCCCCAGGGGCCCCGCGACCCCCCCTACCGCCATCCTGTTCATGGCGGCTTTCCCGCCATGAACAGGATGGCGGTAGGGGGGGTCAGAATCCCCCATGGCGGCGCAGCAAGCTGCGCCGCCATGGGGGATTCTGAGGGCAGCGGTAAACCGGCGGGAGACCGCCGGTTTACCCTTTCTGACCGCGGCCAAAGCGCCGCGGTCAGAATGCCCTGCGGGGCACCGCCGGCCTGTCGGCGGTGCTCCCGCCGACCGCCGGGGTTAGAATCAGCCCCTTAGTTACACTGGTGGCCCTTACCTTCCCGGGTTGGGTTGTGTGGGCAAACTTGGCCTCTCCCCACTATCAGATGCTGTTTATTAAATGGGAAAAGGACATAGGCTACTGGTCAAGTTTTGTAACAACATCTTTGACGCCAGTAACTCTGCCATAGCGAAGGCTTTGCCAGGAGGATATAGAGCAAAGTTTGAGCAGATTCAATGTTAGCTATGTGATTTTATGGATAGGGAATTTTAATGCAAAACATTGCCAAGTGTTTCCAGCAAAGTTGTGTGGCCTCTGGAACCCCGAAGAGGATCCTATTAGCCACTTTGGTCACAGCTCATATGGAGATAACCTCAATTTGTTAGTAATGAAGTACAACTTGATGTTTGCTTCTGACTGTTTAAGCAGCAGCACAGTTGTTACTCCCACTTTTGTTGGGCATGGCTGTTTTAGTTTAATTTATTTTATTTTATTTTCACACAATCTTAGGACATGAGTTGGAGAATATCTGTTACTAGATTCCCTTTGAGTAATCATAGGTCCATAGCTGTCTCGATGAGTAATGCTTTTTTAAATAAAGCGACAAGTGACGACCGACACAATACCATTGGCACACTCAACTAAGAAGGGGGTTATCATGAGCCGGGCTAGAGTTGATAATGTTACTTATTGTGATTTTTTGACATGCCTGAAGGAGATTAAGGAGCGGAGTTATAAAATAATCAGCAGTTTCGACAGAATGTGTGGTATTGCACAGGAAATGCTCGCTGTTCCATATAGCATTCATAGCAATAAACGTGTGAGATGGTTTGACTCGATCTGTACCAAGGTCCACAACCAGTTACTGTCAACCCTTAAAGTGGTGCCAAAAGATGTAGAACACGTCCACATTTGTAGAAAGATGTACAGGAAGGCCTAACTGACCTGGAAAAAGATAATAAGAGAGGAAGCCTACAATAGCTTAATAATGGCCAGAGAAATTAAAAACAGTAACCTCTTCTGGCAAACAGTGAACTGTAACTATCTAGAGAACTCCCATGAAACTGAGCTTGATGCAGTGACCCCACCGAAGGTCTTGGCTAGATACTTTTTCCCAAGTATATTCAGACCCTGTGCATTAGGAGGGTCACACTTTGAACGAGAGCCAGACAATAACACCTTTAGTCCCAATAGCTTCCACCCAGCCCTTCTGCTGCTTAGAGATTGATCTCAATGATGTAATAGAGGCCAATAAAAGATGCCCTCTGGGAAAGCTCCAGGCCCAGATGAGATACAAGTGAGTCTATTTAGGGCAAATGTACCCCTCTGGGGCCCTCTTTTGATAAATGTCTTTAAGCTTTACTAATTTTGTGTCCATCCAAGGCTTGGTCACATGCAACAATAGCTCTATTTTTAAGAAAAAATCCAAGGAGGACCCAAAATGTTACCACCGTATTTCTTTAATAAATTCTACTGCCAAAACAATGGGCAGGATTTTGCTGCAACGTCTGCAGACTTGGACGACTATTAACAATGAGCTTTTGGATCTCGAGTTTGGTTTCCACACTGGCCACACTTGCCTTGGGACTGTTGAACAGTGCCTCAATCTATACCTCCTAATTAATAAGTACACATTAGCAAAGGAAGATAAAGTGTACTTACCTTTTATGGATTTGAGCTTTGCCTTTGACTCTGTCAACAGGTTAAAACTCTGGGGAGTCATGCTCGATCTAGAGGCTGAGTCCAGTGCTGTAAATTGTTTGAGGGAGCTCCATTTAGAGGTAACTGCTAGTGTGGGGTTTGGTCCAGCTGGGGAAACAATTGAAGCCTTTAAGCTTGATTGAGGTGTGCACCAGGGCTGTGCATTGGCCTTCTTTCTTTGTTCATTGAACCGTTTGGAAAAACATTGGTTAAGTTTTAACAGTGATTGTCCCAGGGTCGATTGTAGTGTACCACATTGATCAATGCCGAAGACACTATTCTACTGACCAGAACTGAGATTATCTTGCAGAGGGTATTAGATCAGTTCTGCGCCTTTACGAACAGCTTGAACCTGATGGTAGACCACACAAAACTCATTAAATGGTCTTTGGATCCTGAGATTAGAAAATAAGGCATTTACTGTTAATAGCCAGAAAATTAGCAACATTCCTTTGTATCCTTACCTAGGAATACTTTTTGACAATAGACTCACATGGGGTACTTTGAAAGCTGTCTGGGCAGCAGCTTTAGGCAGGAGTGCAGAGGTGGTCCTTGTTTATGCAACCAGATTGAGTAGCAATCCAATTAAAGATTTGGCAACAATCTACAAACATAAGTGCTGTCCAGGTGCCATATATGGGGCCGGCATATGGGGCTTTTGCGACCAACCAGAGTTAGAGAAGGTAGAAAATGGCTTTGAAAAAAGGTTGCTAGCCATGCCCAAGTCCACCAGCAATTAAATATGTTATACTGAAATTGGGCCAGGGTACATAAGCAACACTGTGAACTTGCAACCTCTTCTGCTATGGCTAAAAATATGGACTAAGGAGGAAACCTTATTGAATTATTTAAATTTAGCTGATTGTCTTAAATTGGAGAAGGGCCTAAAAATGTCTTGGATCACATACATACATAAAATCTGTAATTGGATGGCTCTAAGTGAATTGTTAAGGAATTCAATTACCTTTTCTGCTAGCTTCTGTAGATCATTGACCAAATTGTTTTTAGACAAATGCGCGGAGGAGAGAATGTCTAAAAATGCTGGAAAGCCAATTGTTACTGCCCATGCTCAAATTTGCATTCAGCCTTATTTCATATGGGTTAATAACCTACACCATAGGTTCATTCTAACTAGAATGCAGTTGTGCACTGTTCATTTCCTTGTTGCACATTCCACACAGGGTATGTTTGCTGCTAACCTACCCGTCTGCCCATGTAATGGATGCTTTGAATAATCCACACGGCAGCTATCTTTTTTGTCAATTTTATTCCTCGCTAACAAAAACACTCACTCTACCTCTTCTGAATTAGGCAAATTTTAGACAGTGTAGAGCAACCATGGAGTTTATACTCCATTGCTACAGTGAAGATATGCTTGTAACTGCAATTTGTATACAGTGAGAAATACACACAATATCTGCAATTGTATCATGAATTGTTATTCCTGTCTGACATATCTCAGTTTTATGGTCTTATGATTTTAAATGAAGCAACTATTTTATTACTGTTTAGTGTATTTTATTTTATTTTGTTACTTTTATGGGCAATGGATGACCTAATAAAGATTGATGATAATGATGACCCTCAGAATTTGGGATTGTGAAAAAGATAGTCAAAACACACTTTTTATAGGGCGTATTAGCTACTGCAGCCCGAGCTCCAAGGGACCCACTCAGCAAAGTACACTGTGCACGGGTGGCAGGCCCCTTGCGTGAGAGATCCTGACTGGGTGAAGGGGGTTCTCTATGTACTTTCCAAGGGGGGGGCCTAAAGTTTTGTTACGTCACTGGTCTTGCCTGCAGACAGCGTATAGCTGTCTATTGTTAAAAGACCTCTTGTAGACAATACCAAGAACTTACAGTGGACTTAGAGCATCGACTTCCCCCAGCAGCTTCCATTGACACTGGTGTGGCAAGGTGATCAGAAGCCATAATGTTAGCAAGAAAAAGGGCTGCCAATTACTTACTTCACCTTGGTCGATATTAATAGATATCCATAATGGTGGTGCAGTGAGCTCCACGCATCCCTGCATCCTGGTGCCACTGTACCTATAGTTTATTAATAACTACTCAGTGCTTCTCTATCTTCCCTGTCTCCTTCCTTCTGTCCTCTCATCACTACTTTCTTTCACTTTCCCCTTACTAGTCACTTTTACTCTTGCTCTTCCACCCTCTCTAACATGTCCATATGTACTTATCCTCCTCCTAAAGTTAGCTCCTGTAACCCTTGCATCCTTTTTCTGCCTCCACCTTCCCATCACCTCTGTTTCTTCTTCATCCTCTCACTTCTGCTTTCTACATCTTATATTTCTCTATCCCCAAACCCCCTTTAACCTCGCAGTCTTCTTTAGAAGTAGGCAGAATCTGTGAAGTTTGATTCAGTAGAATCACGCAGAATTACATTAAAACTCTACCAGGTTCCACAGAATTCCACTGTGGGGTGGAGTGGGAATTTGGCACTTTTTTCTAGGTGCAAAATGCACCATTATGTCCAAAAAATGAATGCAAGGATGCATGTTGCCTAAAAAAATAGTGCAGCCAAATACCACTCTGTGCCTTGCATACTCTGCAACGGTTACAAGTTTTAATCACTGCAGAGCATACAAGGGCGCTGATTGCTATGCACTAGCTTTAAACTTTAGAAACCACTGCACAATTTTTAATTTTGCCGATGGAGCAACATAATTTTAATTTATCAGTAATTCCACATTACAAGTTCAAAACAGAATTAACTAAATTCCTCTGATTTCTCTTGCTTCCTCAGTCTTCTTTCTCCTTTTTACTGTTTTGTCCAATATTTGTTTTTTCTGCACCCAATCTTTCCTCTTCTGAAAGAAGGAAGGCCTACTCAGTGACCATACTGTACAGTAGAGACATGACAGTTCAGCCCAAAAGGACACCACATTTCTCAAGGCAGTTCTTTGCATTGTGCAATTAGCAGTTGCCAGTGCTCAATTTGTAAAACAAATAAGTGCCAATGTGCTTGGCAGGAGGCCACCACAACTTGCACCACCCACTGCCAGTGTTGCCAATGACAGCACATAAACAGCAACTAACCATCACACTGCTACAAGTGCGAGAATTCAGACTGTTCGAGGCCCCCAAAGCAATAAGAATGGCTTGGTCAACAGGTATTGGTTGTTTTTAATGAATAATAAATTAATAATCAACTCTTGTTCTGCTCATCTCTAAATTACACAAACAGCACCACCATGTGGCAGCTGTCATAAGTGCTGGTGCTGACAATTAAGTGCCAGTGCTGAGTACTGGAAACCGCAAGCTCAAATTAAGCACTGACAGTCACCCATTGTCATTTTATTAGAGATTTAAGAGTGGATCATGATCTAAATATTTTATGCAAAGCTGAAACCTGGTTCTTAGAACCCCCTCAATGCCCTGATAGTTGAATTGGTCCTTCTAGACTTTTTATTGGACCTGGGCAAAAAACTCTGCTCAGCAGGCAGAGTTTGTGGAATTCAGCAACTCCACGCTTGCGGAGAACGCTGAATTACCCACAGACTCTGCACTCTGCAACATTGGGGAGTTTTTACTGTTTTTCCACTGTTGGTGCGTGCTTTCTGTCATTTCGTGCGTGCGTGAAGTGAGACGAAAGACTTCCTCTGTCTCACAAGCACAAACGAGATTTTTTACCCGCTCGCGAGAGTTAGTGCTAGCGACTTCTGGCACATCTTTTTTGATGTAGGCGATCGCAAGTCAGTGCAATTGACTGCTGCTGCAACCTGGCAAAACTGAAGCAGCTAAAATCTACAACTTCGAGTGAAAAATCTGCTCTAATTGACCGTTCGCATTGATATTGTTGTGCGAGAAGTACTTTTTTTTTTCCAACAACAGGAAGTGCCCCAGAGACTCCAACTTCCTGTTCCTGCAGGCTCCCTCCACTGCTTTTTCCATCTCCTGGCCACTTTCACTAGGATTTCGAGCTGGAAGGATCACTTTTTTGTATCCTGGATATATCATTGGATTTAAGGACTTGGATGTATTTGAGATTTCACAAGTAAGTTAAAAAACACTTGTATAAGGGTGTTGTACAACCTGTCTCTTAGATAGGGGTATGCATCAGGATTTAACTATTTTTATTTGATTTTAAAAAATTGTTGTGGTGGGTGGCCTGCATTTGGGGCCTATTTATGGTTTTACTTGTAATTTTAGTTCTACAATGGAAAAATGTTTAACAATTCAGTACATTTTCTCCGTGTTTTGTTTTGTAAATTTGCATTATTCATTAGATTGAATGTTTGTTAAGTGGCTAATGGAATATGCCTTCCAGCTGTAGGCCCAGTACTAGTCCTGGGTGCATGATGAAAAAACAACTGTTTGTTGTGTCTGTGGAACGGAAACACCATGGAGGGCATTGGACTAAAGATAACAAAATGTTGTTTGGCGGTATTTCACTTTTTTTTTGCCAACAGTGTATGGTGGGGTTATTGTACTTGATGCCTTTCTATGAGGTGAGTTGTACCAATGTATTCTTTGTCTGGCCAGTGCGCAAGAGTGTTTGTCATAGGCTACGAAGTGTCTTTGTTCCCCATGCCATGTGGCCAGGGGCCCTTTTTGATTAGTCAAAATTATAGTCCTATACGTGTTTTTTTTGTTTTCTATTCATCCTGCTTGTTGTTTGATGTGGCTGGTGGCCTTTTTGTGTAAACAGCCAGTAGTTATGCATGTGTTCTTCTTTGTTGTGGTGACCATGCCTCCTTGCTGGTTGTTGTTTGACCATGTGGCTGGCAGCCATTTTGTACAGGCAGACAGTGTGTTTTAGGGCTTCATGTGTTCTTCTTTGTTGTGGTGGCCATGCCTCCTTGTTGGTTGTTGTTTGACCATGTGGCCATTTTGTGTAGGCAGCCAGTGAGCTTTGGGGCTGCATGTGTTCTTCTTTGTTCTGGTGGTCATGCCTCCTTGTTGGTTGTTGTTTGACCATGTGGCTGGTGGCCATTTTGTGTAGGCAGCCAGTGTGCTTTAGGTCTGCATGTTTTCTTCTTTGTTGTGGTGGGCATGCCTCCTTGTTGGTTGTTTGACCATGTGGCCATTTTGTTTAAGCCGCCTGTGTGCTTTAGGCCCAAACGTGTTCTTCTATGTTGTGGTGACATGCATCCTTGCTGGTTGTTGTTTGACCATGAGTCTGGTGGCCATTTTGTGTAGGTAGCCAGTGTGCTCAGGTCTGCATGTGTTCTTTGTTGTGGGGGCCATGCCTCCTTGCTAGTTGTTGTTTGACCATGTGGCTGATGCGCATTTTGTGTAGGAAGCTAATGTGCTTTAGGCCTGAATGTGTTTTTCTTTGTCATGGTGGCCATGTCTACTTGCTGGTTGTTGAGTGACCATGTGGCTGGTGGCCATTGTTTTTGTTTATTCAGGCTTCGTAGGTCAATGCTTATTACTAAATGTACTGTATAAGCACCTTTTTTATATTTTATCATATACTTTTTTTGCATTTTTCACCTCCACCACTCCTTGCCTCCCAAATCCCAGTGGTTTTTCATGCTAGTCCGATTCCTCTAGTACATCAGCAATTAAAATCTATTTTGTATTTTTTTTTATCCTTTTCTTCTAATTTGTTTCACAACCTTTATTTTATTTCAGTTTATAATATCAGTGTAATAATAATAATATTTAAATATTGTATTTAACTTTTTTCATGCTAGTCGATTTAAAAAAAATAAAAATATATAGTTTTCTTTATAATGTATTTATTTATTTTTCCTATTTTTTAGTATTAGCCCATTGTCTGCCATAGGCGTACAGTTGCATTACATTACATAACATTACATTATTCAAGGATTATTTTTATTCCATTTGTCACCAGCACCTCCCTGAGCGCCACATGCCAACTTGATGCAGAGAGAGAAAGCTATCAGTTACATTCTGTATGTTGTAGTTGTTGCTTTCTTATCCTTCATGACTGTACATGATAGTGAAAGTTAATGTTGGTGTGCTGTTTTTAAGAATGGATACACTGCATTTCATAATTATTTATAAGTTTATTTGAGTACCCATTCTATGATAATGTTTGTTTCCGCTACTAATACAACTGCATCAACAATGCCACGTTTCACTGATCCTTCTTGCTTGTTTGCTTTTAGGTCCACGAAGAGAAAGAGGCATCACCCACAGTACTGACAGACAGAAGGCCTGTGCTCAATGTGATGAGTGACCACACTCGTGATCACATGGACATCTCTTCAGCTTGTGAAGCTAAGTGCTACTGCCAACTGACAGCTTCAAGATGGCCCCAAAGAAAGCTGCTACTAAGAAAGCAGCAAGTAATAAGAAGGAGCATCCCACCACTAGTATGTTGCCCCAGACATTTTTTGAGCAAAGGCGTGTGCCTGCCTCACCAGCTTCTGGGGACCAAGCTAGGAGCACCACTCTGGAATCAGTGGCCCCATTCCAAAGTATACCCAAGCCCATGTCTTGCACAGAGGCAGCCTCTCTAATCACAAGAACGCAGATGAGCAGTGACGTTGAATTGGACTTATCTCTTTCTCAAAGTAGTACCCAATCATTGCCGGAAACTCAGGCCAGTGACAACAACAGCCGCAGCCAGCAATAGCAGTTCCTCCCAAAGTAGGAGCACATCAGGATGTTGAGTTTCATGCAGAGGAAGCCAAAGAAGCCCCTCTTTAACAATATTAACTGTCTTCCAGATCTCCGCCATCTTCTTCATCAAGCCCTCTTCTGATGATCAAGACTCCACTTGGATGCCACCTCAGTCTAAAACACGCCAGGAGAGGCAAGGAGTGACAAGGAAGGTTCTTGAAAGCCTTAGAGTTGTGGATGAAGAAGAGGAGGCTGACAAGGATGACGAGTCTGATGATGAGCCAGTCATCATGGATGCTAGCCCAGCCCCAGTGGAGTCAAACATTACCTCATCTTCTCAACCTTCTCTGAGAGATTTGGCACCAATACCACCACCACCTCCTGTAGCGCCGCATGGTGCGGCGTGAGCCAAACATTCGGCTCGGGCCGCACAACGCGTTTACAGGACGCGGCGCGCCCCAAGTCTATTATGTACCTTGCGAGGCCCAAATTTGGCATGGGGCCTCACTCTGCTTTTGTGCACCGCGTTTCTTGTGCCTCCTGACCCCTCTTATCTGTTCTTTTTCTTTTATTTTATTTTCTTTTCTTCTTTTCCTGGGTCATCTGGTTGTACCTTCCTTTATGTTTTTTCTCCCTTCCCATGTTACCTTTTTCTTCCCAGCATTCCTTGTTCCCTATTCTCTATGGTTCCTAATCTATTCTGTTCTATGTACTTTTCCCTATCTAAGATGGTGTCCTTTTACTTCCTGTTGGTCGTTTCCTGTTTAATGGTATTTAAGGGATGTGTTTTCTTCCTTTCCGTGCGCTGCAACACTTTCTGTTTTGATAGTGTCTTCACTCCTGATTCTTTGCCTTTCGGTTCTGGATCTCGTCAATTCTGTGTTTACCTACATTTTGCCTCTGTTGATTCCTGTTCTTTTGTTCTTGTTTCAGGAATCTTTCTGTTTGGAGGTTTTTCCCCTTTTTAGGGTATTTTTTCCCTCTGGCGCTATTTCTGAAGGGCACAGTCTGTTCTTGGCGTTTCCATTGCCTACAGCACCGTGGCTACCAGAAAGAGTCGCCCCTTTCTGGGCCAAAGCCGAACACTCAAGACCCACGCCACTTGATCTGCGGATTCCAGGCGTAAGCAGCACGTGAGTCGTGACAGATTGCAGCGCCAAATCCTCCTGATGTCCTCTAACTCCATGGATGATACAGTGGCGGCTGCTGCAGATCCTCATCAATCTCTTCTGACAACAATTCAGCAACAAGCTCAGGAATTGCAATAACTACGCAATGAAAATGCTTCGTAACGACAGGCTTTGGCTTTCCGCAGTGGCGATGTTCCGACTATCTTCTCCTCTACTCCTCGTTTCTCCGGTGAACCAACTAAACTACGTGAGTTCCTTGATGCATTAACGGTATATTTTGACTTCCGACCTACCCAATTCTCCCATGACAGGACAAAGGTGGGTTATCTTATCAGTGCTTTATCCGGTCCTGCCTTGACCTGGGCAACCCCGATGGTATCCTCCAATGACCCGGTATTGTCGGACTATTCCGCCTTCGTGAATTGCTTCAAACAAATGTTTAGTCGTCCAGGATTGGAGGCCTCTGCGGAAGAAGCCTTATGTGACATCCAACAAGGCTCACAAGATGTCCTTCAATATATTACACGTTTTCGTCAGCTAGCGGCAGAGACCACCTGGGTGGAACGTACTCTGGTGACTTTGTTTCGTAGAGGACTTAAAGAAGAAATAAAAGATGAATTAGTACACTCCACCAGAGTTGAAGATCTTTGTGGTCTGATGGATCAAGCACTTTCCATCGAGTACCGTCTTCAAGAACGACGATTGGAGAAGAGAAGGAGTAGAGGGTCTTCCCAGCCAAGCACTTCACGGGTTTATCTGCATCGTTCTGAGGAACCTCGCCCTCCTGCTAGAGACATAGAGGGGGAACCCATGCAAGTGGATACTACTCGAGGCCCGCTCTCCGCTAGCGAGCGGGAAGACAGACGTAAGAAAGGATTGTGCCTGTACTGCGGTTCTGCTGGTCACATGCTTCGTACCTGCCCTGTACGTCCGCAAAGGCCATCGGGAAACGCCACTTCCCGTCCTCTGTAAGAAGGGAGGGGACGGGATCATCGGCTATACCTTCCATCAGTTCATTTAAGGACAATACCACTTCCTTGTTCATGTTACCTGTCATGTTACAACTACCTGACGGCCGTCAAGAAAAAACTATGGCATTACTAGATTGTGGTGCTAGTGGAATTTACATGGATAAGACTTGGGCCACTACTCAACAAATTCCAACACAACCCAAAGAAATTCCCGAACAAGTGCACACAGTGGATGGATCCTTGATATCCTCTGGTCCAGTCGATACTACTACCCTGATGTTAAGTTTACAGTTTGGTAACCATCAGGAACACATCTCTTTTGATCTCATATCATCCCCCAACCATACCATCATTCTAGGAATTCCGTGGTTCATAAGAGATAATCCGTATGTGAATTGGGAAACCCGGACTATTTCCTTGTCTTCACAGTTTTGTCATGAGAACTGTTTTGCTTCCGACAAATATTGGTCACCGAAAAGATTAACACCTACTGAAAGTACTACCGGATATTCCCTCAATACTGTCCAAGGAGTCCCTGAACACTATTTAGAGTTTCAAGATGTGTTCCAAAAACCATCCAGACCTGTGTTACCTCCACATCGAGATTACGATTGTGCTATTCCCTTGGAACCTGGAACTGTTGTTCCTTTTGGGAGGATGTATTCCCTCACGGAACCCGAAAAGGAAGTTCTAAAAGAGTATCTGGAAGAAAATTTACAGAGTGGTCTTATTGTTCCATCGTCTTCTCTGGCAGGGGCTCCTCTCTTTTTTTGTACCCAAGAAGACAAAGGATCTTCGTCCTTGCCTGGATTTCCGAGGCCTGAATAAGATAACTATAAAGGATCGTTATCCTTTGCCTCTCATCAAGGATATTCTAGAAGCAGTCAGAGGGGCTCAACGTTTTACCAAACTGGATCTACGTGGAGCCTACCACCTTTTACGTATTAAAGAAGGAGACGAGTGGAAAACAGCTTTCAGGACCCCATTTGGTCACTTTGAGTACAAGATTATGGCTTTTGGTCTCACTAATGCCCCCACAATCTTGCAAAGATTTATGGACTCAGTGTTTTCTGACCTTTTGAACCAGAGAGTTGTAATCTACTTAGACGATATTCTTATTTATTCTAGACGTCCCGAACTTCATTCTTCCCACGTGAAACAAGTCCTTCAAAGACTCCGGGTACATCAACTATCTTGTAAAACCAGAAAAGTGTGAGTTCGACAAGACGGAAGTCAAATATCTGGGTTATCATTTAAGTCCCACCGGCATAGCTATGGACCAAGAAAAAGTACAAGCCATTCTAGATTGGCCTTCTCCTTCTTCTATTAAAGAAACACAATGTTTTCTAGGATATGCAAACTTTTATCGGCAGTTCATCTTAGACTTTGCGAAACAAACCAGCCACATAACTCACACTTTAAAGAAGGAAAATTTAACGAAAGGTTTTGTCTGGACTAAGGCGGCTGAAACAGCTTTTCAAGGTTTAAAGAAGGCTTTCACTCAAGCCCCCATCTTGAGACACCCAGATACCAACAAACAATTTATTGTAGTTACCGATGCTTCCAAAAGAGCCATCGGAGCTGTCTTACTCCAACAACAAGAAGATGATGGTCTTGAACATCCTGTTTTCTATTTGTCCCATGTACTCTCTACATCAGAACAACATTACTCAGTACTAGAAAGGGAGTTATTAGCTCTGAAAACAGCCTGCCTAGAATGGAGACAGTTTCTTATGGGTTCCAAGGAGCCTTTTGAGGTGAGAACAGACCATCGTAATCTACAATGTTTACATAATTTTGTATGCCAGAATAGTCGCCAGGCTCGTTGGGCCTTTTTCTTCAGTCAGTATGATTTTTACATCACCTATATTCCTGGATCCCAAAACATTCTGGCTGATGCTCTGTCTCGCCGTTATCCAGATTGTACTCCTACCCCATCTCAGTATCTACTTGAACCTAGTAAGATCATTGGAGTAGCTCAGTCTTTCCTGGAGGAGGTACAACTGGAATACTCCAGCCTGTCTAACCGCGAAGCAGAGAAACTAAAACCCTTTATATGTAAAAAACAAGGATATTATTATTATAAGAATCTGTTGTTCCTCCCTACTAACAGAGTTAGAGAAAAGGCATTACAAATGAGCCATGATTCGCCGGTTGCTGGTCATAGAGGCATCAAGGCCACACAAGAACTTCTTTCACGATTTTTCTGGTGGCCTACCTGGAAGCCGGATGTTGAAAGATACGTTCAGGCTTGTCCCATATGTGCTCAAGTCAAGATTCCCCGTACCAGACCTGCAGGATTACTACAGCCTTTGCCTGTTCCACCAGCTCCCTGGCACACCATTTCTACTGATTTCATGTGTTCGCTTCCACCATCAGCAGGAAACCGGGTTATCATGGTCACTGTTGATTCCTTTACTAAAATGGCTCACTTCACTGCCCTGAAAAAGCTACCTACATCCCAAGAACTAAGCCAGATTTTTATCGACCATATTTTCCGTCTCCATGGACTTCCACATACCATTGTATCTGACAAAGGACCTCAGTACATTTCCCGGTTTTGGAAATATTTTTGTAGGACATTAAATATCAATATAGCACTGTCATTGGGTTTCCATCCTCAGACCAATGGACAGACCGAGCGTCTGAACCAAGGATTAGAGCAATACCTTCGCTGTTTTTGTAATTCTACCCAAAGCAACTGGAACACTTATCTCCCTATTGCTGAATTTTCCTACAATAATACTGTCTATAGTGCCTCCAAGGTCACTCCTTTTTTCTGTTCTTATGGCTATCATCCTACCTCTTTTCCTACTTCTCCTCAGTCTACCTCTCCTCTGCCTGCGATTACTTCCCTTTCCAAACGACTTCTACAGATCCATAGACTAATTCGATCCAATTTGTTAAACACCAAGAGATATATGAAGAAAATAGCAGACAAGAAACGTAGGAACACTCCAGACTGTCACCTTCAAGATAAAGTCTGGCTTTCATCCAAATTCTTGCCCTCACGCCTTTCTCAGAATAAGTTCACACCTCGCTACTACGGGCCTTTCCGTATCCTTCAGTTGATTAATCCTGTCACTGTCCATCTTCACTTGCCTCGTACATGGAAAAGTCATCCAATCTTTCATGTTTCCCAGCTCAAACCTTACGTACCTGACCCTTACTCTCATCAGTTTCCTTGTCCTCCTCCGGTGCTAGTGGATGATGCACCTGAATATGAGGTACAAGAAATTTGTGACTCTCGTCTTTTTCACAAATGTCTTCAGTATCTGATTCATTGGAAGGGTTATCCTCTCAGTGAATGCTCTTGGGAAGATGCATCTTCTGTTCACACACCTCTTCTGATTCATCGTTTTCACCATTTATTTCCACACAAACCTGGGCCTTCGGGGGGGGGACCTACAGGACGCGGCGCGCCCCAAGTCTATTATGTACCTTGCGAGGCCCCAGATTTGGCATGGGGCCTCGCTCTGCTTTTGTGCACGCGTTTCTTGTGCCTCCTGACCCCTCTTATCTGTTCTTTTTCTTTTCTTTTCTTTTCTTCTTTTCCTGGGTCATCTGGTTGTACCTTCCTTTATGTTTTTTCCCCCTTCCCATGTTACCTTTTTCTTCCCAGCATTCCTTGTTCCCTATTCTCTATGGTTTCTAATCTATTCTGTTCTATGTACTTTTCCCTATCTAAGATGGTGTCCTTTTACTTCCTGTTGGTCGTTTCCTGTTTAATGGTATTTAAGGGATGTGTTTTCTTCCTTTCCTTGCGCTGCAACACTTTCTGTTTTGATAGTGTCGTCGCTCCTGATTCTTTGCCTTTCGGTTCTGGATCTCGTCAATTCTGTGTGTTACCTACATTTTGCCTCTGTTGATTCCTGTTCTTTTGTTCTTGTTTCAGGAATCTTTCTGTTTGGAGGTTTTTTCCCCTTTTTAGGGTTTTTTTTCCCTCTGGCACTATTTCTGAAGGGCACGGTCTGTTCTTGGCGTTTCCATTGCCTACAGCACCGTGGCTACCAGAAAGAGTCGCCCCTTTCTGGGCCAAAGCCGAACACTCAAGACCCACGCCACTCGATCTGCGGATTCCAGGCATAAGCAGCACGTGAGTCGTGACACCTCCACAAGCTTTCATATTTACAAGGCACAGGGTGCAATCTACATCCACACCCACCTCAGTAGTAGAAGGCACCACAGAGAGGCAAACGTCATCAAAACAAAATCCAACTACCGCCACTTCTTCAGACATTGGCAGTAGCACCAGTGTTAGAAAGTTGCCCTCCCCAGTTTGGGACTTCTTTACCATTAGTGAAAAGTAGCCAAACATTGCCATATGCTCCATTTGCAGAGCAAGTGTTAGTCAGGGTAAGCTTGGTACAAACTATGGAACCGGAGGCCAAACACCTATTTGAGAGAATGCCACGCAATACGCTGGGAGGCTCACCTTAGCGGCCAAAAGGAAAAGTCTGCAGGTTGTGTTAGTGAAGGTGTTGAAAGCAGGGATTCTGATCCGATTATGGTGGAAGGTGAAGGTGAAGAAGAGGGGGACATTTTTGTTACACAAATCAGCCCTGTCTTCAGCAGTGCAATAGTATCGTCGCCCACATCAGCAACATCGCAAAGGCACAGGAAGACTCAGAGTTGGGTCGAAACACCAAGGCAAGAGCCTACAGTGGCTGCCCCCTGAGATAAACATTGAGCCTACCACCACCTACTAATTTGCATGCATCAGTGGCACCAGCAAAGAAAAAACTCCAGGCTACTATTACTGCCATGTTTAGGCAGGAGGGGCAGTACAAATGCAATGACAAAACGGCACGTTTGTTCAATGGGAAACTGGCTAGAATGTTAGCGTTGGACCTCGTCCCTTTTTCTTTTGTGGAAGGAGTGGGTTTTCTAGAATTTGTGGCAGCTATCTGCCGGAAAAGGAAGGTTCCCAGCCAGACCTAGCTCACCAGAGATGCTGTTCCAATGCTACATCACAATGTGCTGGAATTGGTTGGACAAGCTTTGCAGCAGAATGCTGTCCAGACAATCCACCTGACAACAGACATGTGGACCAGTTGCCAAGACACTGATTAAATGTGTATCACTGCACACAGGATCTATTTTGTGGGGGTTAGAGAAATGATATCTGCGGGTGTTGTCACAGCTGAAATATTTAATGGTGCTCTGAAGCATGCAACAGTTGCTATGTTCACCATAGTGAAATCCCAACAGTAGCTATGTTAACCATGGTGAAATCCCATACAGTTGCAAACATCTTGGATGACTTTAACAACAAAGTTATTGAATGGCTGCACCCCAGAAGGCTTAACATTGGATTTGTTGCCACAGACAATGGCAGAAATATAGTTACAGCCATGTCAGATGGTGGCTATTTCAGTGTCCTATGTTTGGCACACTGCATAAATATCATTGTACAGGACTTCCTAAAAAAAGAACCCTCAGTCAGTAGCATACTGTCCACATGCAGAAGAATCTGCACTCATTTTAGCCTTTCTTTTAAAGCCCACAAGCCATGGAGGATTATCCAGCATGATAATAGAATCCCAGTTAAAGCCCTCATGCAGAAGGTGCCAACACATTGGAATTCTACTTTTTACATGTTACAAAGTCTGTTTTCACAGTACAGACTGATCAATGAATATGTCATGCAAAGAAGGGCTACAACTGTGAAAAGCATTGAGATGGGCCATTGGGGCCTGGTCAAATGCCTGACAGAGATGCTGCTTCCTTTTGAAATTTTCACATTGGAAGTCAGCACGGAGGACTGTACCATGGGCCAAGCTATCCCAATGGTGCATATGCTATAAAAGGAGCTGAAGGAAGTGTCTGAAATGTACGTATGTGTGAATAATAAAACATGAATTCCTTTTTCAGATGGGGATGTTTCAACCGACAAAACATAAATTGCTGAGCAAGCCAGAGACCTAGAAAAAGTATGGCTGGATATTAGAGGCCCACTCACGCGCAGACGTTCTGGGGTGCAGCCTACAACTTCAATAGAGCCTGTGGCCAGTCCTGTTGGCTCACAGCATCCAAAATCAACACCAGCAACAACAACAGCAACAGGAACAGCAGCCCCAAAATCTGCATTTGATTGGTTTCTAAAGGCAGGGCTTTAGTCCACTGCAGAGGCAAAGACAAAAAAGCTCGAGCAAGGTTGACCACCAATGACTATTGAGTGGAATGTCCAGGCCTACCTGGCTGACCCAACGGAGGCCTATCTGGATCAGAAACCATTTGTGTATTGATATGGAAAGAGGCGCTAATGGAGAGTGCTCAGCAGGCTGGCAGAAAGGTATCTGGCTTGCCTTGTAGCCATGGACGTCATTTAAGGGTTGCCACAGGGGGGTCACAGCTGTGACTCCTAGCTTTACCTTTGCAACCCCTGACATTGCCTTTGCGATCCCTGGCTTTAGAGGTGGCAAATTCAGTGCCAGGAACACAAGGGCAGCTTGTCCTTATGGACGTCAGTTGGGACGTGCTCTCTTCTGTCAATTTCTATTACACTAATAGTGAATAATAATATAATATTCACTATTAGTGTAATAAAAAAGGGAAAAATAGCTTGAATATGCCCTTTCCATGGCAGCTGAGGAAAGTAAAAATGCTTTGAAATGTATGGTGTACGTGTGCTTGCGGGTGTGAGTGTGTTTATGTGAGAGAGTGTGTGTAAATGTGAATTTGTGTGCATGTGTAAATATGTGTCTTTGAATGAATGTGGAGGTCTAAGGACATGTGTTGTCACTTCTGCTACTTATGGTATTTTGGTGAATTGCTGTCCATGCCTGTAGCCAGTGTGTCTGCTGTGCATGTGTTCTGTGCAGCTGCTCCAGTTGTGACAGTGAGAAGGACCAGTCTCTCGCCCCAAACTTCCACAGATTGACCATGATCAAAGTGAATCAATACTTTATACCACCAAATTACAGCATATCTGAAATACAACAGGAGGTGGATGAAGGTGATGATTGGGTGGACTCAGGTCATGGTAGTATGTTAGCTGAGCAACTTCTGGGTGAACCACCTGAGTCTGAGGACGAACTCTACTTCCCTGACTAGGCCAGGGGCACCATAGAACTTTCTACTATGAACTGCTTTGAGAAATAAAAAGTAGCTGGCTCTGGGAACCTTATTATCATATATTGTTTGTTTCTTTCTAAATGAGGAATAAACTGCAACTGTTTTAGGGACATGTGTGGCCGAATTGTAGTTGGACCAGTGCCCATTGAAAAATCCCCCAAACTCCCAAAATCACTTCAAGGAGACTTGAGCAACAATGCCTGCCTCCATTCTGTGCCTATCAATTCTTTGTACCCTAGCAGGACTGCCACAGATATTTGGTTTACACCTTACTGGCCAATGTGTGTTTCGCTTCCTCAATCGAAGTGGATCTGCAATGTGCCACTATGCTTGATTGGCCCAGGTATGTGCCTCAACAATTGATATGAGGGATACTTGTTGCAATGTTGAGAAATGAGATGGTTCGTGTGACTCATGTCTAGTGGTAGCAGATAGTGAGAGTGGGTGTTTATATTGTTTAAATATGTTATGCTGGCTTGTGTTTGTGTCATGATTGATTTACAATCTTGGTGGCATAAAAATAATAATGAGTGACAATCTTTTTTCCTGAAGGTAATTTTTTTTCCCTTCCCCTTTAACACTTACCGAAATTTGTTTGTCAGCGTTTTCATATTGCTTTGTTTTCTGGTGCTCGTCTTTCTGGTTCACATTTGTCAAAGAAGACCCGACCGGTCCATTTAGCTAACAAACAAAATTCCAGTTCAGCACAAAAATACTTAATGTTTCTCTTGTTGTTAAACAGTTACAGGTCACTGTATCTCAATTGGGTTATGAGACTGCGACTCTTGGGAGTAGTTGGCATTAAGCTGGACATAATAATCTTTAATCAGAGTCTGGAGGATGATGTAAGGAATCAGAGCATGATTTGACAACTTAAACTACCAGAAGAAGGAAGTTATCAAATTCATGGAAATCAACATGGGTGACGTCAGGATGAGTCCAAGAGGCATACTCCAGTCTGTGGACTGGTGGTGAGAGGTACATCAGTTACTTGATTTGGGAAATGCAATGCTCCTGTGTGTCTGCTGGCTGGCTCAAACTTGAAACTATGTGGTTGGGTGGGGGGCCTGTTGTAGGAAACTGGACATGTGATGGATGATAACGTCACATTATGCAGTGCTCTAGGCTAAATGTTATGATGAGCATGACAGTAGTGAGTCTGATCATCCCGATACATGCTGACACACGTCTGTGATTGTTGGTTGCTCTACCACCTCTGAGACGTCTTGGTACACTACTCCTCATTAAGCTTACCTTCCATCCCATGCTTCTTGATTCTACACTATCATGATAACCATTTCTGTTTTACAATCCACAGGTTTTCTCTTCTCCGGCACCATAACACTCATGCTTACCTTATTGGACTGCTTCAGGCAGGCACCCAAGAAAATTGCAAATGCACCACCCAAATTGGCAATACAGACTAGTGTTGTTTTTCCTTCAATATTATTCTTTTACAACTGTGTGTGTTAGACTCACCCCAAGATTAATTATTTGTACTATTTTTCAAACTTAGCTAACAGAAATTTTTTTAATATATACAACTTAGGTCACACTGGTGCTGACAGAATGTAAAGTTATCTGTGTCATACATATTCATGTTTGTCTATTCCTCCCACAAAAGGCTGCTGACCATTTCCCAGATGAATATTGTGTTTCTGTTGTGTTTTTTTCACACCTTTCCCAAAATCTGTTTCCCATCCATTCATCAAATCTCTAACCCTCTTCCCCCAGGCTCTGTGATTGATTGAGGTGTTACTTAATAACTTACACCATTGAATAATCATACAACTGGTGGGGTGGATGCGGTAGAAGCAACCTCAACTCAGTGTACATGATCTTTATTTGAGTTCACCTAGGTGGATTGGCACCTTGCTTCCAATGTCTTCACTGTTAGTGCGCCAGCACGCTACTACTACACCACCATGGTGCCTTAAGAAACCATGCAGCCTTCGCTTCATCCATTCAGGTAAGAGAATTATGAAGCATTGTTGTACCTTTAGTTTAGGCAATGTAATTGGCAATGGCCAATTTCTCTGCTCCACTCCTATGGGTCAAATTTTGCAGAATAAATTGCAGAGACTAGAAGAGTATTAGGACAAGGTTACCTAACTGCATAAATAACTGTTATACATTATTAGCAGATTTGTAAAACATGTTGCATAAAGGCAGCAGTGTGAAGTGAAACACCCCCCAAAGAAGATTTTAGCATAAAGAACTGTAAGCAACTATTTATTTTAGCCTGTCACCAATAAAAATAATAAATACCCACCCAGTCCACCCACAACTGGCCCATAGCTATCCCCAAATAAATGTCCCTTTCCCCAACCAATGTTCCAAATGAAAAATGTCCATTTCTCCATGTTGATTTGAAGAATTAAAAACCCATTCCCACCCTCTCCACCCACAACAAGTCCCAGCCACCAAAATAAAAGGTTAAAAAAGGGCAGTGGAGGGCAATAAAGGTGGGCCAGGACTCTTCTGAGGAGCCACTCCACAGTTGCCTTATGGGCCTCTAACTGCGCCAGCCTCCAAAGGATGCGGCATTGGAACATGGTCTCTGAGGGGGGCAGCAGGACTGATACAACGGAGGGTGCTGCCCTGGCACTGCAGCAGAGGTGTTGCTGGGCTAGAGGCACTGGGGCCTGGCTGGGACCCTTAGTACTGGCAGCAACTGCTGCCACCTCATCCTCCTTTTCCTCAAGGATCATCAACCACTTGTACTCAGCCCGTATGGCCTCCAGCTTTGGCCACCGCAGCCCTGCTGCTATTTCCTGCCATGATGGTGGACCAGCAGAAATAGCTATATCAAGAAAGAAAAAAGAGAAATTGTAAACAATGCTCTGAGCAAATCACGTGTTTAAAAGCATGTAGTGTAGTTGCACATTAGCAGTACATATGGTGGTAACCTCAGGACATTCAATTTTAAGGTGATAACTGTCACAGCCACAATATGCACTATGGAATACAATAATTCCTCTCTCTCCTGTTGTGCTAAATTAATGGTGGCATTGCTAGCTCAGCTGGGGCCCTAGTCGTACTCGTTACTCTCTGCAGATGGGGCAGCTGTACTAGAAAATTATTTTATTCCAAAGGCCCTGTTCTTCTGTGTACCTGGACTACGGGGCTGAAGAATACTAAGAATGAAACACGTCACATAGTATAATATAATCAATCATGAAGAAATCCTGTTTGCCATAAGTAGGCAGTGGGAAAAGCAATGCACTGCAGTATAGGGAAAGGATTAACAAGTGGCATATAGATAGCATTTGACGCATTTGCATCGTCACAGACTATCCCATTCAGGAAACTCAAGGTACTTACTTATGGACCACTTTACTCACTCTCCTCATGCCCCTCCTTCACCACACTTTATAATAACTACTTTTTTCCAAAATAATACATTTGCTTTGCAGCAAGGAAAGAAATCATCTTAACGTACTTAACTGCATGGGTAAGGTAGAGGGGATTAGGATGGTTAGGTAGAGTACACACTTTACAAATCAATCAAATTCCTCCTCGTCATCATGTGCCTAAGATTTGGCTAGTAGTGTGACTCACTGTGGTTGGCAAATGTTGAAAGGGAAAAACAGAACAGAAGTAAACCCATTATGGAAGCCATAATTATTATATTTATCACTTGGTTTGAAAAATGTGGCACAAGCAAAGATTGGATTTTTCAAATAATTCAAAAGTCTGGGACAGAATTTAAGCAATAGGAAGCGACTGACACAGTGGGCACTGGGAGGGAAAGGAAAACACACCTTCTTTTTGCATTACAATGCATTGAAAAATGTTTGACACATTAACTTAACTTAGGCAAACAGACACACATTGCACAGCCAACATTGCAGTGCCCATTCTGACAAATTGAACCATGCTGCTGTTAAGTCATCATGGGTGGCACTGGTGAAAGGCCATAGTGAAGTGGGGGTGATGGTAAATGGATGCTGGGATACCTACTACCTGCCTCGCTTGAAAAAACTGTGAATCAAGAAAATATTCTGAAATACCATCCAAACCTTTGCTTCAAACCTTTGATAAAAACCACTCCAAGCAAGTAAAGTAGGTGAGAACACCCCTATCCAGAAGAGCTCTCTTGTTTCTTCATTCCAAGCATTTATCTATTCTTCATTGCAAATGTGTTCTTCTAGTACTCTTATTCTTCACCGTTGGCTTTGATACACTCCATTTAAGCAAAGCTTTACAATCTCTCATCTAGTCCTTTGCCATATAAAACCATTCAAATTCCAAACATGGCTCTCTACTAACCTTTCACCAACATCGATTTACCCAATAACCACCCATGCATCCTTTTACCCATTCACCCATCCAAGAGATCTAACCCACCCAAGGAGTCCGTTCACCCCTCCAGACATGGAATTCTTTCACCCACACCCTTTCACCCACCTGGGCTGGCATCCTTCACCAGTATACCCTTTCATCCATCCTTCACCCACCCATGCATCTTATCATCCTCCTCATCACCCACATATGATTATTATTATGAACCCTTTCATCCACACACATATCCTTTCACTCGTAGTATATTTCATCCATACATTCTACTTCCATCCTTCTTTCACTTTTTCAAAACACATCATAGTTCAAGTTCATTTAATAAACCTTAGTCTACTGCGTTGCAGATAGAAGAGGCCAATACTTACTTAACTCCTGTTGCATCTGCAAAAGCAGGGTGTTGATGAGTTAGTCAACAACACTAGTACACCCTTGTAGTGACTATGGGCCAGATGTACGGAATTCCTGAATTGCGACTCGCCAGTTGCGAGTCAGAGAGACTCGCAATTTGCAAGTCGCAGTTCAGGATGCAGGATGTGTCCCTGACACCATCTGCGACTCGCAAGGGGGTCTCAAAGGCCCACCTCATTAATATAAATGAGGTGGGTCACAATTTGTGACCCCCTTGTGACTCACAGCACTCATAGGGATGGTGGCCTGCCTGAGACAGCAGACCACCATGTCTGTGACTGCTTTTAAATAAAGCTGTTTTTTTTGTTGTTGTAATGCAGCCTGTTTTCCTTAAAGGAAAACAAGATGAATTACAAAATGAAAAAATTCAACGTTTTAGTTTCATTTTTTCAGAGCAGGCAGTGGTCCGTAGGACCACTGCCTGCTCTGAATTTTTTTTTTCCATGCCATTCAAAAATGGGAAGGGGTCCCCC
This sequence comes from Pleurodeles waltl, assembly GCF_031143425.1. NCBI lineage: Eukaryota > Metazoa > Chordata > Amphibia > Caudata > Salamandridae > Pleurodeles > Pleurodeles waltl. Next base: position 116,729,687 of record NC_090451.1, on the reverse strand, counting down.
TTTTGCAAATGGGTTACCACCAGTGTGACACTGGTGGTAACTGCAATTGCTTTGCGACCGCGGTCACAAAGCAATGCAGCATTGCGCTGCAACTCGCAATTAGGAAGGGGAACACCCCTTCCTAATTGCGACTCGCATTTCCCATTTTGCGAGTTGGTAACCAGGTTACTGACTCGCAAAACGGGGATTGGGCATCGCGATGTGGTTTTTGCACGTTGCAAACCGCGAAATGTGCAGTTTGCTACGTGCAAAAACTTTCCTACATCTGGCCCTATATTACTAATGGTCAATAAGAAAGCAATAGGACTTACCACCACCCGCTGATGCCACAGCAGAGACTCCCCTCTCATCTGCTCCCACAGCTCCGTCAGCACTGTCACTGCTGGCCCCGGCACTGGTGGTTAGTGCAGCTTGAAAAAATATTACACAATTTAGACGCCACATATGCCTCCCCCTATTGTTTTTTCTAATAGCAAAATGCAACCGCAATACATCTCTATAGTTCAGTTACAGATTCTCGTCTATCAAAATATCAAGTGGGCATTTTGTTGGTTGGCAATTTTTTAAAAGCCACGTAGTCAAGTAAAACAAACAAATTGGTAATGGAGGGGCAGAACTAGCTATTGATGAATCTGATTTTTTTTTAGAGAAATAAAAAGGGTGCAAGAATTGGTCAATGAAGGACATATGGGGCCTGATTACAACTTTGGAGGAGGTGTTAATCCGTCCCAAATGTGACGGATATACCACCAGCCGTATTACGAGTTCCATAGGATATAATGGACTCGTAATATGGCTGGTGGTATATCCGTCACTTTACCGACACTTTTGGGACGGATTAACACCTCCTCCAAAATTGTAATCAAGCCCATGGTCTTCGTTGGCTAATGCAATAGGGCCATCCTCCTTATACTTCCAACCATGGTACATGGTCATCAACTGCTAGAATACTAATAATAGATGCACAACTTTGGAGGGTAAAAACAATTACATCACTATGTTCCCAAAAACTTTTTTTCCTTAATGATTAAACTGGAGCATGGAGAAAGAAAAATAAAGCCTTCTCACAAAACATGTGTAGAATACTTTACATGGGCATGCAATCTTCAGTACATGTGTTCTCTGAGCCTTACCACCACTTCACGAGATAAGATACATAAGGGTAAGGGGAAAGCTCACTGAGAAAGCAGAAGAAAGGAAGCTACAGACAGACTAGTACAGCAAGACAGTTTGAAGTAAATAAACCTGATATATAGAAAATAAGTAAATAGGATAATGCTGGGATAAGAAGAATTAATGAAACTGATAAATCAAAGTGGAGTTGGACCGAAATTAGGAGACAGGCACAGTAAAAAGGTAGAAAATAATTTGAAGTGTGGAGCGGTAAAAGTTGGGGAAATATACATTACAACAACAGGAGGATATACTTGGGCCAGCAGAGCCTCCTGCCCCGGCACTTGAGGAGGGGCCACCTTCAGCTGCCTCGCCCGCCTCACCACCAGCCCTCTTCCTGCCCCTGTATGCTGGATGATGTAAGATAAAAATTTAGAAACAATTAGTGGTACGGTTAATAAATAATCTTTCCAAGAATATTATTTTTTTTAAAGAAAAAGGCAAACGCAGTAACATTTCTACATCAGAGGTTCAGAGCGCCAGTATAATAATAATACTAGTATCATGGACCATCCTATTCCAAATTTTCTAACCCTATTTCAAATTTCCTAAACTACATTGTGGAATTACCAATAAATTGCAGTGAATGATTTCTACAGTTCTCATCTCATTCTCAATCTCTCAGTGCATAGGTTGGATGCATACAAAATTACTACACATCACTGGGAAATTACTTTGCAGTTGGCATTGTACCAGCTGCAAAAAATAAAGGCACAGAGAAGTAAGAGAACATGCAAACTCACTAATGCTAATATATTAACTATGACTATCTCAGACAGGGCACAGGAGGGATCTCTGCATTACTTTCTAATCAGCCCAAGCAAACGCCAAAAACAAGTACAATTAGGTAGCGCCAAGCACCTGTCTAGATGACAATCACATAATATTATATTTGTAACATAAAGTTAACTTACCTCCATGTGAGCACCATGCTTGCTATTTGGGAAGAAACTATTAGCATAGAACACAACTAATAATTAATTATTACTCACCGAGCTCCGCAAACTCAATGCCTAGCAGGTTGAGCAGGTCTGTCTCCCGATTTAGGTTGTCCCCCCACCGGTGCGTCACCTGTTGCTGGGTGTGCCGGACCACAGAGCTGAGGAGCATCCTATCCCAGTGTTGCCAGTGCTCCCAGAGGCCGTACCCAGACCCGGGCTTGTCGCCTGCTGCCAAAGAGAAGGGGAGGTGGCACTGCACATAGAACACCAAGGCAGCCACCTCTACCTTGGAAAATATGGCGTGGAGCTGCACCCCATGTTGTCGCCACCACTTGCAAGGAAGGCGGCCTTCACTTGTAGTTGGGGGCCTGGCACTGCTGTTACATGGTGCTGGGGACTTGGGGGTGGAGGGGAGATAAAGAAGGATTAGGAAAAAGAAAGGGGAAAAAAGTAAAGCAAACATGAAAAAATAAAAAAGTTGCAAAAAAAATTAGGAGAAAAGTTAAAATATAAAAAGAGAAAGAGAAAAGGTAATATAATTAAAAGACATTAGGGGAAAATAGGTTTTAAAACAGAGGGATCGGAGAAATATAGAGGGACAGAAAAGCAGGCCCCAGCACCATAACAATAAACAAAAACAAGATGGCCGCGCCCATGCGAACTACATGGTTCCGCTTGTGTAAGAATTCCAACCCGAGGATGTACTTCGGGACGTTACTTGTCACAGGAATGGGTGCAGCAAGAAGCTCCGCTCACTTGTGGAACGCTGCGTGGTGCAGCAGAGTTTTTTTTTTTTTTTTCGTGGAGTTCTCCATAGCGCGGCTATGAGAACTCCGCCCAGCCCTAACTATTATATTATGAGATTTGACAGACAGGGCAAGCAAGGAGGAAGGGTGGCTACTCCTATGTAAATTTCTTTAGATATCTACTAAAATCATACTTCTCGATTCTATCGGGGAATTGCTCTCTTTGTGTCTGAATTAAAAAATGTCCACCCTGACATTCACATTACTTTATGTTCCCCTCAATCATCCTCCATTCTCCATAAAATCACAAAGGGGGCTGAATCTATAGCCATACATCAGATCTATGTAATGTTGCAGCCAACTTTAATCTATGGCTGGATTAGGTGATGTATGTCGCCAAATAATTTCACAGACATATGAATAATTTTGGACTAGAATTCTTGAATGCATGCCAACACATAAAGCAGGTCACTTTCTGGACCCTATTTTTTGCTCTGTCAGTTCAGTAAGTATGAGAAATTGAGAGTTGCTTAGTTGAGGGGGTAGGAGCAGTTCTCATGCAACAGCCTCAGTCCCTCTCAATCTGTGCTTAACCCTTTGGTAGCTTGGTACAAAAAGAGTCAGTATTAACTTAGAGGCAATGTGTAAAGTATTTATGCAGCACACAAACAATAAAGTAAAAACATAACACAAGAAATGTCCCTCACCAATTTAGAGCAAAATGTAATACATTTTATAAATGTTTTGACACCTAATTGACAAAAATCCACTAGTAGAACCAGAGGTTTGCAATTTCAAAGGTTAAGGTAAAAATAGCGCTTAAAAGTACAAAGCACCAACTGTGGTTATCTGACACGCTGCACTGTTTTAAAGTCACAAGTTCAGGCTGACCGTCACGGAGCAGGGGCAGATCAGAGACCAAGTTCGGCCCACTGAGAATCGAACCTTATGTCCTTGATGCAGGGCATTGAGTCGTGCAGTGGCAGTCCTGAAGAGCGATGCAGAGTCCTGCGTTGAGAGAATTGTACCTTATGTCCTTGATGCAGGGCATAGCATCGCATAGTGGTGGTCCTGATGAGTGATGCGGAGTCCTGCGTTGAGATGCATCGTGATGCATCGGTTGGGATGAGGAGCTGTGATGGGAGGACCACGTCAAGATCAATTGTGCTGTATCGGTTCCAATGAATAGCTGTGATGCAAGGTCTGTTTCAAGTTTGTCGTGCTGAGTAGGTTCTGCTGAGGAGCCTGTGAGGATTGCGTTGTGCTGCATTCGGACTCATCGAGACCACAGCTGGGCTGGCAGAGCACGTTTTTCTCCACTTCCAAGGGTCCAGGATTGGGGTGCCACCAACTGAGTGGGTTAAAACTCACAACAGGTGGAGTCTAGGTGCAGAGTCAAGATGGTTGGAGCCTTTTTTTGTCCCCGAGGAAGGCCAGCCAACTACCCCTGGGAGTCACTCTGGTGGTGCTGGGTTCAAAGTACAGTCCTTCTTCCTTAGGAGCAGGTCAGCAGAGCAGTCTCTCCTTCAGGTAGGCAATTAGGGCAGCAGAGAAGCTAAACAGTTCCTTTTGCAGCAGAACAGCAGGGCAGCAGAGCTGTCCTTTTTCTGAGTCTTCCACAGCTCCAGAAGTGATCTGGTTTGTTGGTCTGAAGGGTTCTCTTTTTATCCCTGGTGCCTTCTTTAAAATGGGAGAAACCTCTAACAGCCCTCCTCCCCCACAACAGTGTGTGGAATGGTCTGCCTCCCTGCCCTGGCTCCAGCCTAGCTATGGGCACAGTAGGCTAGGTGAAGGTATTTGTATGTGAGCAAGGCTGAGCCTATGGGTAGGCAAGTGGGGCTGTGCACAGCTCCACCCTTCATCCTGTCAGTGATGGACCATTTAGGCACACCTAGTCCCTCTTGTGAGTGGCTGTCTGGAAGCAATATACAAAGGCCAATTGCTACTGACACCTAGTCATGTGACCAGGAACAAATTGCAGACATCAAATGGTTGGGGCATGAAAATGCCAACTTCCTAAAAGTGGCATTTTCAGAATTGTGACTTAAAATCCAACTTTACCTTTAAAGAGGATTTTAAATTACAAATCCTCAGGCACCAAACATGACTTTCCTACCTGCTCCCAATCAAATGTTGGGACTTATTAAATGTAATAAGGTAACCCAATGTTATCCTATTGGAAAGGTTTGCCTCAAAGCAGTGAAAAAATGAATTTGTGAGTTTTTCACTACCAGGTCATGTAAAACCTAGAAGCCCATGTCCAACTTTTTAAATACACCTGTCCAACTTTTTAAATACACAACACCCTGCCCTATAGGCTGTTTAAGGCCTACCACAGAGGTGACATACATGTATTAAAAAGAGTTTTAGGCTTGGCAAAAAAGGTTATTTTACCAAGTGGAATTGGCAGGTTAAAACTGCTCATAAAGGCTGCAATGGCAGACCTGAGACATGTTTTGAAGGGCTACTTAAGCGAGTTGCACAACAAGTGCTGCAGGCCCACTAGTTGCGTTTACTTTACATACCCTGGGTATATGATATGCCATGCTACTAGGTATTTATAGATAAATTAAATATGCTAATCCAGTGCCAGCCAATTTTACTGTTTTAAGGAGTGAGCACAAGCACTTTAGCACTGGTTAGCAGTGGTAAAGTGCACAGATTCCTAAGCCCAACAATGAAAAATTAAGTCAGAAAAAGAGGAGGATTAAGGCAAAAAGATTGGAAAAAGGCCAACCCAAGACTGACAAGTCTAACAGAAAAGGTACAAGATCCACTAGAAGTCATCAGTAGAAATCATTAAGCTAGCCATTTTAAACTCTCCATTAAGCTGAGAAGAAGCTAATACAAGAATGCTTTGAAACAAAAATCAGAGACTAGAGGAAATGTCCCTCTGAAACCTAGTCTATATATATTGGGACATTTTGGATCCCAGGACAAATGAATTTAATGACCCAAATAAAATGTTAGAAATTGTTTTATATGCAGCTTCTAAATATTTTGATGTCACCTTACCGGAGTCAGCAAAACAAAACAAAAAAATCCCCCTAAAATAGTTAATGATTTACTCCAGAAACAGTTAATATTAAATTAATCTTACACCAACACGAGCAAGAATTATTGAGCAACTAATTGGAGATAGCTCAAGCAAAGTATTAAGAATACGCTAAAGTTTATAAAGAAAAGATTGCATTGAAGAAGTAAATATTTCTCAGAAGTCAGGAAATTCCCCAATCAGGCCAAATAACTCTTTTCAACAAGTGACATAATTATTGGCCTCACCTCCACAGTCGGAAGCTTGGTATAATCTGATAACATCATATTTTGGTTTCCAAAGTTTATACTATCCATAATTAGATTTTAGGTTACAATCCTATAGCAAACCTTCAGACCTCTGATGGTAAACAATACACAAGAATAAAAAATGAAAATACTCAATAGAATGTCCACAACTAACATAGTTCAAAGCTACCTCTGCAAGAAATCTCACAGAGAGTATTTCCTCTATGTGATTGATGGGGTTATTTGTTGATCCCACCCCAGTAAAAATGCTCAAGGTTATGATTTCCTTAGAAATCAGAAAAGGCGAGATTCAGAGATTATACTTCCTATAAAGGTATATAGGAATGAATGGAAAAATTCCCTCTGCTTGGAAATAAGCAGTTGTGAGACATCTACTGAAAGATCCTAAACTTCTAAGCAACTGTAGACATATCTCACTTTTACTGTTTTTTAGGAAACGTTCTTAAGAAGTGGATTTATTCACAACTGATGACATTCATTGAAGCATATAAACTGTTGAATCCTCATCAGGCAGGGTTTAGATCAGGCTGTAGTACATAGATTGTGTTGGATCTGTCCTTGATGATCTCAGGAGATCGGTGGCTGAGGGAGAGGTTGGTGCCCTTGTCCTTTTTGATGTATCTTCCCACTATGGCACCTGTGGCTACTCCGTACTAATTTCACGATTAGTGAAAATAGGTATCTATGACAGAATCCTGCAATGGACCTATTTTTTTTAATAAATGAAGAACACAAACTGTGACTAGTGCATACTTCTATATTAAGCCCCCACTCCTTAAGTCTGGCATATCACAGAGCTCACTTTTATCTCTGCTAATATTTAATATCTATTTATTCCCGCTGGCACTGTCCTTCCCTGAAATGGGGTTAATTTGTATATGTAGGCAGATGATACACAGTTTGTGTTTGGACTGAAAAAAGTCTTAGGTTAGCACCTCCCACCCCCCACATTTTGAAATTGCAAAGGTTTTATTGCATACAAGAAACTGGATGTCTACCAATTTTTTTTAAGTTGAAACCAAGCAAAACCAAACCTCTGATAGCCCGCAGCAGTCCATAGAAATGCAATGATCCCCTTAAATGAGAGTATGCCCTTTCTCAGAAAATTCAGTGAGAAACTTAGGAAATCAGACCTATTGTTTAACAATCAAGTAGCAAATGTAGCTAAAATCTCTTTTTACAACTAAAATATGTAAAGGGTTTGCTGCAGTTCTAGAAGAGAACTTCTTTCCCCAACTATAGCTGCACTGCCATGATCCTGTCTGAACTACCACAATGCTATTTATTTGGCTTCAACAAAAGCCTTGCTGCAGCAAATAAATTTTGGTCAAAATGCAACTGCATGCCTCATCTCAAAAGTTCCAATAACAGCTCGTAAGTCACCATTCTCACGCACAGTACACTAGCTACTGATAGAATTAATTTAAAGCTTATGATTTTAGTATACAGAGCCCTATATTTGTGCTGCCCAGAACTCTTGGCTGCCACATTTCAATGGCACGCTCCACCCTGGAGTCTGCATTATAGTCATCAATACCAGATCAAGATCCTTAACAAAGACAACTAGGTGGTTGACTGAGACTTTTCAGTGGCTGCCAGGTTATGGCACACTCTGTTCCTTTCTGTTCAGTCACAATCAAACCCACTAAGATTAAAAAACCTTAAAGGTTTCTTCTTCTGGGCCTGCTTATTGGCATCCTATATGCACTAACATGGCTTAGCATTGCACCAGGATACCTTGGTGAAAGAGCACTCTATAAATACATATTTATGGTTCAAAGCCTTTTGCTAGACACACATACACGCAAGCCGTAGATGATGAACTTCTGGATTTAAACCAGGCAATAAAGATCTGCTAACATATCTGTCCGATTTCAATCAACTAATTACAGAAACTGGTCTTTAGAAAAGAGATGTTCTCTTTTTTATTGAGGACTCCAACACAAACACAAAAATACTTTGTCTCAAACTGCTGATCCGTCAGAAGAATGGGACAAACTCATTCACCTTGTGGTCAAGTTAGGTCACAGAATAGGTTAACAAAAAGTGAAAAAGTCAAAATTCAACACTAAGATAGTTATAGTTAAACAAAACAAGAAAACAATTGAAGAAGAAACCTCTGATGGTACGAAGCCTTTGGAGATTTGGGGAACTAGATGCCCCCTCTCGAAGGAAGAAAAAGATAAGAGATCATGCCTTAGCTGTTGTCTTTATTGTGGGAAAACAGGTTATGTTGTTCAAGATTGTACAGTAAATCCAAGGTTCCTAAATATGTGGGTTTGACCCAATGTCTTGCTCTTCAGGAAACAAGAATCTTTTGTACATGTAGAGGCTGATATACTGAATGATCAAACATTTGGGCCTTAGTCAATACTGTGTCCTTTTTACCACAACATTTGACCATTCCAGTAACACTATATGGTCAACGTTAAAAGGTTTTAAAATTAACATTTTTAAATTGAAGTTGTGCTCTGGTGCCACAGGAGTTTTTTTAGAACCTTTTTTAGAACCTTACCTGACCAAATATCTAGACACCCCTGTCATGGAAAGGATTGCCCTAAGCATGCTAGACTAGTCACTGGTTCAGAACTGTGTTCTGGAATAATAACTTTAAGATGGATCGTTTAGACATGCTTTGTGTTAACCGTCATATGGAATATATCAGCCTTAATCCAATTGACACACCCTATTGTTCAATGCCATTTTAGGAAATCCCTGGCTTCAACTCCATAACCCATTGATTGATTGGCAAAAACATAAGTTGACTTTGGATTCCAATTTTTGGGTCCAGTCTTATTTAGAACCCCCACAGTCTGTTTGTGCCCTCACTCCCAGACAAATGGTGTAAATGTTTTTTTCAGTGAATTTTATTTAATAATTACTTTCGATCCAGGAAACAAAGAATGCAAAATCAAATGCATTGTCCCGAATTGGAGTTTCTGAGGATACTGAAGCTGACAAGAATCTACACTGAATAATATCAAAAGTTCGTGAAACTGCTTCAATTGATTGAGAAACATTCAATTCCAGACTGTGATCAACCATCAGCAAGTTAGATTATCTTGAATGTCTAACAGAAAAAAGAAAAATGGATTTGTGATGGCATGTTCCTTAAAAGCAATTTAATATATGTTCCAACCCACGAGATACAGGATTGTGTATTATAATGTTGCAGTTCTACCCTTCCAGGTATAAACAAAACTTTTTAAAACTGTCATCTAACTTTCTGTCAGGAGACAGTACCTGAAGATGCGTATACATTTGTCCAGACCTAGGTGGCTTGTATCAAAAATAAAGATTGTCACTCACTTACCCCCGAAGGATTGCTTCAAATAATGTTAGCTCCACCTGCTTCCTGGCATACCATAAATATGGATATCATTACTAATATGCCCCATGCCAAGGGCTTTTACAGCTATTTTAGTCATAGTAGACCTGTTAATCAAAATAGGTTATTTCTTAGCATTGAAAAAGGTTCCACCAGCTATGGAAGTAGTAAACGTTTTTATCCAAAACTTCATGGTGGAGTGACACAGATTGTACCATAATTCTGGTGAAAATGAGGCACATCTTGGAAATTGTACACCTGCCTGTGCACAGCAAATCACCCACAAACAGATGGACAGACAGAATGTGTCAAACAATTTATAAAACAATGTCTGAAGTGCCACTTAGTTACTTGCAACTCAAATTGGGCAGAGGATCTGAGTTTAGCTGAATGTGCCTATAATAATAACTCACATTCTATCACAGCTAATTTTGTCATTCTTTTGCTGCACTGGACTGCACCCTAAGTCTATTTCTTTGGATTGGAAAAATTATTATGATTACATTTCAGCTGTGCCGAAACATAATGAGAATCTATTTGCATGCAACCAAAGAACATGTTATGAAAGGAATACAGGCACACATAGAAGAGAGGAGCCCAACTACCGAATAGGAAATTGTGTTTGGTTTGCCACAGAAAAAAAATAAAACTCAAAGTACCATGGAAATTGTAACCAAGATTTATTGGCCACTTAAAATCCTCCTGATGAACAATCCAGTAACTGCAATACTTAAGTTACCAGATGGTTTTAAAAACTGTCCAGTTTTTCATGTTTCAATATTAAAGTGTATTCAAAATTGATAACGCCCTTGAAACTGCACTGCTGCCTGTCATGGTGGGTGGATAAAAGGAACATTAAGTCAAACAATTCTTGACTCAATAAGTTTTAAATGAAAGCTATTCTACCCAGTAGATTTGAAGGGCAGTATTCGAGCACCAAAACATGCCCACAGGAAAGAGAAGCAGGTTCTGTTGTTAATCTCATGGTAGAAAGACACCAAAATAAATTATTCCTAGTTCACCCACATACAATTCTAATATAGGGCTTAAAGTTTAACAAAGAGAGAACATAGATGGCAACATAAGAGAGTGAACCTCACACAAACTAGGCGAGCCATAATTAGGGGACTACACAACCTGCAAAGACTAGTACTCTTGGATGCCTCCCAGTGTAGATGTGGAGATATTCAATGATGCTTGTCACTCTAGGTGGCAGTGGTTTAACAAAACTTGAGGGGGGCCATCCTCAAAAAACATAGAGGGGTCCCCCTTGCTCTGGACCCAGTCAGGAGCTCTTAGCTCTAGGGCCTGCCGCCTGTGCATACAGCGGGAGGGGCCTGGTGGAGCTTTGGGCCTCCTCACAAGACAGGGCTGCGAGGGGTATAGTTACACCTCTGTTAGGTGGGTAGGGGTTCATCGTCTGATGTGGATATGTGAATGTGTTGCAATTTACTAACTGGTCTGGCTGTTTCATCGTGAATGTTGTATTTTTTGCATGTTTATATCAGTTTACGGAGAGCATATAGCAGTGCTTCATTTGTTTCACTCCCTTTTTAGTGTGTTATCTCCAGTGTTGTATCTGTTCTTCATTGTTTGTGAGAGCCATGAGATGTTCCTCCTCCTCTTGCCACCTGTCCTTAGCTTATTATTTGTGTTTGGAAAGGTTGCGCTGCTGCTGCCATGTTGTACCTTTTTTGCATTGTGAAGCTCAGTATAAAACGTTTCACTACAGAGAATACAAAGGGCAGTATTCAGAGACTGATTTGTGTAGTATGTGAAGTAGTACTGCAGTAGCACTACTCATAAGCTGCAATATGCTATTCATTAACCTAAGAGCGGAGATCTCCACCTCCGACTGTGTACAAAGACATAGATCTCTGCACTTGTAAGTCTATGTTTTAGGAGCAAAGGTTGGAGATACAAGGCAGTGTGGCTGGGCAATGGGTAAAACTTACTAAATAAGAGAGTTTTGAGAAAAACTACAGAGGGCAGGGAAATGGTACTACAAACACTCAGCCACAAAACAGTAAGTCACTTGGTATTCACAAACTTCACTTCTACAGCTACTAGAGCCCTACAGATGACAAAATGGTAGTAAATGTACTCCAGCCCAGCATTAAAGTAAGTGGCATGACTACAACACTTGCTACTCCATTGAGGATATGACCCCCCAACCCTTGTGGATTCGAAGATGCTCTAGTTTTTATTATAAATGAATATATTTGTAATTATGTAATATGTGTTTAATTTAATGAATTAATGTAATATAGCATTTTATTTTAATATTTCTCTGTTTATATTCACTATGTTAAATCATTTCGCGTTTATTTTTTTATAATAAAATATTTTAATACTATGCGAAAGAATAATAAACTTTAATATTTTCCCTTCATTTCATAGTGTGATTAGCACAGTGACTGAGATCTCTACCTATGCGTGACAAGTTACTAGTAGTAACTTTACATGTCAAAATCTTGTTGTATCTTGTTGTGGGAGGGTTCACCATGGGGTTGAGAAATGTAAATCTACACCAAGGTGCCTATGTATAATCAAAAATGGTGAATAGCAAACAATTGTAGTTTTACACCTAGGTACAGTGGACGATTTGCGTGTAAGTACATCTACATGTGTAAATTTGCCTTTGTGAATCAGGTCCAAAATGATTTGATATGCTTATGCTTGTTTTAATGCATGATGCAAGTGCAAGAGTGAACCTTCACAAAATATCTGTGCAACGTTCACTTTTGGTTTTATATGTGAAATAAATAGTTGTTGAAACAACATTGCTGACACATGGAGAGGTTGTTATGCAAATTGAAATTACCATGTGAGGAATCTTGATTACAGTCCCTTGGTTTTTTTCTCCCTGAACTGGGTCATAAACAAAGACATTTTAGGATTGGGACTGAATCTACAACCATCTCTTCAATGAGGATTCTCGGCTTCATTTTTATTGGGCACCGCATGGCTGTATGAAAAACAAATGAAGAGAGGAATGTTGGACCAATAATTTATATGTTTGTACTGTTTATAGTTTACACTATATATGTGAATTTTCTTTAGTGATTTATTAAGAATGTCTTAAATGTTGGGAATGAAAAAATAAGTGAATTCTTAAGCAATTAAATTGCATCCCTCAAGGATAGATTTATGTTCTCATTGAAAGGGAATTAGAGTCTTCATCTTGCCCTACTAATTGTCCGTGCTTTCCAAGATTGGTTTGTTCCTACCCAAGTCTACTAGGGTAAATTGGGTAGACCCCTTTTCTTTTGATAGACAAGTGGTTCCAAGTCATGTATTTAATTGTTGGCCAGCTTTGGCATTTTAGCAAATAGCACTTTGCATTCCTTGTGTTTGAATCCATTATGAACATGTTAATATCAAACTTTAAGCCTCACAATGCATCTTACTGTTGGCTGATATGACAGAACTGTTGAATGATATCATATGTTCTACTTGGCATATGTGTAAACTGCTAGTGTTAGGGATCTGGCAAAGTTCAGGACAAATTGTCAGAGACACTAGCAGAGTTCAGAAAAAGGCAAGGCAAGGTAACAGGGCTGGTTGCTCAATGCAAGAACAAAGATTTCCCAGATAAGGGGCTAAATATAAACAAGAGAATACCTGAAGGCTGTGCGGAAAGCAGATCTGAAATCAATGGCTGAAGCAGGTTCAAAGACTCAATAAACTGGGAACTGGGAAGTCTTCAGTGGAACATATGAACATACTATGAGTACAAATAGCAGGAAGGTGAGGGAAGGGAAACAACTGATAAACTATCACAAATGATAGTTTGTCTGCTCCTCTGGAGTTATATCTCTGGGAAGAGAAAAAGATCTCACAAGAAGGCAAGCAACAGATTAATCCCACATAGTTCAGGGAGATAGCCAGTAGTTGCTTTGGAGAAGAAGAGGTGGGTGGTTCTCTGTGCCAAAGGCACTAGCTTTAGAGTCTAACTGCCACTCTCAGAAGCAATGAAAAGCAGATAATAATATTACACACACAATCACAAAGAGACCAGTGGAAGAGACATAAGCCCTCATAATGAACATGGCAGTCATTAATGCCAACGGCATGGCGGTCCAGACTGCCATATTCTGAACATGGTAGTGAACTGGCTGCAAAACAGCCAGTTCACTACCACCAAGCACCAGGCCAGAGTCCACCGCCGGGCCGACTGTGAACACATTTGAATCAGCGTGGAGGCATTACAGGCGGTGGGATTACGATCTCATTTCCACCAGGGATTCCCTAGCGAGTTACCCCACCAGGTAATTCCTGGAGGAAAGCCTATGAGTGACAGGAATAATTATTCCTGTCACCTGTATGTGATCCCTCCCTTTCCACAATCCCTACCCACCCCCCAAACACCTAAAACAGCCCCCACCCCCTGAACCCTGAAAATCGACCCCCAATCCTCCACCCCCAAAACCCCATGCAGGTCCCCTTACCCCGACCCTTACCATCCCCCACCCCTACATAGAAGTCCCCCCTACCCCAATCCCCCACATCCACATTCACCCATTCACGTACATGCACACACGCAGACATGCACTCAGACACTCGCACACACACACCCCTTCCCTCTCGGACAGCACTAAACTTTTCCGTTGCACTGTTCCGGGAAGGAAAGGGCTCCCTGGATGCTGCTCCGCCACCACTGTCGCCTCTCCATACACCACCACGCCTATAACTGCTTCACTATAGGCATGGCGGTGTATGGAGTGACATAGTGGTGAGGGTGGAGCAGCATCTACCCCCGCCGGCTGCCAACACTTGCGGTCTTTCATTGACCACCGGCACTGTTGGTGCCGGGGCATCCCGCCAAGTACGTAATGAGGGCCATAGTTACAGGAACTGGGCTTGGTGAAAAGCTGGGCTGGAAGAAGCGTCAGGACTGGAATAGGCAGAACTGTCAGTACTGCGAATCTGAACACAAAGAACAACAGGACAGGAATTGACAGTCAGAACCTGAACATGTAATAAAAAAGTAGGGGTCCTCCTGAATGCGCCCATCTCGGAAGCAACCCTGCTTAGTGCTTCCGAGATGGGTGCATACTGGAGGGCCGCAGGCAGTAAAAGCTGCTGTTTCAGGCCTCTTGAAACAGGAACAAATGGCAGGTAGGGACAAAAAACATAAATAAGTATGAACAACAGTGTTACTCACAATACATACACAACTGACCACATATAAGATTTAACAATAAAAACCATCCTAAGATGGTGCCCTGCGCATTTGAAAAGTGGTCACTATAGAGTAACTCCACATGTGATCCACTGCTCTTTGCTCAGGTATTGGGCTTTTCGTACACTTGACTATCAACGTGTTGTGTATTTCTTTCACACAAGCGTGATATCGTGCATCCCAAGTCTTTACAATCTAGTCCATTATTTGGTAAGCCCAATACACTTGCAATACAATAAAGTCAACGTGTTTCGGCCTACTGACTTAGGGCCTCATCAGGACTGGAAAAGGGCAAAAGTGGTTCTAGAAAAACAATCGAAAAGAAAACGCTTTCAGAAGTACATTCATACATGTGCAAAATAAATCAGTAAAGAGGTGTATCTTACATGCCAACAAAATATTCTATTTTTCAAAAAATAAAATTAAACCATATTAGCTGAATTTGGGAATGTTTTCAACTTTACAAACAAACATTAAGTGATTAGGTCTCTAATTTACTATCACCCTGTGCTAAAATTCTTTACTACTCTTAGAGTTGTGATAGTTAACTTTCGCTGTGTCTACTTAATTTTTGTTCCAAACAACCAAAGCCTTTACCTTAGTTATAGGAAAAGAGCCGGAGGAAACTGATCCTGTATATCCTCGTCGGGAGATTAAAGCGATGAACCAAGTTGCTTGTATTTATTAATTCAAAGACAAACGTTCCGCCTCATATCAGCACCTTAGCGGGGAAACAGAACTAGGGTCAGAGCTCTACCCGTCCTTGTAGCTACCTATCCACTCGAAATAACGGTCAATCATCCTAATATTACGTGTATAATTACCGTCTTATTAAGTCCGACGGGTTCCAATGCCGCTGAATTCAGGCCAGTGCCATAGGCAGCAAAAGCTGCCAGACCTCTTGTGCACAGGCCTGCCCTGTGTGCAGTGTACATGAGACATGAGTTTCTTCCTAATGGAATTGATAAATTGTATTGCACAAATCCCATCTTAAAATGCGATAACAGAGAGCAATCCCCGGAATCGAGTTCATAAGATAAATCCATTCCTGTGAGTAATGTGCGATTTGAACCCAATAAGATCTCTATCATATACTCTGGGCCTCTTTACGACTTCAGTGGTCCTTTCACAGGACTGTTGAAGAAGCTGCAGGGAAAAGACCGCCAGTACTGGAGGTCTTTGACCGCCATATTAGGAGTGTTCCACTGGTGCAGCCGAGCACTTACCACAACATTGACGCCGGCTCGTAATTGCGCCAGCGGCAATGTTGTAGTGTGTCGGGTGCGATAGCACCTGTCGCGCATTTTACTGCCCATAATTTGGGCTGTGAAATGCACAATAGGGCTGTGAATGGGGGCCCTTGCACTGCCCATGCCAAGTCCATGGGCAGTGCAGGGGCCCTCCGAAGCCCCCATTCCACCAGTCTTTCCATGGCGGTGTTTACTGTCATGGAAAGGCTGGCAGATGGGGACTCGTAATCCTCAGGGCAGCACTGCTTGCAGCGCTGCCCTGGTGGATTGCAACCGCCAGGACTGCCAGGCTACAGGCTGGCTGCAGCCTGGCGATGTCGGCAGTTGGACCGTGGTGGCTCTGCTACTGTCATAATGGGGTGGTCAGACCGCCCTGTCTGCGGCCGTCTAACCGCCATCTCGAGGCTGGCGGTCTTAGGCCCTCTGTGTTAGTAGAACAATGTCTTAACTCATAATTTATCCTTCTTAGTAATTGTCTCAGGGGAGTCAGTTGTCTCTCCAAAGTTAAAAGATAATATTTGGTAATCAATCTATTTAAGACAGCATTTGGATTGGACCATATAGAAATCTATAACAAGCATGGAGAGAGTTGAATTCTATGACTAAGAGGGCCCCAAGTTCCTCATGATGGGAATAATGTGAGCAAAACTATGGGCCAGAGAAAAAGGGCCAGCATAATATGTTTTCAGCCTTCTGTAAAGGTGCAGTGTCAATATATCCCCAAACACCCACATCAGAGCAGGCCCTAGAAATGCGCTTTGTCTGATACTATGTTGGCATATAAGGAATATGTTTTTATCTACTGTGTGAGCTAAATTAAAAACAGAGACTTGTACAAATGTCCTCTGCTTCATTCTTAATACATCTTTCCACCAGGGTTAATTAATAAAAGCCAAACCCAAATAAGAAATCACCTTAACCTTCTCTAGTTTATGTCCCTTTGTAATAGAACATCACGTGATCTAACAGACTTGTTATCAGTGACCAATACAAAATATTGACTAAAATTTGTGCTAAGATCTCTATCGTCCATAAAAGCAGCACCACCCTTTAAAAGTTGTTTTATAGCATTACGTGTAGTTGCAAATATAACAATGTCATCCATGTACAGTTAAACCTGGCAACAATCGCTCACAAATTTGCGGAACATCTTTTTGGTTTCCTATTAAGGGTACTTCTCAGGTTCCTTTTACCCTTTGAGCAGGCACTGTCAAACCACCTTTCAGCTTGAGACTCAATGAAGAAGGTTGATTAAGAAATAACAAAGTATTAATGAAATGAGTAATCCTATTCAAAGAATCAAGAACTAAAACATCTGAATTCTCCAAAGAAGTTCTATACAGTCTGGTAAATTGTCCCGATTGTGAACAATAAACTTTTTTAGGACATCTATTGGATTAGTCTGTTCCAATTTAAGCCTGCATCCACTTTCTATGGAAATCAATTCCCTCAGCACAGGAGATGAGTCTTACCCCATAAAACTCAGTACCTGAGGCGACCAGAGCATAGGATTGTGTTCACTATTGGGTATAGATTTCACACATGAGCTGTCAAATTTAGGCACCAAGTCACAAGAAATATAAATATAATGAATAACTGAAATGTTACTCTAACTGATAAAGGTAGGGAGGGGCGAAGCTGTGTTATCAATCAGGGTATTGACATTCAGTAAATTTCTTTCCAAATACATAGTTAGTAAATGTAACGCCCTGTTTGTCATAGGCATCAATAACAACAGGAAAGCTCTTCAGACATGAAATATCTAGATGGCTATCCTAATGGCAGAAGGTTCCTCTGGTCTTGGCATTGAAATTGCCAGCAATTATTATTTGATTAATGGGAACATAAGTATAAGGGATAAATGATCTAGTTTTTTAAATCAAAATTGTTATCATATAAGTTGAAAATAGTAATATTAAAACAATGATCACCTCTTAAATAGTACCTTGTACAATTGTCGATTCAATGGGGAGACAACTGATTTTACTGTTCAGAGAAGTTGTGATCCAAATAGTCAAACTACCTTTCACCCTCCCAATTTTAGAAGGTGTTGCTCGGGTAACAAAAGAAACAAATCCGTCTAAATAAACCAGTATGGTTGACTATGTTTTCTGGAGTGAAATAAATTGAAACATTAAATAAAATCTATCCATGAAAAATGAGTAAGATTCAGCTGGGGTCCAGCAATGTTCCAAAATAAAAAATTGAATTGACCTCAAACACAACAAGAAAATATATCTATATCACTACTACACATGTTGTGGGTCATGTTTATTAGGGTGTTACTGCAAAGAGAATTATTAAGGGAGTTGATGTTTGGCCCAATAGGCAAATGTTTCCCAGTACTTTTTAGATGCAGTGACCAATGCTGATCTATCACAGCTGGTAACTCAATCAACAGAATACTGTACAAACCTTCCAGCATGGCAGAATGGTTAGAAACAGCAATTTGTGACTGCTGATCTACTCAAAGGCGATGAGTGTTTATTGAGGAATGCATCCAATTAAGCTATTATATTGGGTAGGAAGTTGGTTGTGTACATTTATCTTTAGGTTTATGCCTAATTTTGGTCTATACATATGTCTAATAGGCTCACACTTATGTTTGAATTTGTGTTGTATTTAAATTATTGTTTTTAATTCTAGGTCGGGTGCACAAGGTTATGTCACATGGAAATTATATAGCCCCAAGAGGTAAGTATCTAAAACTCCCCCAGCAACCAGGAGAGTAGAGGTAATTTGGCTAACATGGGTACTTATAAATGGAATATTGCAGAGTATAGTCCACACAGGAGTGTGTAGGTGGGGAAGAGGCAATGCCAACTCTTCTGTGGGTGAAGATCCGGGTCGACGGTGGTGGATGAAGTTCAGCTGCGGAGTCCAGGAGCTGCATAGGAGTCCCTGAGGTCCCCTAGAGGGTGTCCCTTGGTGGTTGCCAGATTGCAGACAGGTCAGTGGTCAGGACGACCACCAACAAGCATAAGCAAATGGAACTGGAGCTGTTGAAGGTTTGCAGAACAGAAGAGAACCAGCAAGGTCTTGGGGACTCAACCCTTGGAGGGGAGTCTGGGCTGACCCTAAGAAGACAGAAGAGTCAGGAGAAGCAGTCAGAGCCCCTGGCAGCAGGGACAGTAAGTTGCAGTGAGGCCCAGGCCGCACACCTGAAGAAGAGTCTTGTGTCACTGAAGCAGCAGAGAGGAGACTGCCCTTGCAGAGGTAGAGTGCTGGGGTCTGAGGCCACTTGCATACTGAAGATCCCTTGGAGCAGGAGTCAACAAGCCTTGGTTGGTGCAACAGTTGCTGTGCAAAGGGTCTCTGTCTTGGAGGAAGTGGCAAGGACTCACTGTCTCCCAAGTTGGACAGAAGGTAGAAAGGACCCAGAGGACTCCTCTGAATCTCCACCAATGTTGGTGAATCTGCGCAGGTCCAGAGGACAACAGATCCCAGCAGCCGGACGTTGTCGCCTTAGTTCCTGCAGAGGATGACTCCTTCACTCCAAAGAAGATTCCTTCTTGCTTCTTTGGTGCAGCTGAAGTCATGTCAACCCCAGAAGATGCACAGCCATGGAAATGTTGCAAGTTGCTGACAGTAGCCGCAGAAACAATGTTTCAAGGAGAGGTTGTCTTGGTGTTGCAGTCTTGTTCGGTTTCTGTGAAGTTCAGCAGCGGTTCCGGTGGCCAGGATCAGAAGAGGTCATTACGGAGGAGTGCTGGTGGCGTCTTGCATGCTGAATGTGGGAACCGACCCATAAGGAAGTCCCTAAATAGCCCAAAAAGGGGCTTGGTCACTGTGCAAGGTGACCACTTATCAGAGGGGGTCACTGACGTCATCTTCCTAAACTGACCAGTCAGATGCTCCCAGAGGCCTCTGCTCATCTTGTTTTCAAGATGGCAGAATTAAGTGGTCACCTGGTGGAGCTCTGGGCTCCACCCCTGGGGTGGTGATGAACAGGGGAGTGATCACTCCCTTTTTTGTGACAAAACAACAATCGGGGGTCCCTGGACTGGTGCAAACTGGATTATGCAAGGAGAGCACCACCAAATGTGCCTGTCAAAGCAAACCGATGGCGTGAGTAGGCTACCCCTCCCCAGCCTTGTAACACCTATTTCCAAAGAAGAGGAGGTTCAACCCCTCTCCCACAGGAAATCCTTTGTTCTGCCTTCCCCTGCTTGAGCTGTTTCGGTGTGCATGGACCATCTGTCCAGGCACTCCAAAACAGCCCTCCTGGCAGCCACTGGTGACATCTGCACCATACTGGACCACAGAGACACAGCCTCCTTCATCGTCCTCGACCTCTCTGCCATATTTAACACAGTCTCTCAGTTCACCCTCTACACCGGAGTCCATGACGCAAGCATCCATGGTAAAGCACTGGAATGCAGCCGATCCTTCCTCACCGGAAGAACCCAGAGTGCCAGACTCCCATCGTTTACCTCATCACCCAAAGACACATGCTGCGGAGTACCCCAGGGTTCCTTTCTGAGCCTGACACCCTTCAACATCTACATGACCCCACTCGCTCAAATCATCAGACAACATGGCCTAAACATCATTGCCTATTCCTACAATACCCAACTGTTCCTCTACTTCACAGACGATCCATCAATAGCCAAGTAAAATTTCCACAATGGAATGAGAGCATTCGCCACCTGGATGGAAACCAGCTGCCTTAAACGCAACTCGGACAAGACAGAGATTCTCGTACTCGGCTCCACTCCCTCTGCCTGGTATGACTCCTGGTGGCCATCTGATCTAGGAAATGCTCCACCCCCATCGACCACATCTCTGCCCACCTCAGAGACCTGCACTGGCTCCCGGTTGACAAACGCATGACTTATAAGCTACCCGCCATACCTTGAATCAGGAAGAGCACAGCTGGGGCACATCCTTCTCTTACCTCACGGCCCAGAAATGGAACACGTTCCCTCTCAACCTCAGAGAGGCTGCCTCATTGAAGCAGGTCAGGAAAGACCTCAAGACGTGGCTCTTTCAGTGAGCAGCAGGCCCACAACAGAGCCTTGAGACCACATCGGTGTTAAGCAGTGCTCCATAAGTCTCTCTGATTGATTGATCTGTTGTAGATGAGGTTTCATGCACCCAGCCAGCATTTTAGTGAGTATTTGTAATCAAGATTTAACATTGACATGGGGCGATAGGAGGGTGTATCTTCAGGATCCTTTTGTGGGTTGAGAAGGGATATCAGTAGTGCCTAGCTGCTGGTGGGGGGTGTACAGTCCTCCTCCCAGGCTGCTCTATACATCTCTACCAAATGAGGTGTAATAAGTGAAACATACATTTGATAGAATTTCAAGGAGAGTCAATCTAACCCAGTCTTCTTCCTGGCTATTTCCTTAATGCCTCCCCCTCTCCATCTCCTGCTCCATGATCTGCTGTTTCAGCATTGTACTAACATTGTTTGAGGGCTGAAAATGGGGTTGCTCTATTCAGGAACTCCTCTATCGAGGCATCTGTGGTATAATGTGATCCGCCGTATATTTCTTTGTAGTGCTGCACAAAGACTCCTTGTATGTCTATTTGTGAGTGCAGCAGGTCACCCCCAGGGACTCTAATGGCTTGGATATTTCCAGTGCAGCGCCCTGTGTTAACCTACCATGCCAGCAGTCTCCTTGTTGCCCCCCCTCAGTGCGATGTAGCAACATATTCTTTGTATTTAAACAGGCCCAGTCGCTTCATCACTTCTGCGTGTTTATCGTGAACCTCAAGCAGCTCTGGTCTATGAGATGAGCCTGCTAGTACTCAGTCTTCCAGTGTGCGTAGAGTGTTCTCCAACTGTATGAGCTCCTCCTTCAGAGTCTTGCGTACCTCAATCTGCTTAGCCATATACTGATCTCTAACCAGCACCTTCAACGCTTCCCACCCTATGTGCACATATGCTATGGTGTGTCTGTTTTGAAGAAAGTATTCCCTAATAGTGTCAGCTAGCAAGCCCTGGAAGACAGGGTTATGTAACAACTCAGGGTGAAGTCTCTAGGTTGGAACTGGGGCAATTTTATCCCAAAAACAGCTGCTTTAACAATGGGTTATGATCAGAGAATGTGACGCCTAAGTACTGCTCCTGGGTAACCATACCAGCTACCTGTGGTTAGATCGTGAAATTGTCCAAGAGGGCAGGCAGGTCGTTAACTGGAGAATACTATGAATATTCCCTCAAAACCTCATTCTTACATTTCCACATGTCTTGGAAGTCTAATTACCTGCCCACTTGAATATGACGAGCCACCATATGAGTCAAGGAGTCCAATAATGACGGGTATAGAGTAGAGCGGCAAAGAACATTTCTACGATGCAATTGAAGTATCCACCAAATAAAAGTGACTCAAGGACATTGTCCCTTAAGTGTGACATTAGGGGGTCTGGAACTGCGTCTGGTCCACATTGGAGACATATATGGTGCCAGTAACTATCAGTAAACCATCAAGAACCCCCTTCACTAGAATGTATCTCTCCTCTATATCCAGAACCTGTGAAGAGCATATAAAATTGACTCCTGTCCGGATTCAATGCATCATTCCCTTAGCTTATGAAGATTAATTTCTGAAAACACCTATCCCATCCATCTCCTCTGTAATCTGGTGACCTTGCTCCCCATCAGGTGTGTTTCCCAAAGATTTGAAAAATCCACATTTCTAGTCATTTTAGACATGTGTATATTCAGTGCCTCTTACCAGGGGAATTGATGTACCTCACAATCCATGTAAAAATGGCACAATCAGGAACTGAGAGAGACAAGTGGAAACTAGGCAAATCTCAACCTGCAGGGCCCAAGAGAGCACATGCAATCGGGATGAAGCTATTTGCCCCCACCTGCCTCCGACAGTCATACATCAGCTCTTTTAAAATCACACACATCCCGACATGATGTAAAAGTATGATATTCAGTAAACTTGTACCACCAATCCACAACTTCCCTTTCCCAGGGCATCCTGAGAACATTAAGACACCCATAACTAGGAAAATACTAACCATAGTGTTGATCATACTCATCACATCTAATGAATAGAGGAGCTCAAGAACCGGGGTAGACTTACAACTGGCTGCCAGAGGATGTATCTCCTCTACATATGCCATCCCTTAATTCCTCATATTCCCTCAGCCCTAGCAGCTCCAAATCCTGCAGTGTAGAGATCCCTTAATAAGACCTAAGTGCACTTGTGTCCCGGGAGAGCCCTAGGCTGCAGTCAGTCACTTCACAAGTGAAACAGTATCATAGGTCACTGGCTGTGCACAAAGTGAACCTTGATCCTTAACTGGATCCCATTGAGGTCAAGACCAAACTGGCTTGCTGCCACTATGGCAGCCACTCTGCCCTGGTCCTCTTGTCTTTCGGAGGGGCATCCTCCCTGGATTTGTCTCTCTGGCGCCGTCAGCATCTCTTTGGATGGGGCAAGTGGAGCTAGACATTTCCATCAGTGCAATTCCTATGTCGCTCCAGCCAGTCACATACACATTTGGCGGTCCTCAAAGAAGAGGTAGCTATCATCCACTATTAGATTCACATGTGCTAGAAACAGAAGCCTAGCGGCCTCCTAACTTCCATGAATGAGGTCCTCTACATTGTACTGCCAAAGAATGGTCAGGGAAAATAGTAACAGAGCTGTTGATCATTTGTAACGGGCCCAAATAGTCTGCCTTTCCCAGGAAAGCATCTCTATCTCTGTAGTTTAGCAAATGAGCCACCTCAGGATGTGGTAGTGCTTTTGTCAGCAGAGGCCTTGTCGGTATTCTATGTGTCCTTTCCAGGACGGAGAGCCGGGAGAGACCTTTTAGGGCAAATGCTTACAGGAACCATTTTTCAATTAATTACACCATATTGTCACCTTCAACTCCCTCAGCCACTCCCACCACTCTGATGTTGTTGCATCTATTGTGGATTTCACATCTTCTGTTCATTTATCTAGTTGGTCCATGTTGTCAGAGAGAACAGCCACCTAAGCCTCCAGGCCATCTACCAGGGGGCCCACTTGGACAAGAGTGGTTTCATTTTTCTTAACTCTGTGCAACAATTTGCAGTGATCATCTATTAAGATATTCAATTCAATTTTCACTCTGTCGATTTTGCCTGCAAGACTGCCCTTGTGGTGGTTATAGCTTTCAAGATGAGGTCAGGTTTAGTGCTGGATGCAGCAACATGTCCCTAGGTGTCTCCTGCCCTGCACTGTGAGCAGGTGGGTTTTGTCCAGACCTGACTGACGGCCACTCGGGGGGTTCTGTACTGATCTGATCCTGCCCATCACAGTGAGTTATCAAGAAGGGCAGTCGTGTGAGTCCCAAAAATTGTGTGTGACCCTGGATCATGCAGTGTTCACCTCATGCAACTTGAATTAGTGCTTACTACCAGGACCCACTCAGATTATGGCACCTGGGTGTCGAAAGTGGTAATTAAATGGTCTGGTATCCTCAAAACTTTCCTTTTTGCACCCTTCCACCTCACAGGGCATGTGACCTATGTATCACATCCCACAGGATAGGTCAACAGCAAGATGTGTTGCTAAGATCCCCTCGACCATACACTCCACATGTTTCTGAAGCGCAGGGGGCAGTCAGTGCTATATGGAGTACCCCATTACAAGCTGCACAGTGCCATACTCTGGCTCTACCCAAGACTCTAGGATTCCGAGGGCATTTGTAGGTGGCTTGTGGTTGGCTCTCTTTGGCCTGGCTCAAGGAAACCACCCATTCACTCTCCTGCCAGGTATCAATGGGGCCTGGGCTGTCGCTTTTTGTTCCTCAGGGACATTCAGCCGGACAGACTACCCCAGGTCATCTCCGCTTAACCGCCAGCTGCCGTCCAATGTAGTGACCTCTCGCAGCATGGGGGCCTCCCAGCAGTCACAGGCATAGCTAAGCGTGAGCCCCTTCTCTCGCAGTCCCCTGGCTGCATGTGAGGACCAGAGTCATTTTCTCATCCCCGGATCAGGCAGTAGACTAGGCCTTGCAGGCACTTTACCAAAGACCAAAGAGTGAGGTGGCACTGGGAGCTGTAGGGAACCCCAGTTCTACTGATCTTATTGCATGTCGCAAGTACCAACCACCTGTTTAATGTCAGACCACTTCCTGCAGCTTGGGCACCTTTCTGCTATTTCCTCAGGCAACAGCTGCCATCTTGGACTGGCACTGGTGTGAGCTACTTGTCTCCTTCTGTCTGTCTTCCCACATCCATTGAGTCAGGAGACTAAGCTAACAATGTCCTCCCATGCCAGGGCTCTCAGGGCAGGATCCAGAGTCACCCAGTGAGCCTCATCAACATCAGAATTGAGCAGGATGCTCAGGAGCTGACTGAATCTCTCTTAAGGGAAGCCATGTTCATCCACTGATTGGCCAAGCTCCTCCAGTCTCAAACAAATGATACGTAGGATAACGAATTGAAGCATGGAAGAAACGCCCTAAACACGCCCCTTCCAAATTGTATCCATTTCCAAATCCATTTAGGGACTCAGAAACACTTTTCCAAATCGCTAAATGAGTTTAATACATTAGAAAATGGGATTTAGGCCCATCTTGCAGTGCTGCCTGTCGGATGTGTTACCCCGCCACCGCCAGGCTGCCTGGTGGAGGAAGCCTGGCGGTGGCAGATTTACAAAAGTAACGGTTCTGCCATGTTTATTATATGGCGGTCTGGACCGCCATGCCGGTGACGGTATTCACCGCCACCACTGGCATGGCGGCCCAGACCGCCATTTTCATAATGAGGGCCTTAGTGTTGGGAAAACCTCTGATTTATTGAATTGGAGGGTTTAATAACACTAAAATCCTTCACAAACCTTGCCTAGAGTTAATGATTTTTGTCTTTTTACATCTCGCCTACCAGACAGCACAAGCTGAAGCACCTTCAGTGGGCTTACCAAAAATGTACAGTGGGTTTACAGCCCCCCATTGCTTACAATTGACTTTATTGTTACTCTCATTTGCTTGCTTCCTATTTGATGGCTTGCCTTCCTCTTTTTGTGTTTTTCCCTCCCCTGGAGCATGCCCTCTTTGTAATTCTTTGATTGGCTGACTTGTATCCCTCCAGTGCTCACTTTTAGGAAACTACTTTTTTCTTCTTCGAGATGCATGTCACGTTTTCCAGCTTTTTTCCTTTCATGCTTCTCTCATTGATAAATACCCACTCCGGTGCTTCATGTTGCTCTCTCCTGCTTTTGCTCCTCACTCTCTTGTGTGCTTCTTCTCCTGTCAATAATCCATGCTCTCTCCCATATGTGCCTCTCCCATCACCAAACATATGCCTTTCTTGCTCATTTTTGGTCTCCCTTTACATGTGCTTCTCTGCTTACCATAAGTCCTGTCTTTGCAGTATGTGTTGCTCCCTGCCTCATGTTCTTCTGCCTCCACCCCATGCTGCCGTCTCCCTCGTGTTCTGCTTTTCCTCTCCTCCACCTAAACTGGCTTTCTTTTTATTTTATTCCCCCCCCCCCCACTAACCGTTGCTTTCCCCCACATGTTTCTCCAAATCCATCCCTATCTTCACAGTCTTTTTGATTTTTATATTTTACATTTTTCGGACAGCCAGGAAGCAAATTGCTGCTGACCATTCTTCATTCAAAAATAGCTCTTTTTCTAATGAAATGTATTTTTGGGATTTACCAAGCCATCCTGCATTAGTGAATTAAACACATGGCACCTGTGTCATTTCATTGACGTTCACAAACATGGTAATGTATGCATGCACCTAAGAAATGACGTATGCACATAGATACATCATGAAAAATGTGCACACATTTATGAAATTACTTTCCCAGAGCCACCTCATTGCACCTTTTTTCCATTTATTTTCATTTGGGTTGATATGCACAGCACTACCAAGAAACGCTTTTCGTAGATGCTGCGCAGACTCAGCAATTTTGGCAAAGCAAATAGGTTCAAAGGGCACGACTTCTTGCATTTGCCAATGCTTGTTTGTTAAAGGCAAACAAGTATTAAACAGGCCAGTGAGTCAGAGGGCAGAGATAAACTTTCATACACAGAAAACAACATTTCACTGCTGATGGTCTCACAAACGCTCCTTGGAAAAATATACAAGGACATAGTTAACAAGAACCATGGCAAGACGGGGCAACTCCGGCAACATTCTGAAGCAGCCCCGCTCCCTTCAGGTTCTCCCGCTATCTTTTTTTCTTCCATCTTTTCCCTCTCCTTCTCTCCTCTTTGGTCACTTTCTCTTTACTTTCTCCCTCCCTA
This sequence comes from Pleurodeles waltl, assembly GCF_031143425.1. Lineage (NCBI taxonomy): Eukaryota > Metazoa > Chordata > Amphibia > Caudata > Salamandridae > Pleurodeles > Pleurodeles waltl. The sequence goes on along the minus strand of NC_090451.1, from coordinate 116,702,562 downwards.
AGCCTCTCTTGAATCCTTTCACGACCTTAACCTGGGGAACTGGGCAAAGTGTTATGGGAACGAGGAGTACTCTGGCATTTTCAAAACTGGACTCCCAGAGCTCCGGCCCACTAGAGAAGTAAATACTCCGGGGGATAAAATACCTGTCCAGTCCTGCCCAGAATAATGCCAGCATCAGCAGATGAATGTGTCTTGAAGAGACACCCAGAAAAGAAAAAGATACCAATGTGTGGGACCTCTTCCTATCCCCTCCTCGGTCTAGAAGATCTTGGCCAGCTGTGGATTGGGCTTTAACAGGGTTGGGACTCAGTGTTCACTTCCCCGACAGGAAGGGCGGGTCTTGTAAAGCAGTGTCTGTCTTGGTTTAAGCTGAGTCTAAAGCATGTGTGAAAATTTTGCATTTTGCTGATACACAAAAAAAGACCATGAGCCAACTAGAAAAGAAGGTGGTTTTAAACAATTAATTTATCAAACAAGAACAGAGTGTCAGGCATTTGAAGCTCATCAGAGCCACACCTCACATGAGTGTCTGTGCACAAGTAGCTCGCCGTGACCGTATAGTGATTAGTACTCTGTGTTAGTGATTAGTACCCTATGTTGAAGCCACAGCAATCTTGGTTCAAATCCAAGTCACAGCATTGCAGGTGGCAATGTCATGGCAGTTGGGTAATATTTTTATTGTTATTATTTAAAATTTGGACGAGTTAAATGTCTTCGAAGAACGTGTTATCAATGTTATTATTTATTTCACCTTTCTGCGCTTTTACGTTTGTGGTGGTTCTGATGTGAAAAGTATGAGCTACAGTTTGGTTTCACGGGAACGGTCAGCAAGAGGGATGGATTTCTCTGTCACCTGTACCTGCAGCACTGAAGCTCCTGTACTGACGCGGAGTAGCTTTCAATGTTGAAAGGGATCCTTCTAGTCAAATATCAGCTTTAGTATCACTTCCTGCCGCAAAGAAAACACATCTAAAAATAAAGATCTGTATAGGAAGTAACGCTGAGCTCCCAGGGGGTTGAAAGAAAGAGGCGACGGAGAAGGACACTGAGTGGCGCACTCACCCAATCAGCGTTCGCTTCATCTCCCCGCACCTGACGGATCACGCGGCAGCTAGAGGGAAAGCTTAAACTAAGTTCATTACTTCTGTCTAGGCCTGGCCAAAATGGCAATTACACAATTACGCTCCTTTTGAAATTTGGAGTAATGTGGGGAAAAATATCTACCCAAGAGCTCGAGCAGCTGTTCCTTTTCTGTTGCACTGAGAGCTATTTTCTTTGTCCAAAGTGTATCTCCGGATCCTTTCAGGTGTGAGAGTGTATTTTGAAAATAGCCTTGTGTAATTTGTAATTCTGCACAACCTCGCATAATTTTGCTGTCATTTAGATACAGCAAGTTACAGGAGTGCGCCCTTCCCTACATTGGACTTGTGTTTAACAGAGTGGTCTGTCCATCCATTGATCCATTCATCTGGTCCATCCATCTTTTTGCCTGTGTGCCTGCTTATCTGTCTTCTCACCTATTGTAGGAGGCTGGACTGGCTTGTAGTGAGTACCAAGGGATACTTGCACCTTGCACCAGGCCCAGTTATCCCTTATTAGTGTATAGGGTGTCTAGCAGCATAGGCTGATAGATAATGGTAGCTTAGCAGAGCAGCTTAGGCTGAACTAGGAGACGAGTGAAGCTCCTACTGTACCACAAGTGTCACTTGCACAATATCATAAGAAAACACAATACACAGTTATACTAAAAATAAAGGTACTTTATTTTTATGACAATATGCCAAAGTATCTCAGAGTGTACCCTCAGAGTGAGGATAGCAAATATACACAAGTTATATGTACACAATACCAAAAATATGCAGTATAGTCTTAGAAAACAGTGCAAACAATGTATAGTTACAATAGGATGCAATGGGGACACATAGGGATAGGGGCAACACAAACCATATACTCCAAAAGTGGAATGCGAACCACGAATGGACCCCAAACCTATGTGACCTTGTAGAGGGTCACTGGGACTATTAGAAAATAGTTAGGGTTAGAAAAATAGCCCACCCCAAGACCCTGAAAAGTGAGTGCAAAGTGCACTAAAGTTCCCCAAAGGACCAAGAAGTCGTGATAGGGGAATAATGCAGGAAAAACACAAACCAGCAATGCAACAACGATGGATTTCCAGTCGAGGGTACCTGTGGAACAAGGGGACCAAGTCCAAAAGTCACAAGCAAGTCGGAGATGGGCAGATGCCCAGGAAATGCCAGCTGTGGGTGCAAAGAAGCTTCTACTAGACAGAAGAAGCTGAGGTTTCTGCAGGAACGAAAAAGGCTAGAGACTTCCCCTTTGGAGGACGGATCCCTCTCGCCGTGGAGAGTTGTGCAGAAGTAATTTCCTGCCAAAAGACTGCCAACAAGCCTTGCTAGCTGCAAATTGTGCAGTAAGCGTTTTTGGATGCTGCTGTGGCCCAGGAGGGACCAGAATGTCGCAAATTGCGTCAGGAGAGAGAGGAGACGTCGAGCAAGAAAAGGAGCCCTCTCAGCAGCAGGTAGCTCCCTAAGAAGTGCCAGAAACAGGCACTACAAGGATGTGTGAAATGGTGCTCACCCAAAGTTACACAAAGGAGTCCCACGTCGCCGGAGACCAACTTAGAAAGTCGAGCAATGCAGGTTAGAGTGCCGTGGACCCAGGCTTGGCTGTGCACAAAGGATTTCCGCTGGAAGTGCACAGGGGCCGGAGTAGCTGCAAAAGTCGCGGTTCCCAGCAATGCAGTCTGGCGTGGGGAGGCAAGGACTTACCTCCACCAAACTTGGACTGAAGAGTCACTGGACTGTGGGAGTCACTTGGACAGAGTTGCTGGATTCAAGGGACCTCGCTCGTCATGCTGAGAGGAGACCCAAGGGACCGGTAATGCAGCTTTTTGGTGCCTGCGGTTGCAGGGGGAATATTCCGTCGACCCACAGGAGATTTCTTCAGAGCTTCTAGTGCAGAGAGGAGGCAGACTACCCCCACAGCATGCACCACCAGGAAAACAGTCGAGAAGGCGGCAGGATCAGCGTTACAGAGTTTGCAGTAGTCGTCTTAGCTACTTTGTTGCAGTTTTGCAGGCTTCCAGCGCGGTCAGCAGTCGATTCCTTGGCAGAAGGTGAAGAGAGAGATGCAGAGGAACTCTGATGAGCTCTTGCATTCGTTATCTAAAGTTTCCCCAGAGACAGAGACCCTAAATAGCCAGAAAAGAGGGTTTGGCTAACTAGGAGAGAGGATAGGCTAGCAACACCTGAAGGAGCCTATCAGAAGGAGTCTCCGACGTCACCTGGTGGCACTGGCCACTCAGAGCAGTCCAGTGTGCCAGCAGCACCTCTGTTTCCAAGATGGCAGAGGTCTGGAGCACACTGGAGGAGCTCTGGACACCTCCCAGGGGAGGTGCAGGTCAGGGGAGTGGTCACTCCCCTTTCCTTTGTCCAGTTTCACGCCAGAGCAGGGCTAAGGGGTCCCCTGAACCGGTGTAGACTGGCTTATGCAGAATTGGGCACATCTGTGCCCATGAAAGCATTTCCAGAGGCTGGGGGAGGCTACCCCTCCCCTGCCTTCACACCATTTTCCAAAGGGAGAGGGTGTAACACCCTCTCTCAGAGGAAGTCCTTTGTTCTGCCATCCTGGGAGAAGCCTGGCTTGACCCCAGGGGGGCAGAAACCTGTCTGAGGGGTTGGCAGCAGCAGCAGCTGCAGTGAAACCCCTGAAAAGGCAGTTTTGGCAGTACAGGGTCTGTGCTACAGACCACTGGGATCATGGGATTGTGCCAACTATGCCAGGATGGCATAGAAGGGGCAATTCCATGATCTTAGACATGTTACATGGCCATATTCGAAGTTACCATTGTGAAGCTACACATAGGTATTGTCCTATGTGTAGTGCACGCGTATAATGGTGTCCCCGCACTCACAAAGTTCGGGGAATTGGCCCTGAACAATGTGGGGGCACCTTGGCTAGTGCCAGGGTGCCCTCACACTAAGTAACTTTGCACCTAACCTTTACCAGCTAAAGGCTAGACATTTAGGTGACTTATAAGTTACTTAAGTGCAGTGTAAAATGGCTGTGAAATAACGTGGACGTTATTTCACTCAGGCTGCAGTGGCAGGCCTGTGTAAGAATTGTCAGAGCTCCCTATGGGTGGCAAAAGAAATGCTGCAGCCCATAGGGATCTCCTGGAACCCCAATACCCTGGGTACCTCAGTACCATATACTAGGGAATTATAAGGGCGTTCCAGTAAGCCAATGTAAATTGGTAAAATTGGTCACTAGCCTGTTAGTGACAATTTGGAAGAAATGAGAGAGCATAACCACTGAGGTTCTGGATAGCAGAGCCTCAGTGAGACAGTTAGGCACCACACAGGGAACACATACATATAGGCCACAAACTTATGAGCACTGGGGTCCTGACTAGCAGGGTCCCAGTGACACATAACAAAAATACTGAAAACATAGGGTTTTCACTATGAGCACTGGGCCCTGGCTAGCAGGATCCCAGTGAGACAGTGAAAACACCCTGACATACACTCACAAACAGGCCAAAAGTGGGGGTAACAAGGCTAGAAAGAGGCTACTTTCTCACACAACCCCCCCCAAACGAAGGACAATAAGGCTAACCTTGGCCAGTTGAGACTTTATTGTCTAAGTGGTGATAAGTAGAGAGTAGCTCTGCAATAGACTGGTTACTCCCTTTATCATCAACTATATGGTTACTTCCCTGTGGGGATGTAAACCACCCTGTTTGAAGTTTTTTAGCTAAGCAACAATGTGAAGATGTATTTTCAGAGTTTCTATCAGTAAGTTTTAGTTTAGAGCAGTGGGAATTGTCCACTGAACCTATTTGTAGTGATGGAAATGCCAGACAGGGATGCTGTCTCAGAAAAGCCATAGCTGGGCAGAAACTTTGTCCATATGGCTGGAAGAGAGAACAGGGATGCTGTTTCTCCTGAGTTGGAGCAGGGCAGGGATGCTGTCCTATGAGCTCCACACTAGGGCAGGGATGTTGTCCTAAGTGTTGTGAGGCAGTGCAGGGTTTCTGCACTAAAGTTTATCTGGGAGGGTTGGAGGGATGCTCCATGTTAACTAAAATGGTGCTCTTTTTCTCACCAATGTTAGTTATCCCACAGAGAGGTACTTCTACCTCAGGGAGTCCAGCTTTGCCAGCTGATGATTCCCTTGGAACAGGTGCCACCCCAGGAGAGGTTTCTCCCAACACAGGAATGGTATCCTGAATGGTAGGGTGGTTAGGGGATACTGTGATACCCTTTTTACCTGTTGATGGAGAGGGATCCTGAGTTTTCAGGCCTTCTCTCCTTTGCTTTTTCATTTCAGTAGAAATGAGAGGGAACAATTCCTCTGGGATGACCAGCATGGCTGCATGGGCATACAACTCTACATCAGCCCAACCTGAGGCCTCTAGGTCATTACCTAAGAGACAGTCTACAGGTAAGCTAGGTGATACTACCACCTGCTTAGGGCCAGTAACTCCACCCTAACTAAACTGAATTATAGCTAAGGGAAGAAACTTAGTGGAGTTATGGACATCAATAATCTTATACTGTGGTCCAATGATGTGTTGTTCAGGATGCACTAGGTTTTCAGTCACCAAAGTGATACTGGCACCTGTGTCCCTGTAGGCCAAGGCCTCAACACCATTTATTGAAACTGTCTGCCTGTACTTATCCATTGTAAGGGGACAAGCAGCCAGTGTGGCAAGGCCCATGCCACTAGGTGTGACAGAAACTGTCTTGTGAGTGACTACCCCAGTTTCTACTATGGACCCATAAGTGAACCCAACTACACCCTTAACTTGACTGTTGCCAGCAGTCCCACCACTAGTGCCACTACTGCTAGGGGCACTAGAGCTTGATGTATTAGTGGTGGTAGGCTCAGGGGGTTTACCTGGACAGGACTTATCCCCTGGCCTATGGCCTCTGTTTTTACACACAAAGCACCAAGGCTTTTTAAATTGTGTAGGTTGAGAAGAAGAGGAAGAATTTGTTTTATCCCCACCCCCTGAAGAGTGTTTAAGATTAGAAGTGGGATCTTTGGTTTTACCCTTGTCCCCATGCTTATCTTGAGATTTTTCACCATCTTTCTTCTTGTTGTTCTCTTTGTCACCCCCTGTATGAACTTTTCTGTTCACCCTTGTTCTGACCCATTTGTCTGCCTTCTTTCCCAATTCTTGGGGAGAGGTCAGATCAGAGTCCACCAAGTACTGGTGCAACAAATCAGACACACAATTATTAAGAATATGCTCTCTCAGGATCAAGTTATACAGGCTTTCAAAATCAGTAACTTTACTGCCATGTAACCACCCCTCCAAGGCCTTCACTGAATGGTCAATAAAATCAACCCAGTCTTGTGAAGACTCCTTTTTGGTCTCTCTGAACTTTATCCCGTATTGTTCAGTGGTTAAGCCATAACCATCCAGGAGTGCATTCTTAAGAACTGTAAAATTATTGGCATCACTTTCTTTCACAGTAAGGAGCCTATCCCTACCTTTTCCACTAAATGATAGCCATAGGATAGCAGCCCACTGCCTTTGAGGGACATCCTGTACAACACAGGCCCTCTCAAGTGCAGCAAACCACTTGTTAATGTCATCCCCCTCCTTATAAGGAGGAACTATCTTGTGCAGATTCCTGGAATCATGCTCTTTTGCAGGATGACTATGGGGAATACTGCTGCTGCCACCATGGGTTTCTAAACCCAATTTCTGTCTTTCCTTCTCTACTTCTAAGGTCTGTCTTTCCAAATCCAGCTGTTGCTTCTTGAGCTTCAGTCTGGTTTGTTCCACTCTCAATCTATTGAGCTCCCTTTCTAACAATCTGTCTTCAGGGTGGGTGGGAGGGACATTCCTGGACACAGAAGTATGGTGAGAATGGACAGAAGGAGACCTGTCCCTTACAGAAGCCACCCTAGCAGCTTGGCTAACAGAAACATCATTTCTACTGTGATGAGAATGTATGCTCCTGCTATGATGTGAGACAACACTATCTGTATGGTGTGACTCAACCTCAGTACCAACTATGCTAGACTGTCTAGTAATAGGAAGGCTAAGAAGTTTCTTTCCTGAATCTTTTCCTGGGGGAGTCCCTGGATCAGATTGGGAACCATTAGCTACTTTTTCAACAGATGGGGCACTTTTGGCCTTATCTTGTTCTCTAAGCATGTTAAGCAATAATTCCAAGGAAGGATTCTTCCCTACACTCAAACCTCTCTCTATGCAGAGACTCCTTGCTCCTTTCCAGCTAAGGTGATCATATGCAATCTTGGACAGATCAACATTTTGGCCTGTGCCAGACATTTTTAGAGAGAGTTAAAGTGATAGAAAAAGAGAAAAAAGTTTTCAGAACTTTTAGAAAGACAGAAAAAAACTTTTAAAACTTTTTAGAACTTTTTAGAAAGTTTAGAAGTACTTTTCAGCACTTAGAAAAGAGTGAAAAGAGGAAATGCAAAACTTTTTAGTTATGTGTACACACACTGCACTTGTTTTGTATATTTTTCTCTTATGAAAAGTACAATGACAAGAGTGGTAAGTAGTCTCAAAGCACTTATCCCACCGCTGCACAACCAATGTAGGAGGCTGGACTGGCTTGTAGTGAGTACCAAGGGGTACCTGCACCTTGCACCAGGCCCAGTTATCCCTTATTAGTGTATAGGGTGTCTAGCAGCATAGGCTGATAGATAATGGTAGCTTAGCAGAGCAGCTTAGGCTGAACTAGGAGACGAGTGAAGCTCCTACAGTACCACAAGTGTCACTTGCACAATATCATAAGAAAACACAATGCACAGTTATACTAAAAATAAAGGTACTTTATTTTTATGACAATATGCCAAAGTATCTCAGAGTGTACCCTCAGAGTGAGGATAGCAAATATACACAAGTTATATGTACACAATACCAAAAATATGCAGTATAGTCTTAGAAAACAGTGCAAACAATGTATAGTTACAATAGGATGCAATGGGGACACATAGGGATAGGGGCAACAAAAACCATATACTCCAAAAGTGGAATGCGAACCACGAATGGACCCCAAACCTATGTGACCTTGTAGAGGGTCGCTGGGACTATTAGAAAATAGTTAGGGTTAGAAAAATAGCCCACCCCAAGACCCTGAAAAGTGAGTGCAAAGTGCACTAAAGTTCCCCAAAGGACCAAGAAGTCGTGATAGGGGAATAATGCAGGAAAGACTCAAACCAGCAATGCAACAACGATGGATTTCCAGTCGAGGGTACCTGTGGAACAAGGGGACCAAGTCCAAAAGTCACAAGCAAGTCGGAGATGGGCAGATGCCCAGGAAATGCCAGCTGTGGGTGCAAAGAAGCTTCTACTGGACAGAAGAAGCTGAGGTTTCTGCAGGAACGAAAAGGGCTAGAGACTTCCCCTTTGGAAGACGAATCCCTCTCGCTGTGGAGAGTCGTGCAGAGGTGTTTTCCCGCCAAAAGACTGCCAAGAAGCCTTGCTAGCTGCAAATCGTGCAGTAAGCGTTTTTGGATGCTGCTGTGGCCCAGGAGGGACCAGGATGTCACAAATTGCATCAGGAGAGAGAAGGGACATCGAGCAAGACAAGGAGCCCTGTTAGCAGCAGGTAGCACCCGGAGAAGTGCCAGAAACAGGCACTACGAGGATGCGTGAAACGGTGCTCACCTGAAGTTACACAAAGGAGTCCCACGTCGCCGGAGACCAACTTAGAAAGTCGTGCAATGCAGGTTAGAGTGCCGTGGACCCAGGCTTGGCTGTGCACAAAGGATTTCCGCCGGAAGTGCACAGGGGCCGGAGTAGCTGCAAAAGTCGCGGTTCCCAGCAATGCAGTCTGGCGTGGGGAGGCAAGGACTTACCTCCACCAAACTTGGACTGAAGAGTCACTGGACTGTGGGAGTCACTTGGACAGAGTTGCTGGATTCAAGGGACCTCGCTCGTCGTGCTGAGAGGAGACCCAAGGGACCGGTAATGCAGCTTTTTGGTGCCTGCGGTTGCAGGGGGAAGATTCCGTCGACCCACGGGAGATTTCTTCGGAGCTTCTAGTGCAGAGAGGAGGCAGACTACCCCCACAGCATGCACCACCAGGAAAACAGTCGAGAAGGCGGCAGGATCAGCGTTACAGAGTTGCAGTAGTCGTCCTAGCTACTTTGTTGCAGTTTTGCAGGCTTCCAGCGCGGTCAGCAGTCGATTCCTTGGCAGAAGGTGAAGAGAGAGATGCAGAGGAACTCTGATGAGCTCTTGCATTCGTTATCTAAAGTTTCCCCAGAGACCGAGACCCTAAATAGCCAGAAAAGAGGGTTTGGCTACCTAGGAGAGAGGATAGGCTAGCAACACCTGAAGGAGCCTATCAGAAGGAGTCTCTGACGTCACCTGGTGGCACTGGCCACTCAGAGCAGTCCAGTGTGCCAGCAGCACCTCTGTTTCCAAGATGGCAGAGGTCTGGAGCACACTGGAGGAGCTCTGGACACCTCCCAGGGGAGGTGCAGGTCAGGGGAGTGGTCACTCCCCTTTCCTTTGTCCAGTTTCGCGCCAGAGCAGGGCTAAGGGGTCCCCTGAACCGGTGTAGACTGGCTTATGCAGAATTGGGCACATCTGTGCCCATGAAAGCATTTCCAGAGGCTGGGGGAGGCTACCCCTCCCCTGCCTTCACACCATTTTCCAAAGGAAGAGGGTGTAACACCCTCTCTCAGAGGAAGTCCTTTGTTCTGCCATCCTGGGACAAGCCTGGCTTGACCCCAGGGGGGCAGAAACCTGTCTGAGGGGTTGGCAGCAGCAGCAGCTGCAGTGAAACCCCTGAAAAGGCAGTTTTGGCAGTACCAGGGTCTGTGCTACAGACCACTGGGATCATGGGATTGTGCCAACTATGCCAGGATGGCATAGAGGGGGCAATTCCATGATCTTAGACATGTTACATGACCATATTCGGAGTTACCTTTGTGAAGCTACACATAGGTATTGACCTATGTGTAGTGCACGCGTGTAATGGTGTCCCCGCACTCACAAAGTCCGGGGAATTGGCCCTGAACAATGTGGGGGCACCTTGGCTAGTGCCAGGGTGCCCTCACACTAAGTAACTTTGCACCTAACCTTTACCAGGTAAAGGTTAGACATATAGGTGACTTATAAGTTACTTAAGTGCAGTGTAAAATGGCTGTGAAATAACGTGGACATTATTTCTCTCAGGCTGCAGTGGCAGGCCTGTGTAAGAATTGTCAGAGCTCCCTATGGGTGGCAAAAGAAATGCTGCAGCCCATAGGGATCTCCTGGAACCCCAATACCCTGGGTACCTCAGTACCATATACTAGGGAATTATAAGGGTGTTCCAGTAAGCCAATGTAAATTGGTAAAATTGGTCACTAGCCTGTTAGTGACAATTTGGAAGAAATGAGAGAGCATAACCACTGAGGTTCTGGATAGCAGAGCCTCAGTGAGACAGTTAGGCACCACACAGGGAACACATACATATAGGCCACAAACTTATGAGCACTGGGGTCCTGACTAGCAGGGTCCCAGTGACACATAACAAACATACTGAAAACATAGGGTTTTCACTATGAGCACTGGGCCCTGGCTAGCAGGATCCCAGTGAGACAGTGAAAACACCCTGACATACACTCACAAACAGGCCAAAAGTGGGGGTAACAAGGCTAGAAAGAGGCTACTTTCTCACACAACCCCCCCCAAACGAAGGACAATAAGGCTAACCTTGGCCAGTTGAGACTTTATTGTCTAAGTGGTGATAAGTAGAGAGTAGCTCTGCAATAGACTGGTTACTCCCTTTATCATCCACTATATGGTTACTTCCCTGTGGGGATGTAAACCACCCTGTTTGAAGTTTTTTAGCTAAGCAACAATGTGAAGATGTATTTTCAGAGTTTCTATCAGTAAGTTTTAGTTTAGAGCAGTGGGAATTGTCCACTGAACCTATTTGAGGTGATGGAAATGCCAGACAGGGATGCTGTCTCAGAAAAGCCATAGCTGGGCAGAAACTTTGTCCATATGGCTGGAAGAGAGAACAGGGATGCTGTTTCTCCTGAGTTGGAGCAGGGCAGGGATGCTGTCCTATGAGCTCCACACTAGGGCAGGGATGCTGTCCTAAGTGTTGTGAGGCAGTGCAGGGTTTCTGCACTAAAGTTTCTCTGGGAGGGTTGGAGGGATGCTCCATGTTAACTAAAATGGTGCTCTTTTTCTCACCAATGTTAGTTATCCCACAGAGAGGTACTTCTACCTCAGGGAGTCCAGCTTTGCCAGCTGATGATTCCCTTGGAACAGGTGCCACCCCAGGAGAGGTTTCTCCCACCACAGGAATGGTATCCTGAATGGTAGGGTGGTTAGGGGATACTGTGATACCCTTTTTACCTGTTGATGGAGAGGGATCCTGAGGCCTTCTCTCCTTTGCTTTTTCATTTCAGTTGAAATGAGAGGGAACAATTCCTCTGGGATATCCAGCATGGCTGCATGGGCATAAAACTCTACATCAGCCCAACCTGAGGCCTCTAGGTCATTACCTAAGAGACAGTCTACAGGTAAGCTAGGTGATACTACCACCTGCTTAGGGCCAGTAACTCCACCACAACTAAACTGAATTATAGCTAAGGGAAGAAACTTAGTGGAGTTATGGACATCAATAATCTTATACTGTGGTCCAATGATGTGTTGTTCAGGATGCAATAGGTTTTCAGTCACCAAAGTGATACTGGCACCTGTGTCCCTGTAGGCCAAGGCCTCAACACCATTTATTGAAACTGTCTGCCTGTACTTATCCATTGTAAGGGGACAAGCAGCCAGTGTGGCAAGGCCCATGCCACTAGGTGTGACAGAAACTGTCTTGGGAGTGACTACCCCAGTTTCTACTATGGACCCATAAGTGAACCCAACTACACCCTTAACTTGACTGTTGCCAGCAGTCCCACCACTAGTACCACTACTGCTAGGGGCACTAGAGCTTGATGTATTAGTGGTGGTAGGCTCAGGGGGTTTACCTGGACAGGACTTATCCCCTGGCCTATGGCCTCTGTTTTTACACACAAAGCACCAAGGCTTTTTAAATTGTGTAGGTTGAGAAGAAGAGGAAGAATTTGTTTTATCCCCACCCCCTGAAGAGTGTTTAAGATTAGAAGTGGGATCTTTGGTTTTACCCTTGTCCCCATGCTTATCTTGAGATTTTTCACCATCTTTCTTCTTGTTGTTCTCTTTGTCACCCCCTGTATGAACTTTTCTGTTCACCCTTGTTCTGACCCATTTGTCTGCCTTCTTTCCCAATTCTTGGGGAGAGGTCAGATCAGAGTCCACCAAGTACTGGTGCAACAAATCAGACACACAATTATTAAGAATATGCTCTCTCAGGATCAAGTTATACAGGCTTTCAAAATCAGTAACTTTACTGCCATGTAACCACCCCTCCAAGGCCTTCACTGAATGGTCAATAAAATCAACCCAGTCTTGTGAAGACTCCTTTTTGGTCTCTCTGAACTTTATCCTGTATTGTTCAGTGGTTAAGCCATAACCATCCAGGAGTGCATTCTTAAGAACTGTAAAATTATTGGCATCACTTTCTTTCACAGTAAGGAGCCTATCCCTACCTTTTCCACTAAATGATAGCCATAGGATAGCAGCCCACTGCCTTTGAGGGACATCCTGTACAACACAGGCCCTCTCAAGTGCAGCAAACCACTTGTTAATGTCATCCCCCTCCTTATAAGGGGGAACTATCTTGTGCAGATTCCTGGAATCATGCTCTTTTGCAGGATGACTATGGGGAATACTGCTGCTGCCACCATGGGTTTCTAAACCCAATTTCTGTCTTTCCTTCTCTACTTCTAAGGTCTGTCTTTCCAAATCCAGCTGTTGCTTCTTGAGCTTCAGTCTGGTTTGTTCCACTCTCAATCTATTGAGCTCCCTTTCTAACAATCTGTCTTCAGGGTGGGTGGGAGGGACATTCCTGGACACAGAAGTATGGTGAGAATGGACAGAAGGAGACCTGTCCCTTACAGAAGCCACCCTAGCAGCTTGGCTAACAGAAACATCATTTCTACTGTGATGAGAATGTATGCTCTTGCTATGATGTGAGACAACACTATCTGTATGGTGTGACTCAACCTCAGTACCAACTATGCTAGACTGTCTAGTAATGGGCAGGCTAAGAAGTTTCTTTCCTGAATCTTTTCCTGGGGGAGTCCCTGGATAAGATTGGGAACCTGTGGCGGGTTCTTTATCCCGAGTCGAAAGGATATTGGAAGAAGGCGACAGACTCAGGATATTTAAGGGTTAGTACTTTTATTTCTATCTGCTCGGATGGGACACTAGCCCGTGTCGCAAAACTTTCGTGTTGGCAGAGTCCAGAAACTAATATGAATCCCTTTTCTTTCAGGGCCGAGAGTTCCGGGAATGGCCTGGTCCGGTGTGGAGAGAGACCTTGTTCCCCCGACGCTCAGTGGGACCGGATTCCCCAAAATAAAGAAGAAAGAAAAATAAGGCACAGGTAAGTGGGGAATATACTTTATCTCCTGTTTCCTTCACAGTTAGTAGGAAGTGAGGGATGAGGTATTGTGGGGAGGGGAGGGGGCTGATGTAGGTGAAGCTATGTCTCTTAATTCCTTATAGTGCCCTCTTGGTGACCCCTTTACTCTTAGCTTTTCTTGCTGTTTCTGGGTTAGGTCGTGGTTGTAGTTATAGGCAGGGTCCGGGGTCCCATCTATACTACCTCCCCCTCTTTGCAGGACCTTAACTCCCTCTTCTTGCCGTCCTTCCGCCCAGTCAGCCACCCGTAGCCCCAATTCCACCCCTGGTACGCTCGTACCTGGTTGGGCCACGCCCCTCCAGGGACGCGGCCGGCTTGTAGACAGTCTCCCGGCTTGTCTTCTGCAGGGGAGGGAGGCGCCCTGGGTGTTCCGCTCTTCGCGCGTCCTTCTCCTCTCACGGCGGGGTTTTCCTCCGGACTCAGTGGGTTGCTGCGTTCGGAGGTGCTCCTCGCGGTGTCGGCGTCTCTCTCTCTCCTTCGTTCCCCCCGTTGTCCGTCTTCCTGCTTCCGTATTTCTTCCTGACGGATGACGTTAGACGTCATCACGTCAGGAGTTCCTGGGATGCCCCCGGGGTGTCCGTCGGCGGCCGTCTTCTCTGACCAAGCCGCGGCGTCCGTAGGCGCCCGGCTACACATCCCCTCACACGAAGGGGGCTGTTCGAGCCCCGCAAGACCCGGGAACCGGGATAAATAGTCAGCCTGACCCATAAGGTCACCAGGGAGATGGCAAACCTGGAAGGAGAAAGGTTGGAGTTCTATGAACCATCTTAATATTCGATTATTGGTATCCTTATACCTTGAGAGCCAGGTAAGTGGTGCATGATCTGTATATAACAGGAAAGGTCGGCCCAAGAGGTAATATTGGAGGCTTTCGATCGCCCATTTAATGGCAAGACACTCCCGCTCTATAATGGGATACCTTTGTTCCCTGGGAAGTAACTTACGACTAATGAAGACAACGGGGTGGCTTATTCCGTCTTCGTCTTTTTGAAAAAGGACGGCACCTACTCCGACGTCGGAGGCATCCGTTTGGAGATGAAAGGGACTATCAAACTCAGGGCATCTTAAAATCGGTTGAGTGGTGAGACACCTTTGTAAAGTACGGTAACTATGTAGTTGGATCGGGTTTAGGATCGTGATTTTGTTGGGTTGCCCTTTCCTTAATAGGTCTGTCAAGGGAGCCGCCAAACTGGAGTAGTGAGGAATAAACCTTCGATAGTACCCCACTAGTCCTAAAAAGGAACGAACCTCCTTCTTCGTGGTGGGAGTCTTGGTGTGTAGGATGGCTTCGATTTTATTCATTTGTGGACGTAGTATGCCTTTACCAATGTGATATCCCAGGTAGGAGATCTCGTTAAAAACGAGTCGGCTCTTGGCGGGATTGGCCGTTAGTCCAGCCTTCCTTAAAGCCGAGAAGATTCTGTCAAGGTGGACCAAATGATCCTCCCAGGTCTCACTGAAGATAACGATGTCATCCAGATAGGCTGTCGCGTATCTGTTATGAGGTCGTAATATGGTATCAATGAGACGTTGGAAGGTTGCAGGAGCGCCGTGTAACCCAAAAGGAAGTACCTTAAAGTGATATAACCCTGAGGGAGTAGCGAAAGCCATTTTTCCCCTATCACCGGGGGCCAACGGAATCTGCCAATACCCTTTTGTCAAGTCGAGGGTGGACATGTATTTTGCTTTTCCTAACCTTTCCAATAATTCGTCTATCCTTGGGAGAGGATATGTGTCAAACTGGGATATGGAATTGACTTGTCTAAAGTCAATACAAAAGCGTACGGACCCGTCAGGCTTGGGTACCAATACCACTGGTGAACACCAGGGGCTTTGGGAAGGCTCTATGATGTCTAGGTCTAACATTTTTTCTATTTCGTTTTCTACGAGGATTTTCCTAGCTTCAGGGATACGATAAGGCCTTAACCGTACTGTTTTCCCTGGGGGTGTGATGATTTGATGGTATACCAATCGGGTCCTACCGGGCATCGAGGAGAACAGCCGGGTATGGTTATAGAGGAGTTTGCCTAACTGTCTATTTTGTTGAAAAGAGAGGTCTGTATTTATGACAGGAATTTCTCTTTCGGCAGGTGGATCAGTGGGACACCATCCTATCTCCAATTCCTTAACGGTGTTAACTAGACAACCTGGCCTTGGTTCGGTCGGGGGTTCTTCCCATCGTTTTAACAAATTAACATGGAAGATCTGTGACCTATTAGGATTATCGTTGAGCTGAATTTTGTAGGTTACGGGTGTTACTATGCCTGTTATAAGGTATGGTCCCTGCCATTTTGCTAACAATTTGTTGTCTGAACTGGGGAGAAGTATTAATACTTTATCTCCTATGGCAAAAGACCTTAATTGGGTATTCCGATCATAATTCCTTTTCTGTTTGTCCTGGGCCCTCTCCATGTGTTCCCTAACGCTTTCCCATACTGTGTGTAGGTGAGTTTTTAAGTCTCGGGCATAGTTTAGAAGGGTCTTTTCTCCTTCTTCCTCTTCCCACATTTCCGCGGCCATGTCTAGTAGGGTCCTGGGTTGTCGCCCAAATAACAACTCAAAAGGACTATGGCCTGTAGATGCTTGTTCGTGGGTCCTGATTGCGTATAAGACTAAGGGAAGTTTTCTATCCCAGTCCTTACCTGTCTCTGAGATGGATTTTTTTAGTAGTGTCTTTAGGGTGCGGTTATATCTCTCCACCAAACCATCGGTTTGAGGATGATAGACCGACGTCCGCAATTGTTTAATCCCTAATAATTGACATATTTGTGTCATCAAGTTGGACATGAATTGGGTGCCTTGATCTGTTAAGATCTCCCGAGGAAACACGATTCGGGAAAAGAACCCAATCATGGCGTGGGCGACACTCTTGGTGTTAATACTAGAGAGGGGAATAGCCTCAGGATATCTAGTGGCGTAGTCCACTAATACCAATATATAACGATAACCTCTGGACGAGGGCAAAAGGGGGCCAACCAGGTCCATCCCTATTCTGGAGAAGGGAACATCAATGATGGGAAGAGGTTGCAAAGGGGCCTTTCTCCGTGAGTCTGGATCAATCAATTGGCATTTTGGACATTGTTGACAGAACCTCCTAATCTGTGAAAAAAACCCCGGACAATAAAACTTCCTCAACAAATATTCTTCTGTTTTCTCCCTTCCATAATGGCCACCCCCTGGCTGGCTGTGTGCTAAGTGTAGGACTTGTTGTCTGTAAGGTTCGGGAACTATCAACTGCTTTTTTTCTTCTTGGTTCTGATTAGTGACTCGATATAATAGATCCTTAATTACAGTGAACGAGGGACCCTTGTCCTGTGGGGTCCGTGGTCGTGCGCTTCCCCAGGCATGAATTAGACTGGGGTCTTCTCTTTGAGAGGTCCGGAAGGGGGGAAGAGTAGTGAGGGCAAGAACCTCTGTAATTACCCTCGCGGGACTGGGGTTGTCTGAGTTGTAGGTTTTCTTGATCCTTCTTTTCTCCTTCCGGGAGAGTTTGGGTCGCACCGTCGGAGGTGACAGAGGAATGGTGGAAAAAGGAGCATCTTTCCACCAGGTATTCGGTTCTTCGACCGGGCGAACACTCTCCAAGAGTTTAGAAAACTCCGAAAAGTCAGTCCCTATAATGGCTTCTTCAACCAGCTGTTCTACTAACCCCACCCTTATGGGGTTTTCTTTTCCTTCCCAGATGAGGGTTGTCCAGATCAGTGGGTATTCTCTGGTTTCTCCGTGAATACAGCAGATTGATACCGTAAATCCTGACGTGTGGAGATTCTTATTGAATAAATCAGCCCTGACTACTGACTGGCTACACCCTGAGTCAATAAGGGTCACCGTGGGTTTCCCATTGATAAGCAGTGTCTTTTTGTAAGGGGTTGCCCTTCTCCCAGTGTAAAAGACCCTTCCCCTCGTGACCCCTATTTCCATGGGTTCCGGTTTCTCTGTTTTCAGGGGGCAACCGCGAGCGATGTGACCCCATTCTCCGCAGCTAAAACACTGAGGTTGTTGTATGTATGGCCTTTCAAGACCCCGTGGTTTCCCTATTTCCTCATTGATTCTTCGGCCCCCTGAGGAAGATATCCCAGAACCTTGACGCAGGGGACTAGGCGTGGATCGAGGGGTTGTGACTTTGAATTCGAGGGAGCGATGAAAAGCACAGGCTAGCTCGATGGTGGTATTGGTATCCGGGTTTGGATGTTGCTTGATCCAGTTACGCGTAGAAGGCGGTAGAGCGTCTAGGTACTGTTCTAAGAGCACAATCTCAATAATGTCTTCCCGATTAGTCCCTATGAGGCCCAACCATTTGAGACCCAGATCTTTAATCCTAAAGTATAGAGCCCGGGGATTTCCGGAGGGTCCCCATTTAGATTTTCTAAATCGGACACGATAATGTTCAGAGTCAAATCCCACCCGTTCCAAGATGCTCTTTTTAATATCCTTATATGGGGTTGTTCCCCTGGGGTTTACCACCTGATAAGCGGCTTGGAGTGTTCCCGTTAATAAGGGGGCGATATATTGGCCCCAGCACTCCGGTGGCCAGGTAGCGGAAGTAGCCACTCGTTCAAAATTGGTGAAAAAGGCATCGGGGTCTTCACCTTCTTGATATCGTTGTAGGACTGAACTAGGCACATTTGGGTGCACACGAGTAGCGGCTATTGTATCAGTGAGATTTTTAATGGCGGTTTCATGAACCAACTGGTTGTTGGCCATTATAGTAGCCTGGCTTTTAAGTGCATTTTGTAGTGCCTCTCTTTCCAACTTAGCCTCTTTTTGTTGCTCTTCCCACACTAATTGTAGGTGTCTTTGTCCTGAGGCCAACTGTTGCATCATATCAGACATGCTACACTGTCCCTCCATTTTCTGGAAGCCCTTGTCGCCAATTCCAATATCCTACTTCTGACACCACTGTGGCGGGTTCTTTATCCCGAGTCGAAAGGATATTGGAAAAAGGCGACAGACTCAGGATATTTAAGGGTTAGTACTTTTATTTCTATCTGCTCGGATGGGACACTAGCCCGTGTCGTAAAACTTTCGTGTTGGCAGAGTCCAGAAACTAATATGAATCCCTTTTCTTTCAGGGCCGAGAGTTCCGGGAATGGCCTGGTCCGGTGTGGAGAGAGACCTTGTTCCCCCGACGCTCAGTGGGACCGGATTCCCCAAAATAAAGAAGAAAGAAAAATAAGGCACAGGTAAGTGGGGAATATACTTTATCTCCTGTTTCCTTCACAGTTAGTAGGAAGTGAGGGACGAGGTATTGTGGGGAGGGGAGGGGGCTGAGGTAGGTGAAGCTATGTCTCTTAATTCCTTATAGTGCCCTCTTGGTGACCCCTTTACTCTTAGCTTTTCTTGCTGTTTCTGGGTTAGGTCGTGGTTGTAGTTATAGGCAGGGTCCGGGGTCCCATCTATACTACCTCCCCCTCTTTGCAGGACCTTAACTCCCTCTTCTTGCCGTCCTTCCGCCCAGTCAGCCACCCGTAGCCCCAATTCCACCCCTGGTACGCTCGTACCTGGTTGGGCCACGCCCCTCCAGGGACGCGGCCGGCTTGTAGACAGTCTCCCGGCTTGTCTTCTGCAGGGGCGGGAGGCACCCTGGGTGTTCCGCTCTTCGCGCGTCCTTCTCCTCTCGCGGCGGGGTTTTCCTCCGGACTCAGTGGGTTGCTGCGTTCGGAGGTGCTCCTCGCGGTGTCGGCGTCTCTCTCTCTCCTTCGTTCCCCCCGTTGTCTGTCTTCCTGCTTCCGTATTTCTTCCTGACGGATGACGTTAGACGTCATCACGTCAGGAGTTCCTGGGATGCCCCCGGAGTATCCGTCGGCGGCCGTCTTCTCTGACCAAGCCGCGGCGTCCGTAGGCGCCCGGCTACAGAACCATTAGCTACTTTTTCAACAGATGGGGCACTTTTAGCCTCATCTTGTTCTCTAAGCATGTTAAGCAATAATTCCAAGTAAGGATTCTTCACTACACTAAAACCTCTCTCTATGCAGAGACTCCTTGCTCCTTTCCAGCTAAGGTGATCATATGCAATCTTGGACAGATCAACATTTTGGCCTGTGCCAGACATTTTTAGAGAGAGTTAAAGTGATAGAAAAAGAGAAAAAAGTTCTCAGAACTTTTAGAAAGACAGAAAAAAACTTTTTAAACTTTTTAGAACTTTTTAGAAAGTTTAGAAGTACTTTTCAGCACTTAGAAAAGAGTGAAAAGAGGAAATGCAAAACGTTTTAGTTATGTGTACACACACTGCACTTGTTTTGTATATTTTTCTCTAATGAAAAGTACAATGACAAGAGTGGAAAGTAGTCTCAAAGCACTTATCCCACCGCTGCACAACCAATGTAGGAGGCTGGACTGGCTTGTAGTGAGTACCAAGGGGTACTTGTACCTTGCACCAGGCCCAGTTATCCCTTATTAGTGTATAGGGTGTCTAGCAGCATAGGCTGATAGATAATGGTAGCTTAGCAGAGCAGCTTAGGCTGAACTAGGAGACGAGTGAAGCTCCTACAGTACCACAAGTGTCACTTGCACAATATCATAAGAAAACACAATACACAGTTATACTAAAAATAAAGGTACTTTATTTTTATGACTATATGCCAAAGTATCTCAGAGTGTACCCTCAGAGTGAGGATAGCAAATATACACAAGTTATATGTACACAATACCAAAAATATGCAGTATAGTCTTAGAAAACAGTGCAAACAATGTATAGTTACAATAGGATGCAATGGGGACGCATAGGGATAGGGCAACACAAACCATATACTCCAAAAGTGGAATGCGAACCACGAATGGACCCCAAACCTATGTGACCTTGTAGAGGGTCGCTGGGACTATTAGAAAATAGTTAGGGTTAGAAAAATAGCCCACCCCAAGACCCTGAAAAGTGAGTGCAAAGTGCACTAAAGTTCCCCAAAGGACCAAGAAGTCGTGATAGGGGAATAATGCAGGAAAGACTCAAACCAGCAATGCAACAACAATGGATTTCCAGTCGAGGGTACCTGTGGAACAAGGGGACCAAGTCCAAAAGTCACAAGCAAGTCGGAGATGGGCAGATGCCCAGGAAATGCCAGCTGTGGGTGCAAAGAAGCTTCTACTAGACAGAAGAAGCTGAGGTTTCTGCAGGAACGAAAAGGGCTAGAGACTTCCCCTTTGGAGGAAGGATTTCTCTCACCACGGAGAGTTGTGCAGAAGTGTTTTCCCGCCGAAAGACTGCCAACAAGCCTTGCTAGCTGCAAATCGTGCGGTAAGCGTTTTTGGATGCTGCTGTGGCCCAGGAGGGACCAGGATGTCGCAAATTGCGTCAAGAGAGAGAGGAGACGTCGAGCAAGACAAAGAGCTCTCTCAGCAGCAGGTACCACCTGGAGAAGTGCCAGAAACAGGCACTACAAGGATGCGTGAAACGATGCTCACCCGAAGTTACACAAAGGAGTCCCACGTCGCCGGGGACCAACTTAGAAAGTTGTGCAATGCAGGTTAGAGTGCCGTGGACCGAGGCTTGGCTGTGCACAAAGGATTTCTGCCGGAAGTGGACAGGGGCCGGAGTAGCTGCAAAAGTCGCGGTTCCAAGCAATGCAGTCTGGCGTGGGGAGGCAAGGACTTACCTCCACCAAACTTGGACTGAAGAGTCACTGGACTGTGGGAGTCACTTGGACAGAGTTGCTGGATTCAAGGGACCTCGCTCGTCGTGCTGAGAGGAGACCCAAGGGACCAGTAATGCAGCTTTTTGGTGCCTGCGGTTGCAGGGGGAAGATTCCGTCGACCCACGGGAGATTTCTTCGGAGCTTCTGGTGCAGAGAGGAGGCAGACTACCCCCACAGCATGCACCACCAGGAAAACAGTCGAGAAGGCGGCAGGATCAGCGTTACAGAGTTGCAGTAGTCGTCTTAGCTACTTTGTTGCAGTTTTGCAGGCTTCCAGCGCGGTCAGCAGTCGATTCCTTGGCAGAAGGTGAAGAGAGAGATGCAGAGGAACTCTGATGAGCTCTTGCATTCGTTATCTAAAGTTTCCCCAGAGACAGAGACCCTAAATAGCCAGAAAAGAGGGTTTGGCTACCTAGGAGAGAGGATAGGCTAGCAACACCTGAAGGAGCCTATCAGAAGGAGTCTCTGACGTCACCTGGTGGCACTGGCCACTCAGAGCAGTCCAGTGTGCCAGCAGCACCTCTGTTTCCAAGATGGCAGAGGTCTGGAGCACAATGGAGGAGCTCTGGACACCTCCCAGGGGAGGTGCAGGTCAGGGGAGTGGTCACTCCCCTTTCCTTTGTCCAGTTTCGCGCCAGAGCAGGGCTAAGGGGTCCCCTGAACCGGTGTAGACTGGCTTATGCAGAATTGGGCACATCTGTGCCCATGAAAGCATTTCCAGAGGCTGGGGGAGGCTACCCCTCCCCTGCCTTCACACCATTTTCCAAAGGGAGAGGGTGTAACACCCTCTCTCAGAGGAAGTCCTTTGTTCTGCCATCCTGGGACAAGCCTGGCTTGACCCCAGGGGGCAGAAACCTGTCTGAGGGGTTGGCAGCAGCAGCAGCTGCAGTGAAACCCCTGAAAAGGCAGTTTTGGCAGTACCAGGGTCTGTGCTACAGACCACTGGGATCATGGGATTGTGCCAACTATGCCAGGATGGCATAGAGGGGGCAATTCCATGATCTTAGACATGTTACATGGCCATATTCGGAGTTACCATTGTGAAGCTACACATAGGTATTGACCTATGTGTAGTGCACGCGTGTAATGGTGTCCCCGCACTCACAAAGTCCGGGGAATTGGCCCTGAACAATGTGGGGGCACCTTGGCTAGTGCCAGGGTGCCCTCACACTAAGTAACTTTGCACCTAACCTTTACCAGGTAAAGGTTAGACATATAGGTGACTTATAAGTTACTTAAGTGCAGTGTAAAATGGCTGTGAAATAACGTGGACATTATTTCACTCAGGCTGCAGTGGCAGGCCTGTGTAAGAATTGTCAGAGCTCCCTATGGGTGGCAAAAGAAATGCTGCAGCCCATAGGGATCTCCTGGAACCCCAATACCCTGGGTACCTCAGTACCATATACTAGGGAATTATAAGGGTGTTCCAGTAAGCCAATGTAAATTGGTAAAATTGGTCACTAGCCTGTTAGTGACAATTTGGAAGAAATGAGAGAGCATAACCACTGAGGTTCTGGATAGCAGAGCCTCAGTGAGACAGTTAGGCACCACACAGGGAACACATACATATAGGCCACAAACTTATGAGCACTGGGGTCCTGACTAGCAGGGTCCCAGTGACACATAACAAACATACTGAAAACATAGGGTTTTCACTATGAGCACTGGGCCCTGGCTAGCAGGATCCCAGTGAGACAGTGAAAACACCCTGACATACACTCACAAACAGGCCAAAAGTGGGGGTAACAAGGCTAGAAAGAGGCTACTTTCTCACACCTATCTGTGTGTGACTGTGAACCTGTCTAATGTAGTGTTGATGCCTGGCTATATGTTTTTTTAACATTATAACGCTCATATGGACAGTGACAAGGACAACTTAGTGCCAGTGGAATAACAAAGGCCCCTGCAGACCCCACAGGGGGGCGGTCTAAGCACCAAGGGAGTGCCCTCAGGACAGTACCCTGGCCTAAGAGCTCCTGAGTGAGTTCGAAGGGGACCCCTTCCATGTACTTTGCAGGGGGCCCCCCTCAAGTTTCGTTATGCTACTGCTTTGCGCTTTGCATTTTTTGGTTTCACCTGCATGCGCGCTGCTTGCGAAATCTATTGTTAATAATAATAAAAAGCTTAAAAGGGGATTAGAACCAGACCCTTACGTACCTGAACTTACCATTGGCTTAGTCCAACATCGCTCTGATTTATGTGCTTCTGATTGGCCAGCATGTCATCTGCATGTCATCCTGCTTCACTTCCTGCTGTCTTCTTCATCTTTTTCACTGTAGGGTTGCCTCTGGACCAACTACTCCTTCTGATCACTTCCCATTGGACACTGGCCAGTGTCTTTCCTCTCTGGTTACGGCTAAAGGAACTTCTCTATTGCTGCATGCCGTCTTTCTTCACGACATCGGGAAAATGTAGTTTATTCTAGTTAAAGGACTCTACATGGTAACTATTCCTGATAAAAGCAAAGAAACAAATACATAACCTCTATCTCGACCATTTATAGAACTGAAGCAGCCCCTTTTTATAGTTAGGAATCTGTATAGTACAAGCACTGACAACAAGGTCTTAAGTATTGCATGTTGTTTCTTTATTTCCTCGTGCCGTACGGACTCTGTCTATATAGAACATGGGAGCTGTTGTAGTCAAATGTTCATTCATTAGGCTGTGTCGTAAGCAGTCACCATTTAGGGTCAGGTAAAAGTGAAGAGAAACATTTCCTGGTACTAGAACACTTTTTTTTACTCCAACAAGACGCTGGCTGTTAGTGGGCGCTCCTCTGACCAGTCTGGCATTTGCTCTCAAATTCCGGCCAGAGCAGCTACCTCACTAAAGTCATGTGACTATGGATAGATGAGCAAGGTGCGTACTCAGTGTGTGCGTGTGTTGGGAGCACGCAAGCCGCCGACCGCTGTACGGCCTGTACGGCATTCTGTGCACGGGGTGTCAGTGCAGGACCTGGTCCTGTGCGGCTGGATCGTTGACTCCCTTCCCTGCGGCTGCAGGGTGAGCGCAGAGGCTCCCCCTGCAGCTAGGGGCTGAAGATGGCGGACGCAAAGCAAAAGCGCAAAGAGCAGCTCAAGTGCTGAATCAGCTCTGGGGCAGACCAGGAGCTACCCATGGGTAGGCGCAAGAAGACCAGGGTCAAGTTCTTCCTGGCTGCATGCTCCAATGGGGACAGTGAGGAGGTCTTCAAGCTGCTGGATTGTGGGGCAGACATAAATTATGCAAACGTGGATCGACTGATCACCCTGCACCACTAATCCAGTTAGATAGTAAAATAGAATGCAAAAGAAAAAAACTGAAAGGAAAAACCTATTGGCTTTGTGTAGGAGGCTGGACTGGCTTGTAGTGAGTACCAAGGGGTACTTGCACCTTGCACCAGGCCCAGTTATCCCTTATTAGTGTATAGGGTGTCTAGCAGCTTAGGCTGATAGATAATGGTAGCTTAGCAGAGCAGCTTAGGCTGAACTAGGAGACGTGTGAAGCTACTACAGTACCACTTAGAGGGTCATTCTGACCCTGGCGGCCGGTGGGCGCCAGGGCCACCGACCACGGGAGCACCGCCGACAGGCTGGCGGTGCTCCAATGAGCATTCTGACCGCGGCGGTTTAGCCGCGGTCAGAAGCGGAAAGTCAGCGGTCTCCCGCTGACTTTCCGCTGCTCATTGGAATCCTCCATGGCTGCGGAGCGCGCTCCGCAGCCATGAGGATTCTGACCCCCCCTACCGCCATCCAGTTCATGGCGGGAAAGCCGCCATGAACAGGATGGCGGTAGGGGGGGTCGCGGGGCCCCTGGGGGCCCCTGCCGTGCCCATGCCAATGGCATGGGCACGGCAGGGGCCCCCGTAAGAGGGCCCCAAAATGTATTTCACTGTCTGCCTTGCAGACAGTGAAATACGCGACGGGTGCAGTAGCACCCGTCGCACCTTCCCACTCCGCCGGCTCGATTACGAGCCGGCATCCTCGTGGGAAGGTCGTTTTCCCCTGGGCTGGCGGGCGGTTTAACTGGAACCGCCCGCCAGCCCAGGGGAAAACTCGTAATACCCGCCGCGGTCTTTTGACCGCGGCGCGGTAATTTGGAGGGCGGGATCCTGGCGGGCGGCCTCCGCCGCCCGCCAGGGTCATAATGAGGCCCTAAGTGTCATATGCACAATATCATAAGAAAACACAATACACAGTTATACTAAAAATAAAGGTACTTTATTTTTATGACAATATGCCAAAGTATCTTAGAGTGTACCCTCAGTGAGAGGATAGGAAATATACACAAGATATATATACACAATAGCAAAAATATGCAGTATAGTCTTAGAAAACAGTGCAAACAATGTATAGTTACAATAGGATGCAATGGGGAAACATAGGGATAGGGGCAACACAAACCATATACTCCAAAAGTGGAATGCGAACCACGAATGGACCCCAAACCACCTTGTAGAGGGTCGCTGGGACTATTAGAAAATAGTGAGAGTTAGAAAAATAACCCTCCCCAAGACCCTGAAAAGTGAGTGCAAAGTGCACTAAAGTTCCCCTAAGGACAAAGAAGTCGTGTTAGAGGAATAATGCAGGAAAGACACAAACCAGCAATGCAACAACTGTGGATTTCCAATCTAGGGTACCTGTGGAACAAGGGGACCAAGTCCAAAAGTCACAAGCAAGTCGGAGATGGGCAGATGCCCAGGAAATGCCAGCTGTGGGTGCAAAGAAGCTTCTACTGGACAGAAGAAGCTGAGGTTTCTGCAGGAACGAAAAGGGCTAGAGACTTCCCGTTTGGTGGACGGATCCCTCTTGCCTTGGAGAGTCGTGCAGAGGTATTTTCCCGCCAAAAGGACGCCAACAAGCCTTGCTAGTCGCAAAACGTGCGTTTGGCGTTTTTGGACGCTGCTGGGGCCCAGAAGGGACCAGGAGGTCGCAAATTGGACTTGAAGAGAGAGGGGACGTCGAGTAAGACAAAGAGCCCTCACTGAAGCAGGTAGCACCCGGAGAAGTGCCAGAAACAGGCACTACAAGGATGCGTGAAATGGTGCGCGCCGAAGTTGCACAAAGGAGTCCCACGTCGCCGGAGACCAACTTAGAAAGTCGTGCAATGCAGGTTAGAGTGCCGTGGACCCAGGCTTGGCTGTGCACAAAGGATTTCCGCCGGAAGTGCACAGGAGCCGGAGTAGCTTCAAAGTCGCGGTTCCCAGCAATGCAGCCCAGCGAGGTGAGGCAAGGACTTACCTCCACCAAACTTGGACTGAAGAGTCACTGGACTGTGGGGGTCACTTGGACAGAGTCGCTGGATTCGAGGGACCTCGCTCGTTGTGCTGAGAGGAGACCCAAGGGACCGGTAATGCAGCTTTTTGGTGCCTGCGGTTGCAGGGGGAAGATTCCGTCGACCCACGGGAGATTTCTTCGGAGCTTCTGGTGCAGAGAGGAGGCAGACTACCCCCACAGCATGCACAAGCAGGAAAACAGTCGAGAAGGCGGCAGGATCAGCGTTACAGAGTTGCAGTAGTCGTCTTTGCTACGATGTTGAAGGTTTGCAGGCTTCCAGCGCGGTCAGCAGTCGATTCCTTATCAGAAGGTGAAGAGAGAGATGCAGAGGAACTCGGATGAGCTCTTGCATTCGTTATCTAAAGTTTCCCCAGAGACAGAGACCCTAAATAGCCAGAAAAGAGGGTTTGGCTACCTAGGAGAGAGGATAGGCTACTAACACCTGAAGGAGCCTATCAGCAGGAGTCTCTGACGTCACCTGGTGGCACTGGCCACTCAGAGCAGCCAAGTGTGCCAGCAGCACCTCTGTTTCCAAGATGGCAGAGGTCTGGAGCACACTGGAGGAGCTCTGGACACCTCCCAGGGGAGGTGCAGGTCAGGGGAGTGGTCACTCCCCTTTCCTTTGTCCAGTTTAGCGCCAGAGCAGGGGCTAAGGGGTCCCTGAACCGGTGTAGACTGGCTTATGCAGAATTGGGCACCTCTGTGCCCAACAAAGCATTTCCAGAGGCTGGGGGAGGCTACTCCTCCCCTGCCTTCACACCATTTTCCAAAGGGAGAGGGTGTCACACCCTCTCTCAGAGGAAGTTCTTTGTTCTGCCATCCTGGGCCAGGCCTGGCTGGACCCCAGGAGGGCAGCTGCCTGTCTGAGGGGTTGGCAGCAGCAGCAGCTGCAGTGAAACCCCAGGAAGGGCAGTTTGGCAGTACCAGGGTCTGTGCTACAGACCACTGGGATCATGGGATTGTGCCAACTATGCCAGGATGGCATAGAGGGGGCAATTCCATGATCATAGACATGTTACATGGCCATATTCGGAGTTACCATTGTGAAGCTACATATAGGTAGTGACCTATATGTAGTGCACGCGTGTAATGGTGTCCCCGCACTCACAAAGTTCAGGGAATTGGCTCTGAACAATGTGGGGGCACCTTGGCTAGTGCCAGGGTGCCCTCACACTAAGTAACTTTGCACCTAACCTTTACCAGGTAAAGGTTAGACATATAGGTGACTTATAAGTTACTTAAGTGCAGTGTAAAAATGGCTGTGAAATAACGTGGACGTTATTTCACTCAGGCTGCAGTGGCAGGCCTGTGTAAGAATTGTCAGAGCTCCCTATGGGTGGCAAAAGAAATGCTGCAGCCCATAGGGATCTCCTGGAACCCCAATACCCTGGGTACCTCAGTACCATATACTAGGGAATTATAAGGGTGTTCCAGTAAGCCAATGTAAATTGGTAAAAATGGTCACTAGCCTGTCAGTGACAATTTGGAAAGAAATGAGAGAGCATAGCCACTGAGGTTCTGATTAGCAGAGCCTCAGTGAGACAGTTAGTCACTACACAGGTAACACATTCAGGCACACTTATGAGCACTGGGGCCCTGGGTTACCAGGGTCCCAGTGACACATACAACTAAAACAACATATATACAGTGAAAAATGGGGGTAACATGCCAGGCAAGATGGTACTTTCCTACACAACCCCCCCCCAAACGAAGGACAATAAGACTAGCCATGACCTGATGAGTCTTCATTGTCTAAGTGGAAATATCTGGAGAGTCCATCTGCATTGGAGTGGCTACTCCCAGGTCTATGTTCCACTGTATAGTCCATTCCCTGTAGGGATATGGACCACCTCAACAATTTAGGATTTTCACCTTTCATTTGTTTTAGCCAAAGTAGAGGTTTGTGGTCTGTCTGAACAATGAAGTGAGTGCCAAACAGGTATGGCCTCAACTTCTTCAGAGCCCAGACCACAGCAAAGGCCTCCCTCTCAATGGCAGACCAACGCTTTTCTCTAGGGGTCAACCTTCTACTAATAAAAGCAACAGGTTGATCCTGGCCCTCAGAATTAAGTTGTGATAGGACTGCCCCTACTCCTAATTCAGATGCATCAGTTTGGACATAGAATTTTTTAGAGTAACAAGGGCTTTTCAGGACAGGTGCAGAACACATGGCCTGCTTCAGCTCCTCAAAAGCTTTCTGACAGTTTGCTGTCCATAATACCTTTTTAGGCATTTTCTTGGATGTGAGGTCATTAAGAGGGGCTGCAATGGAGCCATAGTTCTTAATGAACCTTCTGTAATACCCAGTGAGGCCTAGGAAGGCTCTCACCTGAGTCTGAGTGGTAGGGGGAACCCAATCAATAATAGTTTGGATTTTCCCCTGAAGTGGTGCAATCTGTTCCCCATCAACAAGGTGTCCCAGATAAACCACCTTACCCTGCCCTATCTGGCACTTTGAAGCCTTGATAGTGAGGCCTGCCTTTTGCAGGGCCTCCAAAACTTTCCATAGGTGGACCAGGTGATCATCCCAGCAGGAGCTAAAGACAGATATATCGTCCAGATATGCTGCACTGAAAGCTTCCAGCCCTTGCAGGACTGTGTTCACCAACCTCTGAAAAGTGGCAGGTGCATTTTTCAAACCAAAAGGCATTACAGTAAACTGGTAATGTCCTCCAATGGTAGAAAATGCAGTCTTAGGTTTAGCATCTTCTGACAATTTGATCTGCCAATACCCTGCAGTCAAATCAAAAGTGCTTAGATACTTGGCAGATGCCAGTGTATCTATGAGCTCATCTGCCCTGGGTATAGGGTGAGCATCAGTTTTGGTTACCAAGTTGAGACCTCTATAGTCTACACAAAACCGCATTTCCTTCTTTCCATCTTTGGAATGGGGTTTTGGTACCAGTACCACAGGAGAAGCCCATGGACTGTCAGAGTGCTCAACCACTCCTAGTTCTAACATTTTCTGGACCTCTTGCTTTATGCAGTCCCTGACATGGTCAGGCTGCCTATAGATCTTACTTTTGACAGGTAAACTGTCTCCAGTATCTATAGTGTGCTCACACCAATAAGTGGTACCTGGCACAGTAGAGAAGAGTTCAGAGAATTGATCAAGGAGATTTATGCAATTATCTTTCTGCTCAGCAGTAAGACAATCAGCCAAAACTACACCTTCCACAAGAGCATCTTGTTCTGTGGAAGAGAAGAGATCAGGTAGAGGATCACTGTCTTCTTCCTGTCCCTCATCAGTTGCCATGAGCAGGGTGAGATCAGCCCTGTCATAGTAGGGTTTCAGGCGGTTGACATGGAGCACCCTAAGGGGACTCCTGGCAGTGCCTAAGTCAACTAAATAGGTGACTTCTCCCTTCTTTTCAACAATTGTGTGGGGACCACTCCATTTATCTTGGAGTGCTCTTGGGGCCACAGGCTCCAAGACCCACACTTTCTGCCCTGGTTGGTACTGAACCAAAACAGCCTTCTGATCATGCCATTGCTTCTTGAGCTCTTGGCTGGCCTGAAGGTTTTTACTGGCCTTTTTCATGTACTCAGCCATCCTTGATCTGAGGCCAAGTACATAATCCACAATATCCTGCTTAGGAGCTTTTAAAGGTTGTTCCCAACCCTCCTTTACAAGTGTGAGTGGACCCCTAACAGGGTGTCCAAAAAGAAGTTCAAAGGGGCTGAAGCCCACTCCTTTCTGGGGTACCTCCCTGTAGGCAAAAAGGAGGCATGGTAGAAGGATATCCCATCTCCTGCGGAGTTTTTCAGGGAGACCCATAATCATGCCTTTGAGAGTTTTATTAAATCTCTCCACCAGTCCATTTGTTTGTGGATGATAGGGTGTTGTGAACTTGTACGTTACACCACACTCCTTCCACATGGCCTTTAAGTATGCAGACATGAAATTGCTTCCCCTGTCTGATACCACTTCCTTTGGGAAGCCCACCCTGGAAAATATTCCCAGGAGGGCCTTTGCCACTGCAGGTGCTGTAGTGGTCCTTAAAGGAATAGCTTCAGGATATCTTGTGGCATGGTCCACTACCACCAAGATAAATCTATTGCCTGAAGCAGTAGGAGGGTCAAGGGGGCCAACTATGTCAACCCCTACCCTTTCAAAGGGAACCCCAACCACAGGCAGTGGAATAAGGGGTGCCTTTGGGGTGCCACCTGTCTTGCCACTGGCTTGACAGGTTTCACAGGACTTACAAAATTCCTTTGTGTCCTCAGACATCCTAGGCCAATGAAACAATGGAACCAATCTGTCCCAAGTTTTCATTTGACCCAGGTGTCCAGCTAGGGGAATGTCATGTGCCAGTGTTAGGAGGAACTTTCTGTACTCCTGAGGAATCACTAATCTCCTGGCAGCTCCAGGTTTAGGATCCCTATGCTCAGTGTACAAGAGGTTGTCCTCCCAGTAAACTCTGTGAGAGTCACTGACATCCCCATTAGCCTGTTTGACAGCTTGCTGTCTGAGACCCTCTAATGTGGGACAGGTTTGCTGTGCCACACTCAGCTCCTCTCTGGCAGGCCCCCCTTCACCCAAAAGCTCAGCAGTGTCTGCTTCCAGCTCCTCTGGTGTAGGTTCTGCACAGGGAGGGAACTCATCTTCCTCAGAAGTTGAATCCACTGTAGAGGGAGGGATAGTAGGAAGTGGTTTGCTTCTACTAGCCCTAGCTTTAGGGAGCACTTGGTCCATTGTTCCAGGATCCAAGCTTCCCTGTCCTTTTTGCTTTTTGGCCTGAGCCCTTGTCAAAGCAAAAATATGCCCTGGGATGCCCAGCATTGCTGCATGGGCCTCCAACTCCACATCTGACCAAGCTGATGTCTCCAAATCATTCCCTAATAGACAGTCTACAGGTAAATCTGAAGCTACCACAACTTTCTTTGGACCAGTTACCCCCCCCCCCAGTTGAGATTTACAACAGCCAAGGGGTGGCTTTGTGTTATGTTGTGAGCATCGGTTACTTGGTACTGGTGTCCAAGTATGTGTTGTTCAGGGTGCACCAGTTTCTCAATCACCATTGTGACACTGGCACCTGTGTCCCTGTAGGCCTGGACCTCAACACCATTTATTAGGGTTAGTTGCTTGTACTTCTCCAAGTTATGGGGGCAAGCAACCAAAGTGGCTAAATCAATAGCCCCTTCAGAGACTAA
Source organism: Pleurodeles waltl (assembly GCF_031143425.1). Classification (NCBI taxonomy): domain Eukaryota; kingdom Metazoa; phylum Chordata; class Amphibia; order Caudata; family Salamandridae; genus Pleurodeles; species Pleurodeles waltl. The sequence continues at coordinate 116,670,993 of NC_090451.1, read as the reverse complement.
AGTAGCCTCTGTGGTCTCCCTAATCAGACCAACCCCAACTAAGTTACCAAAAGTGAGCCCAGCTACTCCCTTGGATTGGCTATTAGTAGGTTTGCTCCCACCACCACTGCTATTAGTAGGGACACTAGGTGTAGCAGTAGGGGTTGTAGTGGTAGGAGCAGTGGTGCCTTTCTTTGGACAACTGGGATCTGTTGTCCAATGGCCTTTTATTTTACATAAATAGCACCATGGTTTCTTTTCCTTGTTCTGATTAAAGGAGGATTTGGACCCACCACCCCCACCAGAGTGTTTTTGTGGGCCTGATGAAGACTCATTTTTAGATTTGTCCCCACCCTTGTCTGAAGACTTACCATCCTTCTTTTTGTTGCCATCTTTGTCACCCCCTGTATGAACTTTTCTGTTCACTCTTGTTCTGACCCATTTGTCTGCCTTCTTTCCCAATTCTTGGGGAGAGGACAGATCAGAGTCCACCAAGTACTGGTGCAACAAATCAGACACACAATTATTAAGAATATGCTCTCTCAGGATTAAGTTATACAGGCTGTCATAATCAGTAACTTTACTGCCATGTAACCACCCCTCCAAGGCCTTCACTGAATAGTCAATGAAATCAACCCAGTCTTGTGAAGACTCCTTTTTGGTATCTCTGAACTTTATCCTGTACTGTTCAGTGGTTAAGCCATAACCATCCAGGAGTGCATTCTTAAGAACTTGGAAATTATTAGCATCATTTTCTTTTACAGTAAGGAGCCTATCCCTACCTTTTCCACTAAATGATAGCCATAGGATAGCAGCCCACTGCCTTTGAGGGACATCCTGTACAACACAGGCCCTCTCAAGTGCAGCAAACCACTTGTTAATGTCATCCCCCTCCTTATAAGGGGGAACTATCTTGTGCAGATTCCTGGAATCATGCTCTTTTGCAGGATGACTATGGGGAATACTGCTGCTGCCACCATGGGTATCTAAACCCAACTTCTGTCTTTCCTTCTCTAATTCAAAAGACTGTCTATCCAAATCCAGCTGTTGCTTTTTAAGCTTCAGTCTGGTTTGTTCCACCCTCAACTTATTGAGTTCCCTCTCTAACATTCTGTCATCAGGGTTGGTGGGAGGGACATTCCTAGAAACAGAGCTATGATGGGAATGAACAGAAGGAGACCTGTCCCTTACAGAAGCCACCCTAACAGCTTGGCTAACAGAAACATTACTTCCAGTATGGTGAGAATAAATGCTTTTGCTATGATGTGAGACAACACTATTTATATGGTGTGGCTCATCATCATTACCAACTATGCTAGACTGTCTAGTAATGGGCAGGCTAGGAAGTTTCTTTCCTGAATCTTTTCCTGGGGGAGTCCCTGAATCAGATTGGGAACTATTAGGTACTTTTTCAACAGATGAGGCACCTATGGCCTTATCCTGTTCTCTAAGCATGTTAAGTAACAGTTCCAAGGAAGGATTCTTCCCTACACTCAAACCTCTCTCTATACAGAGACTCCTTGCTCTTTTCCAGCTAAGGTTGTCATATGCAAGTTTGGACAGATCAACATTTTGGCCTGTGCCAGACATTTTTAGAGAGAGTTAAAGTGATAGAAAAGGAGAAAAAAGTTTTCAGACCTTTTTGGAAAGACAGAAAAAACTTTTTTAAACTTTTAAGAACTTTTTGAAAGTTTAGAAGTACTTTTCAGCACTTAGAAAAGAGTGAAAAGAGGAAATGCAAAACTTTTTGGCTATGTGTATATACACTGACCTTGTTTTGTATATTTTTCTCTTATGAAAAGTACAATGACAAGAGTGGTAAGTAGTCTCAAGCACTTATCCCACCACTGCACAACCAATGTAGGAGGCTGGACTGGCTTGTAGTGAGTACCAAGGGGTACTTGCACCTTGCACCAGGCCCAGTTATCCCTTATTAGTGTATAGGGTGTCTAGCAGCTTAGGCTGATAGATAATGGTAGCTTAGCAGAGCAGCTTAGGCTGAACTAGGAGACGTGTGAAGCTACTACAGTACCACTTAGTGTCATATGCACAATATCATAAGAAAACACAATACACAGTTATACTAAAAATAAAGGTACTTTATTTTTATGACAATATGCCAAAGTATCTTAGAGTGTACCCTCAGTGAGAGGATAGGAAATATACACAAGATATATATACACAATAGCAAAAATATGCAGTATAGTCTTAGAAAACAGTGCAAACAATGTATAGTTACAATAGGATGCAATGGGGAAACATAGGGATAGGGGCAACACAAACCATATACTCCAAAAGTGGAATGCGAACCACAAATGGACCCCAAACCTATGTGACCTTGTAGAGGGTCACTGGGACTATTAGAAAATAGTGAGAGTTAGTAAAATAACCCTCCCCAAGACCCTGAAAAGTGAGTGCAAAGTGCACTAAAGTTCCCCTAAGGACAAAGAAGTCGTGTTAGAGGAATAATGCAGGAAAGACACAAACCAGCAATGCAACAACTGTGGATTTCCAATCTAGGGTACCTGTGGAACAAGGGGACCAAGTCCAAAAGTCACAAGCAAGTCGGAGATGGGCAGATGCCCAGGAAATGCCAGCTGCGGGTGCAAAGAAGCTTCTACTGGACAGAAGAAGCTGAGGTTTCTGCAGGAACGAAAAGGGCTAGAGACTTCCCCTTTGGTGGACGGATCCCACTCGCCTTGGAGAGTCGTGCAGAAGTGTTGTCCCGCCGGAAGGACGCCAACAAGCCTTGCTAGTTGCAAATCATGCATTTGGCGTTTTTGGACGCTGCTGGGGCCCAGAAGGGACCAGGAGGTCGCAAATTGGACCTGAAGAGAGAGGGGACGTCGAGCAAGACAAAGAGCCCTCACTGAAGCAGGTAACACCCGGAGAAGTGCCAGAAAGAGGCACTACAAGGATGCATGAAATGGTGCTCGCCGAAGTTGCACAAAGGAGTCCCACGTTGCCGGAGACCAACTTAGAAAGTCGTGCAATGCAGGTTAGAGTGCCGTGGACCCAGGCTTGGCTGTGCACAAAGGATTTCCGCCGGAAGTGCACAGGGGCCGGAGTAGCTGCTAAGTCGCGGTTCCCAGCAATGCAGCCCAGCGAGGTGAGGCAAGGACTTACCTCCACCAAACTTGGACTGAAGAGTCACTGGACGGTGGGGGTCACTTGGACAGAGTCGCTGGATTCGAGGGACCTCGCTCGTCGTTCTGAGAGGAGACCCAAGGGACCGGTAATGCAGCTTTTTGGTGCCTGCGGTTGCAGGGGGAAGATTCCGTCGACCCACGGGAGATTTCTTCGGAGCTTCTGGTGCAGAGAGGAGGCAGACTACCCCCACAGCATGCACAAGCAGGAAAACAGTCGAGAAGGCGGCAGGATCAGCGTTACAGAGTTGCAGTAGTCGTCTTTGCTACTATGTTGCAGGTTTGCAGGCTTCCAGCGCGGTCAGCAGTCGATTCCTTATCAGAAGGTGAAGAGAGAGATGCAGAGGAACTCGGATGAGCTCTTGCATTCGTTATCTAAAGTTTCCCCAGAGACAGAGACCCTAAATAGCCAGAAAAGAGGGTTTGGCTACCTAGGAGAGAGGATAGGCTACTAACACCTGAAGGAGCCTATCAGCAGGAGTCTCTGACGTCACCTGGTGGCACTGGCCACTCAGAGCAGTCCAGTGTGCCAGCAGCACCTTTGTTTCCAAGATGGCAGAGGTCTGGAGCACACTGGAGGAGCTCTGGACACCTCCCAGGGGAGGTGCAGGTCAGGGGAGTGGTCACTCCCCTTTCCTTTGTCCAGTTTCGCGCCAGAGCAGGGGCTAAGGGGTCCCTGAACCGGTGTAGACTGGCTTATGCAGAATTGGGCACCTCTGTGCCCAACAAAGCATTTCCAGAGGCTGGGGGAGGCTACTCCTCCCCTGCCTTCACACCATTTTCCAAAGGGAGAGGGTGTCACACCCTCTCTCAGAGGAAGTTCTTTGTTCTGCCATCCTGGGCCAGTCCTGGCTGGACCCCAGGAGGGCAGCTGCCTGTCTGAGGGGTTGGCAGCAGCAGCAGCTGCAGTGAAACCCCAGGAAGGGCAGTTTGGCAGTACCAGGGTCTGTGCTACAGACCACTGGGATCATGGGATTGTGCCAACTATGCCAGGATGGCATAGAGGGGGCAATTCCATGATCATAGACATGTTACATGGCCATATTCGGAGTTACCATTGTGAAGCTACATATAGGTAGTGACCTATATGTAGTGCACGCGTGTAATGGTGTCCCCGCAATCACAAAGTTCAGGGAATTGGCTCTGAACAATGTGGGGGCACCTTGGCTAGTGCCAGGGTGCCCTCACACTAAGTAACTTTGCACCTAACCTTTACCAGGTAAAGGTTAGACATATAGGTGACTTATAAGTTACTTAAGTGCAGTGTAAAAATGGCTGTGAAATAACGTGGACGTTATTTCACTCAGGCTGCAGTGGCAGGCCTGTGTAAGAATTGTCAGAGCTCCCTATGGGTGGCAAAAGAAATGCTGCAGCCCATAAGGATCTCCTGGAACCCCAATACCCTGGGTACCTCAGTACCATATACTAGGGAATTATAAGGGTGTTCCAGTAAGCCAATGTAAATTGGTAAAAATGGTCACTAGCCTGTCAGTGACAATTTGGAAAGAAATGAGAGAGCATAGCCACTGAGGTTCTGATTAGCAGAGCCTCAGTGAGACAGTTAGTCACTACACAGGTAACACATTCAGGCACACTTATGAGCACTGGGGCCCTGGGTTACCAGGGTCCCAGTGACACATACAACTAAAACAACATATATACAGTGAAAAATGGGGGTAACATGCCAGGCAAGATGGTACTTTCCTACACTTTGCCAATGCTTGTTTGTATAAGGCAACTATTTCACATACTGACAGTTTAGGCAAAGATGATCATGTGTGATCCCATTTTCGTACCAACAGCTGCTTCTCGATATACTCATCGGTCCACATCTATTACTACATGTGCTTTCTATTTACCTTTCTATTTCAATCTGGGTATCTGCCTTACTGCCTATTTCTTCCCATCTCTGTTTATGTTAACACTTTAAAGCCTACATGTGACTACCAAGGTCTTTGTGGCGTGGTTCTTTCTAAAGCAGGCGCGTGTGATTTACAGCGGTTTCTGTGACGCTGATTATATCTCATCCATGATTTACTAACAGCTACATACCTGCCTTTCTGTCTACAAACCTGTACAGATGCATCGGAGCATGTGGCTTATTTATGACGATCTGTTTAACCTTCTACCTGTCCTTCTATCTGTGCAACTGTCTTACTGTTCCCCCTCTTTTATGTTGTTACAACACTATTTGTTAAACAAACCTTCACAGTCAGAAGGGCTTCCAGGCGCTGTTATTTATAAAAAAAACTGCAAAGAACACCAGTTTATGCAATGTTGATGACATTTACTTCACCCCTTTATTGTTGCATTAATGGGTTTTCAAGTCACAAAACGGGTCCCTGATGAAGCCTAAGTGGACTTCTGAGCTGCTGTAGCTCTGTGGGGTCTCCAGCTCTCCTAGGGCCTCAGCTCTACCACTACAGCACCAGCCTTACCCTAAGTTGTGCAGTTGATTTATAGCACCTTGACCTAGTTTTGTAGTGTTTTCAGGCACTTCGCCCACTTCACATCTAGCCAAATCATTTAGCGCTGGGAGATCACGTGTCTGCTAAATGTCTGACCTCCAACTTTGGGGATATAAAAAGCATACTTTACATATGTTGTAAAGTACTGTATAGTGCTAAATAGGGTTGGGTTGTCAATTACTGTAAAGCTCTAAATCTCAGAATTCTCTAAGAAAGACGTTTTTATGTCTTGTCTACAAAGTGAATGTGCTGTGCTGTGAGACGTATTGTTTACAATTCAGTGGGCTTACACGAGCCCATAGTTCACACTTAATTGTTTTCAATGTCACTCACACTTGCAATATTTCGATTGCTTAGATCTCATAGGATTATCTTCTTTTCTTGTGTTAATTCCTCCCTGGAGCATGGACCAAGTACATGTATTATTCCTCGTCTTTCTAAAGTACACTACTTTCTATATTTTATAAGTGTTTTAGTATTATTCCTGGATGTGCAATGTGCTTTGCAACTTTTATGACAAGCATACAGCGAATTATTTATGTTAAGTTTGCCTTAAATGCTGTCTCTATTGACACTCTAGTTACTTATACTCACAACTGTACTCTTCCACATGACTATACTCTACTCCCCTCAGTGCCACTCTTCTCTACACTATGCAACTCTATACCAGTCCACTCTACTCGATGCCACTCCACTCTACTCTACACAGTTCCACTCTGTCACTTCACTCTGTGCCACTCTAATTTATGCCACTCCACCCTATGCCACTTCACTTTATGCTATTCCACTCTATGCCACTCCACTCTGTCACTCTCTGCTATGCCACTCTACTCTACGCCAATCCACTCTGCTCTATGTACTCCCCTCCATTCTACTCTATGCCACCTTACCCCATAGAATGCTACTCTATTGCAGTCTATGCTACTCTATTCTACATCACTCTAGACTACTCAACGGAACCCTACTCTATGCTGCTCCACTCTACTCAACGCCTCTCCACTCTATGCTTCTCTACTCCATGTACCCCTACTCCAATCTATTGTACGCCACTTTATTTTATGCCAATCCACTCTACCCACTCTACACCGCTCAACTCTATGCTACTCTACTCCACTCCACTCTTCGCTACTCTACTCAATTCCACCCCACTCCACTCTATGCTACTCTACTCTACTTCATGCCACTATACTCCACTCTATGCCACTCTACTCTACACCTCTCACCTCTACTCCACTCTACTGTATGTCACTCCACGCCACTCCACTCCACCCCACAGAATGCCACTCTGAGGCACTCTATACAACTCCATTCTACACTACTCTACACCACTTCACTCCACTTCACTCCACACCACTCTACTCTACACCACTTTATAATACTCTGTGTCACTCTACGATATGGCACTCCACTCTACTCCATGCCACTCCACTCTATGACACTCTACCACACTCTATGCCACTCCACTCTATGCCACTCCACCCTACTCTATCACTATACTCTATGCCACTCTGCTCTATGCTGCTCTACACCATCACATGCCACTCCACTCTACACCACTCTACTCTCCTCAATGTCACTCTCCTTTCTGCCACTTTATTCTGTGGCGCACAACTAACCTTTAGCTAAGATGAATAGCAGTCATGTTTCTGACCAGTTGGCTCAAAGACATTTGCAAAGCCAATAGCTCTAACATAGGTGTGATGTTTTGGCTCTGCCAGTACTAGTTTAACCTTGTGGTTCCCTTTTCTTTCCATTCTGAGACTCAGCCTGGTCTAGGCTTGCCTGTATGATCATAGCACTGTGGGACCTTATTTTAAACCAACAACGTCTGATTACTTACAAATTTAAAATTTTGAAAGAGGTCTAGTTAACTTATTTAATACCTATATTTGTATGGGTGCAGTACGGGCTTGTGAACTCTGCTTCATAAAGACTTGATTCACTGTGTGAACCCTAGAGAACAGCACAAATAAGACACATTTGCAGTTGATGTTACATTTGAAGGGCTGCAAGATGAAGAAATTTTCAGGCACCCGAGTTTATCAAAGTGATGCTTCTCATAAGAGGTAGCACTGGGACTGACTCTAGGCAGGAATATCAATACTATGGGCACAATAAAGTGTGAGGTCTCTGCAGCTGATTATCATTAACCTTTCTAAAGAAGCAATTATGTACAGAAGGCATCATTGAAGACAGACAGAGGGCAGGCCTAGCCTAAAACCTCCCTCATCTTGAGCAATACAAAGTACAGTTGCTTCCTTCCATCTAGCAAATAGCAATGCTGGGAAGAACTAATCAGTGCCCCTTGCTAGCAAAGATAATGGAAATGTAAAATGTACCCATGTCTACATTCTTCTCACTTCATTGTCTGAGTCTCCACCCTCCAGCCATGGGACTTCAGAAATCCTGGCAATGCACTTCCACTGTCTGGAAAGTTACTCCCTTCTTGTTTCATATCACAACCAGAGGCATCAACAAATGCATTCCACATCTCTTACATATTTAATACTGTGGCTCAAATGTTAAGAGTGAACATCAGAAGACATCAGATCCAGCATTTGATGAATATCCTTTTTAATGTTTGCATTGTTTAAACCGTACACACCCTCATGTTGCTCTGTTGCTCTGATCGTGAAGTCACTGCTTCCTTTGAGTGTAGCCTAAACCTCTCAATAGTTGCCTATATATGTGCACAGCCATTACTTTACACTCTCAACCCTTGATCTGATCAGCTCTTCTTGTTCATGTGGCCCAGCTGCAGCCTTTCAGGGGATAGATTGTTCAACTGATCCTAGTGCTGATCACATTTATCTAGTAAATCACTATCTCAAAGCAAATAATGTGGTTTCTTCCTGCAGTTTTACATCCTAAAATTGCATGCAATTTTAAAAGCCTCCTCTGTGTTCCTATGAAATATGACCTTTACTTAAAACTTCAGATTGTTGTGGCTTCTTTTTATGTTACAATGAACCTCACCTTACTTTCTCTCCTCTGCATACCTCTTCTCTCTGAGCAGTCTACTTTAAGTTACATGCATGTTCTCCTTTACACCTAATATCTTATTTCTGGAAATGGATGACACCTCATCTCAAAAATCACAACATGTCCTTTAAACGTCATACACCTGCGAACTAAAAATATCTATTCTCCTGTAGCTCATTTAGTAATATCACCAACCATTTGCATGAATCTACACACCACCGCCAACAAAAGATAACACTTAGGGGGTCATTCTGACCCTGGCGGCCGGTGACCGCCAGGGTCACCGACCACGGGAGCACCGCCAACAGGCTGGCGGTGCTCCCTCGAGCATTCTGACCGCAGCGGTTCCGCTGCGGTCAGAAACGGAAAGTCGGCGGTCTCCCGCTGACTTTCCGCTGCTCGGGAGAATCCTCCATGGCGGCGGAGCGCGCTCCGCCGCCATGGGGATTCTGACACCCCCTACCGCCATCCTGTTCCTGGCGGGTCTCCCGCCAGGAACAGGATGGCGGTAGGGGGTGCCGCGGGGCCCCTGGGGGCCCCTGCAGTGCCCATGCCAATGGCATGGGCACTGCAGGGGCCCCCGTAAGAGGGCCCCACGAAGTATTTCAGTGTCTGCAAAGCAGACACTGAAATACGCGACGGGTGCAACTGCACCCGTCGCACCCCTGCAACTCCGCCGGCTCAATTCTGAGCCGGCGTCCTCGTTGCAGGGGCATTTCCGCTGGGCCGGCGGGCGCTCTTTTGGAGAGCGCCCGCCGGCCCAGCGGAAATGTTTAAATGGCCGCTGCGGTCTTTTGACCGCGGTGCGGTCATTTCACGGCGGTACCTTGGCGGACGGCCTCCGCCGTCCGCCAAGGTCTGAATGACCACCTTAAACTCTATTAGTTTAAGTGTACCATATAGAAGTTATGCATGGATTGGATTTCATAGTTGCACAAGTCTTTTCCAAATAATCAACAATAACCATTAGAAAAACACTAACCATGGGTTTGTAAAGCACTTTATTGTCTCATCAGTGGTAGGAAGCATGATAGAAATTCAGCTACAATATAATATAGTATATAGCCTTCCAGGCCCACGATAATAATAATATGTCTAACAGTCAAATGCAATTCATATACTGAGTGCATAATAATTTATTTGTACAGTTTTACACCCTCCCACTCACATGAGATAATTACTGGCTATGTCCATCATCCAGGACTGTAACAGTCCACGGCATTAACCACACATCACCAGCTGGACGGGCATGGAATAAATGAAGACATCTGTACATGATGCTCACCAATGGAGAACTTACATTTATTGCACCACTGCATGTCCCTGCAAACTAGATATTATGACCACATCCTGATATCTCGCAAAGACGTTCAGATTTGAAATGAGAGCCTGCTCAGGGGTGCACACTTTAAACAAACCTCCTCAGAATAGACACCCTGGTACAAGACAACAGATTAAAGTGATTAAAAGTGCAGGAGACCTTACATTAGCTAGCAAATACTCTTTCAATGATTGTGTTCAGTGTAGTTTATTGTTATACATCCAGCACTAGTAGACGTGGTGGAAAGTATATATAAACACATTTATGACATTAAAGAGGCAAATACGAATGCCTCATACAAACACGTGACATGAACCTGTGGGACTTTCCTCAGAGCTCCCTCCACAGCCAATGGGATACTCATGTTCAGTCCTTCTTCATACATAGCTGCGAGGTTTTCAGACTGCATATGTGTGACATTTCTATGGTTTCAGTTGATATATGAGTGACAGTCTACTGACAACTTTGTGAGACTTCTCCTAAGGAAATAATGCCAATGACTAGTGTTGGAGTGCTGCTCTTTGAGTCCTTTACTACTGCATCCAGCTATATCAGTGCCTTAACAAAGGCCCCCACAACAGCTGTGGTGCTGGGGGGCCCGGAGCTCCAGAGGGCCCCATCAGCACACTACCCGAGCCTGAGAGCTCCTGCATAAACCCAGAGGGGGACCCAACCATGTACTTTGCAGGGGGCCCCCCTCAAGGTTCGTTATGCCACTGAACTAGCACAGAAAGAATATAAGCCTAAAACAAGCCAAAACTATTGATATTGCCAATGTTATGTTATGTTAAGGATATGTGTAAAACTACATGACATGTTCACCAGAAGGTTTCTTGGTGCTAGGTAACAGAACCTGCCAGTACAACGTCTTCAGCCTAGTCATATGCTTCTTAAAACAGCCACGTTTTCAGAATCTCTCTGAATCTGGTGTAACGTGGGCTCAGCCGGATTTCTAGTGGCAGTGAATTCTATATACAAGGGCCCAAAACAGAGAATCTGGAAACCCTGAGTCTCTGGTTTTTGAAGCGAGTAATGGCAAGAAGATTCAAGTGAGAAAATCCTAAGTTGCGACTTGTAAGTATTTTTGAAAGTGAACCAAAATGAATGCAGGACAGTTATCATATAGAACTTTAGAGATGATGCAACCAGCCTTAAATACCATACGCTGTTCCACTGGTAGCCAATGCTCTTCGTCAACAAAGAGTGATATGGCATCACCGAGGTTTATACAGATTCAGCCTAGCGGCCTGGTTTTGTAACAATTGTAATCGGCAGTTAAGGCCCTCTGGGAGGCCCAAATAAAGGGAATTTGTGAAGTCTAATCTAGAAATCACTAACAAAATAATTACCTGAGCAAGGGCATCAGGAGTCAGGAATCTACCTATTTTCCTACATGCCAATGTGTGTTACAGTATCAGATCCATGAGCAAGAACAAAGATTTTGTTGTGAATAAATACAATTCAAATGTCTAAATTCTGAGAATAGTAGACTGTGAATTGAACATTACTAGATCTTTGTAAGGGATAGTGGCATTCGGAGTGCCTTAATCACTCATTTTCTCACCTTCATCAGCAGTCTTTCACTCTGACACTTTTCTCCCCCCATCTTTCTTAAATCCTCTGTCTGCATCTCTGACATGTCATCTCCTTTCGCTTTCCGCCGGAAGCGTGAGACTTCACACTCTGCACCCGACGCCCCTAGCTCGAGATCCAGAGAACAAACACCACAGGGAGGAGTCCCCGGCGACTGCGACCCTGTGAGTAGCCAGAGTCGACCCCCCTGGACCCCTGCAGCAACGCCTGCAGAGAGAATCCAGAGGCTCCCATGACCGCGACTGCCTGTAACAATGGACACACCCGCAGCCCCCAGGACCTGAAGGAACCGAACCTCAGAGCAAGAGTGACCCGCAGGCGAACCTCTACCTAGCCCAGGTGGTGGCTGGCCTGAGAAGCTCCCCCTGTGCCTGCCTGCACCGCTAGAGTGACCCCCGGTCCCTCTATTGAAACCAATACAAACCCGACGCCTGCTTTGCACAATGCACTCGGCCGCCCCTGTGCCACTGAGAGTGTGTTTTGTGTGCCTACTGGTGTCCCCCCAGTGCTCTACAGGTCTGTCCCCCGAGGACGAGGTTACTTACTTGCTGGCAGACTGGAACCAGAGCACCACGGTTCTCCTTAGGTGCCTATGTGTTTTGGGCACCTCTTTGACCTCTGCACCTGACCGGCCCTGAGCTATTGGTGTGGTAACTTTCGTGTTGCCTTGAACCCCCAACGGTGGACTGCCTATGCCCAGGAACTGAGACTTGTAGGTGTCTTACTTACCTCACAATCTAACCATTACTTACCTCCCCAGGAACTGTTGATTTTTGCAGTGTCCTCTTTTAAAATAGCTTTTTGCCATTTTGACAAAAACTGTATATGTTATTGCTCTAATTCAAAGTGCCTTACTTACCAGTGTGGAGTATCTTGCTTTTTATGTATTTACTTCAAATCTTAAACTTGTGATTATAAAAATAAATTAAGAAAATATATTTTTCTATATAAAAACTATTGGCCTGGAGTTAAGTCTTTGAGTGTGTGTTCCTCATTGATTGCCTGTGTGTGTACAACTTAACACTACCCTCTGATAAGCCTACTGCTCGACCACACTACCACAAAATAGAGCATTAGAATTATCTATTTTTGCCACTATTTTACCTCTAAGTGGAACCCTTGGACTCTGTGCACAATATCTCCTACTTTGAGATAGTATATGCAGAGCCAACTGCCTACAGTGTGCAAAATAACAATGGAAGGGGATATGGTCTCCGGTAATTATCAGTGGCTTAAAAGAACTTAAGCATATCATCCGTCACCTTCTGTATACTTTAGTATGTCGCGAAGTGGGACGGGTAAGACCAGACATGGGTCTCGTACACACTGTCACTGGAGCCAAACTTTACCCTGCTGATGAGCATATAACAAGGGCAAAATCTGTCCTGGGTTACTTGTGTTCCAGTTCAGGGAGGATCTGGCTTTTCCGTTCGGGTTGGACTGTTCCTATTGGAGCATGGTCAAGACTGATTTCCATATAGTTGGGTCAAAACTGAGATGGCATGGTGTGCAAAAAACGATGGATTTGGATTCAACCTGAGCAATTACCAGTGGCTGAGATTAATTCAAGCAATCCATCCATCACTTTTTGTATACTTTAGTATGTCGCCCTAATTGGGTCTGGTATGCCCAGACAGCTTTAACCAGCTGATGAGCAGATTACAAAGGTAAAAATGACCCTGCGTTGCTTGTTTTTTTGTTCAGGAAGGACCTAGATGTGCAGTTTGGGCTGGACTATTCCCATTAAAGTAGGGTCAAAACATATTTGCATATGGCTCGGTCCAAACTGAGGTAGCATACTATGCAAAGGTGTGGATTGGGATGTGGCTCAAGTAATTACCAGTGGCTGATCATAATTCATGCATTCTATCCACCACTTTTTGTATACTTTACTGTGTCACCCTATGTGGGATGGGTATGCCACACGTGGGTCCTGTACACAAAAGGTCACTGCAACCGAGCTATACCTGGCTGATGAGCCTATAATAAGGGCAAAACCGGTCCTGAGTTGCTTGTATTCCGGTTCAGGGAGGACCTGGCCTAGCAGTTTGAGCTGGACTGTTTCTATCTGAGCAGGGTCAAGACTGATTTCCATATAGCTGGGTCCATAGTGAGGTGGCATGGTGTACAAAATAATGAAGGATTGGGCCGTGACCCTGAGTAATTACCAGTGGCTGAGATTAATTCAAGCATTGCAAACACCAATTATTGTATACTTTATTATGTCACCCTAAGTGGGATGGATATCCACAGACACGGCTCCTGTGCACACTATATTACTATACCAAAGCTATACCCGGGTGATAAGACCATGTTAAGGGTGAAACTGGTATTGGGCTGCTTGTGTTACAGTTCGGGGGAGACCTGGGCTGGCTTTTTGGGCTGGACTGTTTCCACTGAAGCAGAGGCAGAGCAACCTCACTGACCTGGTCAGTGAACTGCTCTGCCACCGCGTAGCTCCACCGGCAAGTGAAGCCCTTCTGTCCCTGAACTCTGACCTCTGTCAGTAGTTTGAGGCCCTCCTCCACCCACAGGCTTCTGCCTGCACCTTAACCCTGGTGTCTGGAGGGAGAGTTCTGCTGGGCTGCCCTCTTCCTCTTGTTCTTTTCTCCTCAGTTTTTTCTTTTGTGTGCCTTTTGCTTTCTGCGCTTTCCTCTATCTTTTCCTCGTTTTCTCCTCACTCCTCTCTTTCTCGTATATCTCCCCCCTCTGAACCTCCCCGCCGCTGCTGCCCCAGCGGCCCCAGCCCCCTCCTCTCTCTCATTCTTTCTCACCGCCGCTGCTGCCCCTGCGTCCCGCCCCTCTTTTTTGCTCCATTTCCCTATCCCGCCTCCCAGCTGTCCTCTCTTCCCCCCCTCCCTACTTAATGGCGGCCGTTGTCTGCACCTGTCCACAACCGGACCATGACCAGCGCCAGGACCCCTGGTCCTGCCACCTGCTGCCTCTACACATCAGCAGCATTCATCGCACCCAGGATGGAACAACAACTGCATGCAAGCATCACCAGTTAAAACCCACGGTCCCTTCAGCTGCCTCCGCTGCCACCAAACTTACATCACCTCCAAGACCTTGGACCCAGCACAACCCACCCGCAACAACACTCCAACCCTGAAAACTCTGAAGTGCATTCTCCTCCACGTCCGTTTCCTCCATAAACACGCTACAGAAATCTGGGACCTCCTGTCACGGTATCGGGCGGGTCTGATCAGGACTTTGGTTGGGACACCCCTTGAGGTCACCGAATGTCCTAAAGAGGTAGTATACTGGGGCAGAGGAGCAGCTAAAGGCATACACGGAAAGGACAGCTATGAACAGGCACAGGAAAGTAAAAGTAGAGCAACCCTTGTGTGAACAAACAAGTAACAGATTACTAGTGGACAAACACGCTGGGGTTGTACACAGAGTAAGGCGCAGAACCTCCCACAGTGACAGGGAATCTCAATGCCTCTGTGCAGTTTGCTCTTACAGATAGTCACCCTGCCAGCCCCATAGAAAGGAGGCAGCAGAAGTGATTCTGTCTCTGGACCCTAGAGCACAAACAAGGATAGTACTTACATACACAGGACACGCTCGTGTGGGTCCAGCTGGAAACACAGTGGCGATTCCTGAGAAAACAGCAATAGCACACTGTCACTGTTAGGCACGAAATACAACGTATAACACTGGACATGGATGGGGGCTGGAATTGCCTCCTGGAAACCAGGAGCCAACCCCAGTACATAGGAGGACACGTATACACTGGTGAAGACTGATAGAACACTTACCAGACACAAAGAACCAAGAAGAAACAGAAACAGAAGGGAACAAACAAAGAGGCAGAGGCAAGAACTAGGAACAGGTTCAGGCTGAAGCAAAGGCGGGACTAGGACTTTAAACAGGGCACAAACTTCTGGCTGGGGCAAACAGAGACAGGACTGGCAAACTGAGAACAGGCTCTGGCTGGAACAGGCAAGGATAGGACTGGAATACAGGGAGTAGGAAATAAGCAGTAAACAGGACTGGGAAACAGAAAGAAGGTTCAGGCTGAAACAAGGCAGGAGCAGGGCAGAGAAACAGGGAGCAGGCTTTGGAAGAAACAAACAGATACAAGGCTAACAGATAGGGAGCAGACTCTGGCTGGAACAATCAGGAGCAGGGCAGAGAAACAGGAAACAGGATCAAGCTGGAACAGAACAGGAACAGGAACAAAACTGGAACACCATCCGACAAAGGGTCTGTAACACAAAGGAATCGAAGTCCGATGCACGACAGGGAGCTTGAGGAAATGGCTGCTTATAAGCAGTTCCAAGCTGGGCTGCACAGGAGAGGTTTCAGGTGTGTGTAGTTTCGGACACTTGCAAGTCCTGGAGGAGAGGATCCAGTGGAAAGGAGCAACTGGACTTCTCCTATTGAAAACAATGGGAAACAGAATCCGGGTTTTCCTGACTACCAAGCTGTGCATTATGGGATTTGCAGTCCCAAGAAGCAAATGTAGTACTATACAAGTGTACCATAGAGAAAAGAGAAACACACAGGGGTCAGCAAGGGACTCTAGATAGGTGTTCAAGGTGATTCCAAGGCTTCTGACAGTCCCCTTACAGCGCCCCCTGGAAATGGGATGACCGAGTCGTAACACCTCCTTGACAGCACCACCCCGGACATCGCTTTCCTCACAGAAACCTGGACCAACTCCACCTCTGGCCCGGACATCACCATTGCCATCGCCCAGGGATACAAGATCACCCAGAAAAAACACCCCAGCTGCCCTGGGGGGAATCGCCATCATCCACTGGTCCAACCTCCGCCTGAACACACACTCCGAAGACTCAGAAGAATCCACAAGCCTGATGGAACACCTCCATTTCAAGCTACATACCAGCCCGACATCAACCATCAGGGGAACCCTCATCTACTGCCCTTCCAGACCACGTACTCTCTTCGCCGACTCCATCACAGACTGCATCTCCACACAAGCCATCACAGCCTCCAACTACACCCTGCTAGGAGGCCTCAAGTTCCACCTCGAAAACCTGCAAGACCCCAACACCACATCCCTCTTAGACAACCTCCACAACATATGACTCCGACAGATTGTGCAGAGCCAACACACTCAACAGGACATACCCTCAATCCCATCTTCACAACAGGAACCTCCGCCACCTTCAGTCACAACACAGAACTCCCATGGACAGACCATTGAGGCATCCATTTCACCTTTAACACACCCACCGTCATCCGAGCCAAACAACAACCATCACATAGAAACTGGACATGAATAACCGACGTTCAGCTCACTGCCACCCTCGCCATCCCCTCCCCCACCATCGTAACACAACGATGACCCAAAAACACACACCTTCCACAAATGGATCACCGACTGCGCCAACACCATAGCCCCTCTCAAAAAGAACAACAGCACCCATGCAACGTAAACCCGCTGTTCACCCAAGACCTCAGAGAATCTAGACGCACTTGTCGCCGCAGTGAGAAAATCTGGAGAAACACCAAATCCACAGAAGCCCATAGCAACTTCAAAGCTACCACCACCACACACCACCAACTCATCAGAAACACCAGAAAGAAAGCTATACAAGACAGAATCTCCTCACATGCAAACAACAGCAAGGAACTCTTCAGCATCATCAAGGTGTTCGCCCAACCTAACAGTGAAACAATGGACATCCCACCCTCACAGGACCTCTGTGACAAACTCAACACCTACTTGCACCACAAAATCAAGACCATCTATGACATTTTCAGCAAGGACAACCTGCGCGCAGAACACCCTCTACCAAAACCTGACACCAACAAATCAACAATCACCAACCGGAGTCCCCTCACCACCAAAGATACACTGAGAACAATGAGGTCCATACACTTGGGACCCCCACGGACCCACGCCCCCACCACATTTTCAACAGAGCCACAGACACCATCACCCCCAAGCTCCGCCACACCATCAACCGCTCACTAGCTGCCGCAACCTTCCCCGATAACTGGAAACACGCCGACATCAACCCCCTCCTCAAGAAACCCTCGGCAGACCCCACGACCTCAAAAACTTCAGGCCCAACTCCCATTTCCTGTGAAAGTCATCGAAAAAGCAGTCTAAAGACAACTCGCCATGTTTATAGAAGACCACAACATCCTCGACAGCACCCAATCCGGATCCAGATAAAACCATAGCACAAAACCAACCCTCCTGGCCGCAACAGACAACATCTGCTCCCTGCTGGACAAGGGAAAGAAGGCAGCACTCATCCTACTAGACCTCTCAGCGGCATTCGACACAGTCTCCCATCACACCCTGATAAGAAGACTCCACGAAGCCAGCATCAGAGACAAGGCCCTCGACTGGATGCAATCCTTCCTCTCCAGCAGAACTCAACGAGTGAGACTCATCGCTTCCTTGCAGACCCCACACCCACCACTTGCAGAGTGCCCCAGGGATTCTTCCTCAGCCCCATGTTGTTTAACGTCTACATGGCCCCGCTAGCCACCCCCATCAGAAGCTACGGAATCAACATCATCTCCTATGCCAAAGACACCCAACTCATCCTCTCCAACGAACCTAACAAAGTCAGACACAACTTCCACAAAGGCATGAAAGCAGTCACCAACTGGAAGAGAAACAGCTGCCTTCAACTCAACGGAAACAAGACAGAAGTACTCATCATGGGCCCTCAAGCCAACGTGTGGAATGACTCCTAGGGGCCATCCACCCTCAGAAAACCGCCCACCCCCACCAGCCAAGACCGCAACCTTGGAATCATCCTGGACTCCAACCTCAGAATGAAGCATCAAATCAACTCAGTCACCACCACCTGTTTCAGCACCCTCCGCCTCCTATGCAAGTCCTTCAAGTGGATCCCCCTCGAACATAGAAAGACCGTCACACACTCCCTCATCACCAGCAGACTGGACTACGACAACACACTCTACACCGGAATCAACAAGAAACTCACCCACAAACTACAAAACATCCAGAACGCTGCCACCAGACTGGTCCTCAACCTACCTCGACAATGCCACATCTTGCAATACCTGCGTACACTGCACTGGCTTCCCATAGAGAAAAGAATCACCTTCAAGATCCTCACCCATGCACACAAAGCCCTCCACAACACCGGACCAGCCTACCTGAACCAGCGACTCAACCTCAACGTACCCCACAGGACCCTACGCTCAGCCCACCTCTCTCTCGCAGAAGTACCCCACATCAGGAAAACCAGAACAGGAGGACGCTCCTTTTCCTACCTCGCAGCCACTGCCTGGAACACCCTTTCTCTCTACATGAGACAAACCACATCCCTTCTCAGCTTCATGATCTGATGGCATGGCTTTTTTAAGAGCCAACTCACCGGTAAATGCTACACTTTTCCCCCTTGCCCCCAGCGCCTTGAGACCCTAACAGGTGAGTAGGTGTGCTCTACAAGCACTGATTGATTGATTGATTGATTGGTTGATTGATTGAAGACTGATTTGCATACAGCTAGGAATAAACTGAATTGGCATGGTTTGGAAAATAACAATGGATTGGGGGTGAGGAACCGAGAAATTGCCAGTGGCTGATATAAATTCATGCATTTTGTCCATCACTTCTTGCATATTTTTGTCATTTCTTTGACAGCATGTAGCTCCTTCACACATGATGATAATTGCAATTGGGACACGTGTGACAATTGCTATACGTACTCTGCCACAAGGCTACAATTTGAATGAATGTGTAGGTAAGCAACATTATGACCAAATGAGATGCATTCTGAGGAACTCCTACTTACTTCAAGGGGAGTAAAGCAAACTCTTTGCTTTTTAATGTGAAGCATGTTCAGTATACCTCCTTCCTTTCAGTGTCATGAGACAATGTAAATGGAATGTGTCTAGTTGCACTGTCTGTTGCAAGATGTATTGTTAGTTTACAGTGGGCTTAAATCCCAACCATTGCTTAGCATTGGTTAGCTTTATCGTGACTGTCATTGGTCACTTTTTATTTGTTAATTTGTGTGGGCTTTCCTTCCCCTTCTTTTGTTTGCCCTTCTTCTGGGGCATGGACTTGTGTTCTTCCACTGGTCACTTTTCTGGTGCTACTTTTTCATGTTGTTTAAGCACTCCATGTGTGTGTGTGTTTTCCATCTGCCTCAGCCCTGGACTTCTTACCCTCCACCCTCTGTGTGCTCTAGATTTCCCCTCTTTTACTTTTGTGGTTCTCAACAACTCCCCTGTGTTGCTTTCTTGTCCGTGTGTTTTTTCTCACCAACTCCACGTGGCTCTCTTTCACCCATTTGATCCCCCTCGGTGCTCCTCTTTGCTTGCTTTCGTCATTCTTCCCCTGATCTGAGCCCTCCATGTTTCTTTCCTCCACTCGCGCCCCTGCCCCTCTGTGTGTTGCTTCCACCCGGCCCGTTACCTCTGCCCCCAGAAATCCCAATATGATTGCACCCCCTGTTACTTCACCTCAACCAATTAAAACAGGTATTTTGCACTTTTTTATTTTAGTTACTGATCCATCTTTGCTCTGTGGAGTTGCTGGGGGTAGCTGCGGTATTGGAAAATACAATCTTCAGAATGTGGTGCTGATTCCATGGGAAAATGTTCCCCTTCTTTTTCCAATATTGTAGAGGCAGAATAAATTGGTATATTATCAGATTACGTCCATTTTAAAGAAACTCGAACCAATGCAAATTTAAAAAACTCGGGAGG